>NW_005369217.1:2437492-2444213 GCF_000412655.1 Myotis brandtii
AAAAGTTCTATTGGGACGGTATCTACAAATTACCTGAAAGATTGGGAAATGTGTAGCTAGCAATGGATATTACTTTGAATAAAGCACTTTTGGTGTTTCTCTTGAAATTATTGTGTTTTCCTTGATTACAAAATCTGCATTATTAACCGGTACACCTGGTATGTATTCTCTTTGATTCTCATTCCCATGCCCCACCCCGCAGGCAAATGTTTTAACATGTTAATGTATGTCCTTTTATGTGTGTGCATCCTTCCAAGCTGTGCATTACTCTTTTGGGTGCATACAAGTTTAACTTACATTATAAATCTAATTTTGCTTTTTACTCTTCTCCTTGGTACTGTGGCTTTGAGGTCCCTCCATGTCGCTCCATGTTCTCCTAATTTGTGGTTTCATGGGGTGCACTCACCCAGTGCCCAGCTGCTCTTCCAGGGGTAGACTCCCCAGTCATCCAGGCTCCCACCCACAAATGTCACTGCTGGGAACATAGTCAGCCAGCCTATGAGCGTTTGTCTGGGCAGAATTGCAGGCATATGTGTGTATCTAACCAAGGTGACGAGGCAGTGCAGCATCTTTCCCCAAGGTATGCCCGGGTCTTCCTCCTGGCAGCCCTGCCACAGGCAAGACCCTGTCCTCCCACCCAGCCCTGGCATTGGTCGAAGTAAGAAAATGCAGATACAGCCCCTCCTCACAAGGATCCTGTGACATTATTCCTCCCTGCAGCCCTGACACGGGCCCTCGTGGACTTGGGTTTGCTGACTTTGCCCCAGCCAGGCAGCCGGTGCCCCGTCCACCTGCCCCTCTCAGATCTGTGTCAAGGCAAATGCACCACAGCACCTGGGAGCTCCAAGACGAGTGGTCTTCCCCCAGCGGCACCCAGCTTGTCACCAGATGGGCCAGGGGCGCTCAATACAACAGGCCCTGGAGCTCAGTCATAGGCAGCAAGGGCTTCGTTTTAGCCGTGACAGTGACTCCGCGTAGCTGGTTGGTATGGAGTAAACAATGCCACTGAGTTGAAATGAAACAGAAGGAAGTCAGGAAACCCTGGAGACCTAGGCCAGGTCACATGGTCCAGACCCTTCTTCACAGGAAAAGACACTGAGGCCCAGAAATATAACTTCCCACAGCCACTGGGTGACTGAGAGGCCAAGCTGAAGCCAGCACCCAAGGGTCCCGTCACCAGGCCTGACTTCCCTCCATTCCACTGCCCTAGTTCCTCTACCACTGCAGGGACCCCCAAATCCAAGGACAACCCCAGTGTTATTCCATGAGGTTGAACTCCTTCCTTCCCCGGCTTGGGCTTGAGACTCAGAAAGACTAAACTGGCTTTATTGGTGGCTTTCCTTCCCTTTTCAGCTCAGTACAGTGAACAGTAAAATAAAACAAGAATAAGTACAATAAAGAGGGAGAAGAGGATAACAGAACTGTTTTCAATAGTGAAAAGTCAGTAACGGAGTAAGGGCATAATGTCCCTTAAGACTCCTAGGCCAGCACGTGTTTCTCAACCCTCCCCCCACCCCACCCCCCGATGGAGGACAGAATCAGAGGGATACCCAGGGGATGCCGTGAAGCAATATGACCAACTACTTAGCAAATTCATCTAAAACTACACCCATAGCCCCATGTTACCGCGTTCACAAGAGTCACCAAAGTGGGTTTCATTTCTGTGACTGTCTTTGTCACTTGGCATAAGTTTTTCAGGGTTTGCTCATGTTGAAGGCTGAATCAGTACTTTATTTTTATGGCTGAATAATATGTCATTGTAAGGATATGGCACATTTTATTTATCTGTTTATCAGTTGATGCACTCAGGGAGGCTTTTACTACTAATCTGAGCTGCACTTGAAAACTATAGACAATGAATAACGTTTGCCATTTCCTGATCCGATGGCTAATATGACAAAATTAGCATTTTAGGAAGATTGCTGTGCCGGGCCTGTGAGCATTAGATGTGTAGTGAGACAGAGACGGGGGCCGATGGAATCGGAGCTTCCTCCTGCTAAAGAGGAGCGGAAAGTCAAGGGCACCTGGGGAGTCTGTGCAAGAAGCAAGCCTGACTCTCTCTGTCCCAGCTCCAACTAGAAAGCCATAAAACCGCAGGCTTAAAAGGGCAGCTCATTCTGGAGGGGAGAGACCCCTGGTGGTTTCAACCTTGTCACGTATTTCTCCCGGAAACACCATTGAAAATCCGCCTCCTGTGCTCCTTCCCGGAATGGGCATAACTGCTAATTGCCTCTTGCACAATTATCTGCCAAAAACAAAGGATTTAGTTATCCTTGTTAGCGATAGCCCACAACGTGCAAAGACCCATTACTGCACCGGCAAGGCTGGCGGGATGCCGTGCCTGGGCACTGTGAGTGATTCTTACAGGGCGCTCTCTCGGCTCAGCTGGGGTGGGGAGGGGAAGGCTGCCCGAGGCCAGAGGGGTGCAGCCTGTCCCCTGCACACACCCCATGATGTGTCAAGAGCTGGGAGGGTCTAGAGCAGTGATGGCGAACCTATGACACGCGTGTCAGAGGTGACACACGAACTCATTTTTTTGGTTGATTTTTCTTTGTTAAATGGCATTTAAATACATAAAATAAATATCAAAAATATAAGTCTTTGTTTTACTATGGTTGCAAATATCAAAAAATTTCTATATGTGACACAGCACCAGAGTTAAGTTAGGGTTTTTCAAAATGCTGACACGCCGAGCTCAAAAGGTTCGCCATCACTGGTCTAGAGGCAACGCAAGTGGGAAATGAGGCCAGACCTCAGTCAGACCTCAGCTCTCAGTGTGCCAATTTTAAAAAATCTTTTATTTATGTTTTATTTTTATTTTTTATTGAATTGATTGGGGTGACATTGGCCAACATGATAATATAGGTTTCAGGTGTGGGTTTCTGTGTTACAAGATCTGTATATTGCACCGCATGCCCACCGCCCAAAGTCAAGTCTCCTCCTGTCGCCACATATTAGGACCCCCTTCTCCCTCTCCCCCTCCCTCTGGCAACCGCCACATGGCTGTTTGTGTTCACCAGCTTCAGTTTTATATCCCACATATGAGTGAAGTCATATGGTTCTTAGCTTTTCCTGACCGACTTATTTCACTTCGCATAATGTTCTCAAGGTCCATCCGTGTTGTTGCAAATGGTGCTATTTCATCCTTCTTATGGCTGAGGAGTATTCCACTGTGTATGTGTACCCATCTTCTTTACCCAGCCCTCTATCGCAGGGCACTTGGCTGTTTCTCAGCTTGCCAATTTGACCTGCACAGCCTGGGGCTGCTTCCCGTCGCACATTGAAGGCCCATGGTGATATGTAAGGTTTACTGAGGCTCAGGGAGACGCTTGGCTGACTGGCAGACAGGGGCCTCTCTGTCCTTACTGGGGCATCCTGAACCCCCTCCCCATGACACCCACTGCACTGCTTTTCTTCTGTTACCTCACCTCCTTCCTTTGCCTACAGTGTCAGGCTTTCACTCTGTCCCTCCCAGTGAGGCTGCCCAGCACTGCGCCTCTGTTTCACCTGCTCCGGTCTTTATTGCTCATGCTTGCTGCTTCTCAAGGAAGAGAAAGAAAGGTGGCAGGAATGGCTATGGGTGGGTCAAGTAGGGCTGATCAAGGCAAAGCAGACACAAAGATGGAAAGTTACTTGGAGAGCATTGTGCCCAGTATACACTTGTGTGCATACACACACACACACACACACACACACACACACACACACACGGCCTTGCACATACATTTTCTCCTCAGCTCGTCTTCAGGAATATTCTGTTTAGGAATGAGGTCCACAGATTTGTACCTAATTGCCCAGAGTTGTGTTGAGAAATATGTCTCGACTTTAAAGAGATTAGATTTATGTGTAGTTGAGGGGCTCCTAAGAAGTTAGGGGAAGCAAGGTTTCACACCACTCTTAGCCAGAGAACCAGGTGCTAGAGGCTGTGTGGGTGATGGGGCGCATGCGGACCTGAGTCCAGGCAGCCACTTCCTCCACAGCGATAGGGAACGAGTGTGTGAAAGATGCCTGTAAGGGAGTTATTCCGACAGCCTCCTGCAGGCCACCCTGCAACACTGATAATGACAGAGAACGATAAATAAATATGCGAACACAGTGTGTGAAGAATATACTAAAGTCAGAGATAAGACTGGCCTCTGTGGGTGGTGAGGCTGCCAGTGGCCCTGAGAGGGACAGCCCTTCCCGTCTGTGATAGTGAGAGAGGCACTCCTGGTCCTGAAAGGAGGGCGTGTGGGGGCAGAGGGGGTGCCTTTGGTAGCTTCCCTGCAGTGGAGAAAGAAAAGGTCCCTCTGATGCCTCCAGGGGTGTCCCTCATGGAAGATGGGGTGCAAGGTGCCAGCATGACCATCAGCAAAAGCAAGAGACGAAGTACGGCAGCCCAATGACCCAGGCCCAGCCGTGGGGAGAATGCCCATCACCTCGCACAGTCATTGCCGTGTTCTGGGAAAGCAGTGGTCCTCTTCTATTCCAAGAATCGGGGGAGGAGGAGATGGAACCTGCTTTGGCTCAAACGGGGGCAGGGACCTGGTCCTTTCCCAGGGCCTCTCCTTCCCGCACAGGGATGGCCGAGACCCCTCTGCTCTGGGTCCCAAGGGTCTGAAAAGAAAACCCCTGGTCCTGCCCAGGTGAATGGCAGACAGCAGGGAGGAGGGACAGGAGGGAGGAAGGGAGGCTGCCTTGCATTGCTATTTGCACAAAGCTACCGTGAGACCCAGTAGGAAAATTGTACAGGGTGGGGTAGAATTAGGTTTACCGTTGTTCACATAGAAAATAATCCAATAACTAATAAATAATAATACAAGGATAAACGCTGTGTTTTGCGTACTCACCACTGTAGCCCTACTTTTGCCCCTCCCTGTATTCCTTTACTTGTTGGGGAAGGCAACACTTAGATTCTTTCCCACACCCGTGAAATGAACCATGGTACAGCAAGAGGCTGAGGGACAGTACGTGCTTGGGCTCTGGAGCCAGACTGCCTGGGTTTGAATCGTGGCCCTGCTACTTAGGAACTGTGTGATGTTGGAAGGGTTCCTTAACCTCTCTGTGCCTCAGTTTCCTCATTTGTAAAAGGAGGTGTTGACAGTACCCACCTCGTGGGGTTGTGAGTCTGTTAGAGGGCACATGGTGTTTAGAGCAGTGTTTGGCACGTGGTGCTGACTCAGCAAGGCCAGCCGTTGTTTTGTTATAGTAACTAAGTGTACCATTCGGGCAGTGCCGGGGTTCACCCACGGGATTTCCAACCTCGCCCTCAAGTAGGCATCCCGCCTCACCTCACAGGCCCAGAAGTGGCTTAGCTTTCCGCTGAGGGCAGCCAGGGCTCTGTGAACATGGTGGGTAACTGAGGAAAAGATTAGGGTTTTATGCCTTTTGTTGTTTTGCTTGGGGCAGAAGGAACCGATAGTGACATTCCCATCACCATCTCATTTTAGAGCTGCAGGACACTGGGAGACAAGCTTTGTTTGACCTAATCCTTCTGATCCAAAACCCGAGGGGCATTTAACGAGGGGGAGCCTCCCGGGTGATAAGCAGACTCGTTCCTCACAGCGGGTATGAGAAAGAAAACTAGGCTGTGGTGTGTCTTGCCTAAAATTCATAGTCCCATGCTGTTCAGCCCACCTGCTTCCCACGCTGGCTTCTCGAGGTCTCAGGGCCTATCAGGGCATTGGCCAAGGTTCTCCCACAACAAGTGAAGCCTCTCGGCAGGTGACAGAGCCAGCAGGGTGACCGCCACAACCTCTGCACCCCATACTTACACCTTCCTGATGTCACCCAGGGCTCCAGCGGCCTGTGAAAGGCCGTGGGTCATTTCCCACAGGACTTCACCAAGCACTCTGGACAACCAAGCGCACAGGCTAACCTCTGAGGTTCTGACGTGCCTGTGGAGTGGAGGGAGGGCGAGTGGGAGGCTCTGTGGAGGAGGGGGCTTGCATTAAACAAGAAAGGTGGAGGGTGCAGAAGGCAGTGTGGCCACACCAGACTGATGGCAACCAAAGTTTTTACTTGATTTCTAGGAAATGGCATGTGATGGATGTGGGTGGCCACAGGGCTTGTCTTCTAGCCGGGACCCACGCAGGCAACTTTCCTGGAGAGACAAAGGGCAGGGCCCCTGAGGGTCTGTGGCAGCTCCTGCAAGCGTAGGCGTGGAACCAGGTGTGTGTGGCCAGCCTGTAACTAGCCACTTCCTCATGGCGGGATAAGCTCGCCCTTTCTAGTTCCTCAAGCCTCTTTATCCCCTTGGCTGTGAGCATGAATAATCCAGGGCTCGCACAGGCGTGGATTTCCACAGCCTTCACAAGACCACCGTGTACTGTCTTGTCAGAGCAGAGACTGAGGCACTGTATTCTACAGAGCTGGTTCTAGAAGCTTCCCTGGGATCTCTGTGGAGTGAGCCTTGGGGCAGGGCTGCCGGGCCTTTCAGTCAGCAATCCAGCTTTTAAACCTGGTTCTCTCCCTGTTTCTCTAATGAGAGAAAGGGTGTGCCTGAGATCACTTGGACAAACAGCCAGTTTCACTGCTTCTCGTTAGGCACAGGTGGTAGCGGTGGGTGGAACTCCACTCCCCAGTGCTCTGTTGGTGAGCAGAGGGCCAGGGAGGGAGAGGACCCAGCAGGCGCAAAGGATATGCTTATCCTCCGCCGAGTGGGGAAGGGGACAGAGGGAGGAAGACTTGAGCCTGAGAGGAGAGCAGTGGCCTGCCCTGGTGGAGGCCTGAGGTGTGGTGT
>NW_005369217.1:2444764-2473969 GCF_000412655.1 Myotis brandtii
GGAGGAGCGCAGGAGAAGCAGGGGGTAAGTTCTGCTCTGGGGGACTTCGTATGGCGGGGCTCAGTGAGAGGCCGGGAAGCCAGGGCCCCAGAGAGCCAGAGAGAGGGAACCAAGAGCTCTGTGCTCTCTGCACCCCCCTCCCTGCTGCACAATATCCACGGCCTTGGGCCCTGCACGGGGGGACGGGGGGGGGTAGAATGGGGGGGCACCGCACAATATCCACGGCCCTGGGCCCTGCATCGGGGGCACTGCAGCGGCTGGAGAGCCCACGTGGAACAGCAGCGGAAGTGAGGACGGAGCAGAGTCATGGCCAGCGGAGTCTCCCCAAAGTTGCCCCGCAGGCGGCCATCCAGTGTCCGAAGGCAGGGGCAGTGGGAGGCCCGAAGCTGGTGGTCATGGGCGGGGGGACTGGAGACCCTCAGCTGGCCACGTTGGGAGAAGGGAGAGAGAAGGAGGTTTTGGATGAGACACGAGCCCTGCTTTTACTTATGGTGCCCACAGGGCCAGTATCCAACCTGGCAAAGCTCTGCAACAAGCACTCCTGGGCCTGAGAAAATGCAGGAGATGTTGTGGTCTGACTGACGGGAGCTCTTGCTTGCTTATCTGACCTCATGGCGGTCATTCTGAGGAACAGAGCTGGAGCTGCGGGGGAGGGCTGGGGGCAGGGGCATGGTGACCAGCCCCACTGACTGCTCTTGCCCTTTGCTCTTCTAGACCCGAGGACTGATTCCTGGTTCCTGGTACACTCGTCCCTCCCTGCCACCCTCCTCCTTCCGTCTTTTCCTGATGGTGGCAGGCCCTCACACCACGTCCCAGTGGGAGCCTCTGAGGCCGGCAGGATCCCTCGCTGCCTATGACCGAGGCCTGGTGGTTCTCTCAGGGGACATATTCTATGAGGCAAGACTGGTGGGCACTCTGAAGAGTTCTAGGGTCTCTTTCTTTTTGGGGTGCCCCAGGGATAAATAAAACTATGACCCTGCTCTGCAGAAAGCCTTGATGGGGACACGTGCCAGAGCTCCGCTGTCTCCCTGTAGAGAATCCCTGTTACTAACTCCCATTTCCTTTTCCTTAAGTGGAAAAGTGCAGGCCAGTGACAAGCAAGATCAGAACTCATCAGCCCCCTCACACCTAAAAGAAACACCCCCACCTTCTGTTTCTTCCTGGGCTCTGGTAACCTCTGTCCCGTAGCCAGTGCTCCTCCCACACGCCTTGCTCTCAGCAAATTGTCCCTGAGCACGAGCAGGGGGCAGCGCTTTGGGCCGGGCTGTGCTAGGACGCACAGAACCACCGCTGGACAAGGCGCACCCGCCCTCCAGGGGCTCGGGTCTAGGAGGGGAAGCAGTGTGGGCAGGGCGATGAAGTGTGCTCCAGGGGCCCGCAGGAGGGCAGCGCGCCAGGCTCTGGGCCCAGGGTTGTGGTGCTGGTGCCTGGAAAAGCTTTTCAGAGAAAGTGCTCACCTCACGGACGTTTTGGAGTGTGTATTTTTTTTTAATGGTGAGGCACTGCTCTCAGCTTGTTATGGGCATCGACTCCCCTAATTCTCCCGGCAGCACATTCAGGAGGCGCCGAGGGGTTAAGCAACTTAGCAGCTGGCCAGGTGCCCTGGGCTCACATTCTTGCCTGCATTCCCTCCTGCCTGGCAGCGAGGTGCTAGCTGGGAGGAGGCGAGGGATCCGGCCTGAAGAAGCAGGTGCTGACCATGCACGTCTTTCCTCTTCTCTCCCTCATGGGCTGGGCTGCCTTCCTTCCTATACCTCATCCTCAGTCCACCCTCCACACTGCTGACAGACCCACCCTCCCCAAAGCGATCGGCCTCTGCCTGTGGGCCCTCTGGCTGCTTCCTGACCGGCAGGGCCTGAGGTGAGCGCCTCTGATGGGCCTGTGAGGCCTTCCACAGTCCTGGGCTCAGCCATCTTTGCCAGCCTTGCCTCCCTCCACTCCCCCAGCAGCCCTGCTCACCTGCCTTGTAGCCGAGCTGCTCGGGCCCTGGGCCTTGGCAAATGGCTATTTTCTGCCATACATGCTCTTCCCCCTGGTGCTCTGACAAATTCATGCAGACTCAGGCCATTGTCGCCTCTCGTGAAACTTCCCTGACTCTCAAGTCCAGGTTATTTCTTTCTTTCTTGGGTTTTCGCCTCTACTCTCCGAGGTGGACTGGGCGGGCTTCACCAACTGGTGAGCACTGATATATCTCCCAGCTCCATCTCCCAACTTCAGTAACTTCCCCTCAGTACCTTGAAATCAGCCACAGAGGGAGGATTTACACCATAGGAATTGGCAAACAATACAAATCAGCCCCCTCTCCCACCCGAGAGCCTGTTAAGCAAAACCAGCACTCTCCCTGTCTTATGATTTGCATATTTGTCTGCCTGCCCTTCAAACTACAAGTGCTTCGAAGGCAGGGCCATGTCTTATATTTTTAAAGATAAGCCCAGCATATGTGTGATACCATGTGGTAGGTAGAGATAACTTTTGAGACATGCCTTTAGAGTACTTGTCACTTAATTCTGGTGACAACCCATCCTGAAAGCCTGTTAAGCAACAACCAGCACTCCCCCTGTCTTATGATTTGCATATTTGTCTGCCTGCCCTCCAAACTACAAGTGCTTCGAAGGCAGGGCCATGTCTTACTTATATTTTTAAAGATAAGCTCAGCATATGTGTGATACCATGTGGTAGGTACAGATAACTTTTGAGGCATGCCTTTAGAGTACTTGTCACTTAATTCTGGTGACAAATTGCTGCCACCACAATGGTCTGAAAATCTGCCAGGTGCCTAGGTCAGCTTCTTGCTCAGACGTCCTTTGTAGCTCCCTTTGCCTCCAGGACTGGAATGTAGAGTCCCTGGAGGTAAGGACTTTTGTCTGTTTTGTTTTATTGAGGTGGCTTGTGCTCAGAATAGCGTCTAGCATGAGGAGCTTAGTAACCCTTTGACACATCATTGTCAAATGAATAAATAAGTGATAAAATTCAAGCTCCTTAAAATAGCCTTCAAGACCCCTTGTTACCGATTCTTTTCTCTCAATTCCTCTCTCTCCTCTTCTGTGGCTGCCCGTCCCATAGTAGGAGCCCCGATTGCAGGCCCGCTGCTCCCTCGCTGGCCCCTGGTGAGTTGGTGGCGGGGGTGGGGGGTGTCCAGGCACCATGCAGTCTTCTCCTGGCAGGAGGCTTCCTCCCCTCTCCTTTGTTAGCCCAAGGCTGCCTCATTCTCTAGTTCAATACCAACTCCTGGAACTCCTGTTTCCTACTGCTCTTCTAGCCCCATCCTTAAAGGGGAGGTAGGTTTCCCACACCCTCAGTGAGGCTGTGAGCTCCCTGGGGGCAGGGCTGATGTGTGTACAGCTCTGTGTCCCCTCCAGCTTAGAGTCTTGCACACAGCAGGTGCCTAGTGTGGGTTTGCGGTCCAGATTTGCCCACATTAAAAGAAAGTTGGAGCCCAGCAAGATGTATGCAAGTCCCAGCCTCTGATCTGGCTGCTCCCTGGAGTTGATCTGATGAGCAATCACTCACCAAGTATCCGTGAGGCGGAGGAGGGATGGTTGGTGGGCTAGTACCGCCCCCAGTCCTGACCAGTCAGGTCTCACCGCACGGATAGCAGGCTTTATGACCTGGTCTTTTCCTTTCCTCTTCCTCCCAGTTTGTGGCCACCTTGCTCCTGGCTAACTAAAGCTACTTCTGCCAGCCGGTGGGCTGCACTTGGCCTGAGAGTATGGCTGCAAGTGGGAGTGAACCAACTGGGTCAGCGCAGGCTCAGAAGACCTCAGCTTGAATCTCAGCTCCTCCAGTTACAGCTGCGTGACCATGAGTCACCTATTTACATGTTATGGCCTCAATGTTCTTATCTATAAAGTGGGGGTAATAACACCTACTTTGTAAAAGGAAATGATTGAAGGAAGATTGAATTAGATAACGTATGAGAGTGTTTAGTCCTGGGCCTGGCACACACTGAGTATGGGCTAAGCAGTAGATATTTCATTGTTTTTAGCTGTTCTCTATTTCAAATGGAAGTAGAACAAAAGATTTCCTGGAAGAAAAAAAAAAGAAGAAAAACAATCTAGCTGAGGCTTGACAAGTTACCAGGTAGTGATTTGGAGGTTGAATCAGGGATGCTGAGCGATGGGCTAATGTCTGGTCCACGGACCAGCAGCATCAGCATCACCTGGGGCTTGTTGAAATGCAGAATCTCATGTGCCAGCGCCAGCACTCTGATTAAGAATGTGCTTTTCAACAAACGAAATCCCAGGTGATGCTTGTACTCCTTAGATTCCATGTCTGTGGCCTGGGACACATTTGGAGAGTCCTTATGTTATCACTCCCAGTCCCATCTCCCTCTTTCCTATGCTAACAGGTGTCTTCCTGCGGACAGGTGGGCACTGTGGGAGCAGGCAGCACAGAGGAACAGTGAGGACTGGGGCTGAAGCCAGGAGGAAGCTGTGCCCCCAGCATGACAGACGTCTGGCTGCACTTTGCACTTCTAACCAGCAGATGGCAAGCGTGTGCTGGTAGTGTTTCTTCTCAGAGGCCTTTGATTGCTTGACATGTTAAGTGCCTGGTCCCTTAGGTGCTGGGTTATCTGTCAGTTGGGTCTGGGGTGGTGTACATGGAGCGTCCTGCGTGGGCGCTGGAGGAAAGTGTTGGATGGTCTCAGGGTTTGCTCAGGTGGCTGTCCTGAGGCTGATGTCAGAGCAAACCGTGGTCCCACTACTCCCTGTCAGAGGAAGGGCACTCACTGGTGTGCCATCGCACCCCACAAGCTCCCACTGGTCCCACTCTTCATTCATGCACCTGCAGAGGTAGGCATTTGCCCCATTAGCAACTGGGCCCCAGATTAAATGAAAATAATTTTTTTAAAAAAAAAATTGGTATTATGTGGTAAGGATCATCCAACAGCAAAAGCCATCGTCAAGTGTTAAAGAGAAGAAACCCTGCTTGTGAGTCCGGAAGGCACACAGGATTGAGTGGTGTGGGGCGAGGTCATGAGTTTGGAGCAGTGAGGAAAGGAAGGGGGCTCTTATCAATCTCTCACCAAGATGAGTCTGAGCAGAGAACCTGGGAATTTGTCTTATGGCTGTGCGGGTATTCAACACCCAGTTCCCTAGTCACCGAGCTCCCCAGTCTCCCTGGTGTCTGGTAAAAAAAAAATTGGTATTATGTGGTAAGGATCATCCAACAGCAAAAGCCATCCTGGAGTGTTAAAGAGAAGAAACCCTGCTTGTGAGTCCAGAAGGCGCACAGGATTGAGTGGTGCGGGGCGAGGTCATGAGTTTGGAGCAGTGAGGAAAGGAAGGGGGCTCTTATCAATCTCTCACCAAGATGAGTCTGAGCAGAGAACCTGGGAATTTGTCTTATGGCTGTGCGGGTATTCAACACCCAGTTCCCTAGTCACCGAGCTCCCCAGTCTCCCTAGTGGCTGGGACGTGGGATAGGATATTGGAAAGATCCCAGTCTCTCAAGTCAGACTGCGTTCAAATCCCAGCTTGGACAACTATTAGTTGTATAACTTTAGGCAAGTTACTTAATCACTCTCTGCCTCAGTTTTCCCATCTGTAAAATGGAGGTGAGTAGAAATCATATAATAATATTATAAGTGTTTATATGATTTTTATGCACACAAAGTACCTTGCATGTAGTAGGTGCTGTGCAGGTGTTTGGTGTTTCTTCCCTTGGGTCTTAGCCTCCCTTTCAATAAAATAGGCAGAATCCTTGGTAGTTGAGGCCCCCAAGGAGAGTCAGGAGAGAAAAGGTTCCCACAGTTGACACCATCTTTTCTTCCTCTCTAGGTCTTCCTTATGTTCCAAAAGAAGCCAGAACAGATCACCAGCCTGCATGTCAACCACCATTGCACCATGCTAATCAACTGGGCGGCTGGAGTCAAATGCGTGCTAGGTGGTCAGGATACATGACACAGCTGAGGCAGCCCTGCCCAGGCCCTTGTGAGGCAGCCTCTCTCTGCTGGGCTGAGTCTCCAGGGTGGGAGGTGTGCATCCTCCAAGGTCCCCCTTTCCTGTGGCCATGAGCCCAGGCCTCTGCTCTCCTTTTATCCCTGTTGCTCCCCAAGCCTCCTGGCTCCCCCTTCCTGGTGCAGAGGAGGAGGCCATGGGAGGTGCTCAACGCCATCGGGGAGTGCAGAGGGGTTACACACACTCTCATGTAGCATCCTGTTAGCCCCACCAGGGTCATGACCTCAGGCCGCTCACGCTAGACCTCAGGATGGGCCTCCCCAAGGATTTTCTCTGCGGGACATGCAGAGGTGCTGTCTGCAGGATGGAGGACTGAAACGTGAAAGAGAAAACGCAAAGCATAGCTATGCTCAGCTCCACCTACTCCCCTCGATCTCCTTGCCCAACTCTGCGGCCTCCTCTTGTCAAGAAGCTGACTTCATTGGTCCATGTCTGGATGTACCTATACTATGGACTGGCCTGTCGGGCCCAGCATGCAGCTCTACCTCTGGTGGAAGTGATGTCTTACCCTCCTACAGCTGCGGAGAAGACCCCATTTGGCTCCAGGGCCTTTGGCTGAGCCCTGGTCCTACTCTTGGCTGCACCAGTAACTCGGTGTCAGACCATGTACTAGCCCTTCTCATCACTATCTTACTTAGTCTCCCAATTTGAAAGGGACTCAGTAAACATCTCATCAGATTCTAGAACAACCCTAACTCCCTGACAGAATGTGGAACCTGGAGCAAATGCTTCCCATGCTTGAGACCTTAGTCTCATCATCCATAAAACAAGGGGCTGGGCTTGGAGCACTTCTATCCTGTGAGCCTGTGATCACTGATCCACCGTCCAGGTGCCTTGACAGAAGGTGGAACTTGGAGCAAATGCTTTCCATGCTTGAGACCTTAGTCTCATCATCCATAAAACGAGGGGCTGGGCTTGGAGCACTTCTGTGAGCCTGTGATCACTGATCCACCGTCCAGGTGCCTGGGTGCCCTGTGGTTTGGGGACCATCACAGGAGTGTTAGGAGCCAGATGGTAGTGACATCCGAGATGTCCCTCAGGGGGCCTGGGATGGGTTGAGACATCATCGATGTCAACATAACATGGCTGGAGTAGGGCAAAGGGGCCAGAACCAGGAGAGGGGGCAGGAGGATCTTGGCTTAGGGGAAAATGGGAGCAGGCTTCATCAAGCTTACCTTCTGAAGAGGAAGACTGAACTGCAGGAGGCCTGCCCCCTGCTGGTAGACAGAGGAGCGACTGCTTGTCACCTCTCTCCCATCTCTGTCCTTAGCTTTCTCTTCCCCAGGGTCAGTTTGTGGCCATTGCTGCCCACTCCTCCTACCTCGTCACTCAGTGCTCCTTCCAGGATGGGTTCAGCATGGCCGTGCTCCTGTTCCTCCTCAGCCTCACCACCCCCTCCCTCAACATCTACCAGCAGACACACCTGAGGAGAAGCTGACTTATAGGGCAGGATCCGAGGCTGAAACTAGCAGAGCCGTCCCCACAGAGACAGCGGGGCTCGCTCCACCTGCGCCGAGCAGGTACTGAGCCTGCACTGCGTCCTAGGACGGAAGGAGGAGAATGGCCCCCTTCCAGGGTTCAGGAGGACAAAAGCGGAACCAGCTCCTGAACTCGCTTCTGCAGCAGCACCCACCACATGGACCTGTGACTGTGTGCATCTCCGTCTGCTACCAGATGGGAGCCTCTCCCGAGCAGGACTGTCTTATTCCCTGTGTCCCACACCTGGCACAGCGCCGCGTCCATGTGCGTTTGGAGTCTTGTATTCCACAGTCATGACCTCTGGTGAAGGTCGGGCTGAGGGCATGGGCGAAGTCGAGGCTGGATGGATATATAACCTCGCAGTGGGAAACGATGACAGAGTATCCACGAGTGAGCGTGGGTCTGTGTGACTCCTAGTGTGGCTGTGGAAATGGTCCCCCGTCTGTTCATGCACTTATATGGTTGTACAAGTCCGTGACTGTGAGTGGGGTGGCGGAGAGGGCTGTGTGTATAGCTCTACAGACTTGTTTTCCAGTCTGCATGCACGTTTCCATTTGAGTCTCTTCTGTGCGTCTCTGAGAGTGCCACAGTGCAAATAAAAGCCACTAGGATAACACTGATCCTGTCCCAGGCAGGGGGCCCTGATGCCCAGAGGGATCTCTGCGAACATGGAAGGGGGGAGGGGCCTCCAACGGGGTGTGAGAAGGAGACACGGGGTAGGACAAACACAGCCATCCACTTCACAGACAGGGAAACTGAGGACCAGAAAAAGCGAATGTACGACCGGATCGCATCCCTCGGCAGAAGCAAACATCTGCGGAGCCATTAGAGCCAGAACCGGATCGTCTCCGCAAAGCAGCGGCCTGGGGGTGTCTCCATGCCTCCAGGGTTCTTATGCGTCTTTATAATCTCTCCCCGTCGCTGTTTCCTCCCCTCTGTAAGTTCTTATTTTGCGATGCCTCAACAGTCAAGAACGTTACAGAACTGTTGAAGTTTGTGAAGTGCTGTTTGGGGACTATTTATCCATCAGGTGCTCTAGTTAATTAACTCCAGCAGGCGGGCTGCGTCCTGTGGGCAATCCTCTGAGAAGTTATGCAGGATGTGCACGCATCCCACGCACTTCTGCTGACTCGGCCGCTGCATTCGGAGGGTGGGGGCATATTTTAAGGCAGCCTTTTTTTGAAAAAAAAACAACAACACATAGGAGTGAAGTCTGTTCATTTGCTGAGCAGCCAGGATAAAGGAAAGGGGCATCATTCCAGAGTTCAGAGCTCATATTGGTCCAGTTCTTTGTGGCTGCCTCTGTCAGATTCAGCATTGGGAGAGCCTGGGGGAGGCAGTGTGTGTGGGGGGGAGGGCTTGGGGGGAAATTCTCAATGAGCTGAAGGTGCGCCTCCTTTCCACAACTGCCCTGCACTGTGTTGTAAGACCTCCCTCCGCCTGGTTGGGGAGTGCTGTGCAGGTATTGTTTCCTATGAGTGTAGAAAGACTGTGTGAGTGTTAGGAGCACAAAGTGATTCATACTTGTCAATACATAGCCAAATTCCTAATAATATTGTGGAAGTTCGCATCTATGCACTTTTTAAGATAGTGATAAGCAAGAGTGATGGTTAGATTTTTTAATATATAGCAGGATGAACTGCTGCCCAGAGAGGGGCCATTTGCCAAGACAAGGAGGCCCAGAGGACCCAGTGGGAAGGCCCTATAGTCAGAAGTGAGGGAGTCACCCCAATCTCCCATGAGGGTCCAAGAGCTGAAGGTCTGGGTCCCTGGCTATTGCCTCTTAAATCTGAGTATACCTAACTAAAGAATAAAAGGCATCCAAGATGGAACAGCTCCGTGGTCCTCCTGTAGCTCAGAATTCAGTGAAGACCCCTCCCTGCCCCATACACACTCCTCCGTCCACTCTGCTGACCACGCCCCGGGCTGCAGGAGAGGCGCCTGAGCCAGGAATCAGGAGAAAAGGCCAGGCCCCTTTCTTCCCCCTTCCTCTCGCTCTTGCAGGTCTCTGTGTAAATGGAGGAACTCCTCCAAAAAAGACAGCCTCTGCCTTCTCACCTTTGTCCCTGGGCAGTCTCAGGGCAAGATGCCCCGTTGCAAAGGAGGACTTTAATTCAGGTTTTTGAAATTCGAGCCCTCCAATCCCTATCTAGATCTCAGGGATATGTGAGCTCCAGGAAGAGGCAGAAGGCTCTGCAGGGATGAGTGGGCGGAGGAGGGATTCGACTACCAACAAGACAAGACGGGACTGCAAGGGTCTGTATTTCAGTGCACGAGGGGACACTAAAATGAGGAAAGATTGGTTTAAAAGCCCACACAGAGCGTCATGAAGGTGGAGCCCATGCTGGTCCTCACTCACGGGGAGGCAGCCCTGGATTCTCAGAAGAGGCAGAGCCCGCCTGTGCCCTCCTGCTGCTGGGAGGACGTGGCCGTTCACCTCTTCTAGTGTCTTTTTCATGTATAGGTGCTTCCAGCTCTAAAAAATACACTCTGGTAACATATCGTCATTACAAACTCTTCTTAAAACACAATTTAGCAGTGCACTAGTACATATCAGAGAATCCCAATTCTGCTGAGTTACATATAAAATATAAACACAAAAATATGAAGAAGAATCATCTCTAGATGGTGAGATTGTGGATGCTTTTCAAATCTTTGTATTTTCTTATTTTCTGCAATGCCTATTCTTTTTTTATTCATTAAATATATTATTATAATGTGATGAATTCAGGATATCTTGGCTGTTCTTTCTTCTGAGAATTATTAAAGCCTATATTTGATCTGCTTATCAAGTGGTCATTACTGATACAGTTGGCACATTTCACCCCACTGTTGACCCCTCAGTCATTCAACAAACAGACATTGAGGACTCACTGCCTTCTAGGCACTGAGCTCGCTATTAGGGATCCGACACAAACCAGGCTTGTCTTGCACTCTGATGGCCATGTAAATGCTTAAGAAGCTAAACTGCGGCCACTTACACTAGTTCGGGGAACGTTAGGAAGAAAGCCAGTCTTGTCCCAGTGCAACAGTGAAGGAGGATTTTGATCAAAGACTTACCCACAGTGTCAGATGTGAAAATGGGGCTGCCCCACAGCTGCCCGAATTCAGTCTTCCTGTGACTCCATTCCTTGCTTTGAAGTGAGCTCCCCACACATCAGAAGAGTGGCATCTAAGTGTAAGTTTAAGTCTAAAACCCCTTCTTAAAAACCAATAAAATGTTGCACAGCTAGAAGAACTAACTTTTGCCCAGAGCATGGACCCATTCTGGCTCCTAGGAAAGGTTCCTTGCAGGGAACATCTAAGGGGAGACTTGATAACAGTCTTCACTTCTACAACAGCCCGTTGATAGTCAGAACGGTGGTGATCATTGAACTACATCTCTGTCAAGTTTCAAGTATCTAAAAACTTTTACTTGAGAAGTGAAGGAATTGCCTTCCAGAGACCAAACGGGCCTTTCCCTGCCCTGGCCGGTGTGGCTCAGTTGGTTGGGCATCAACCCATGCACCAAAAGGTTTGATTGCCGTTCAGGGCACGTGCCCAGGTTTTGGGCTTAACCTGGGTAGGGGGCGTGCAGGAGGCAGCCAATGACTGTTTTGCTCTCACATCAGTGTTTCTCTCTCTCTCTCTCTCTCTCTCTCTCTCTCTCTCCCTTCCTCTCTAAAAAAAATTTAATACAAATATTAAAATTTTAAAAAGAGAGCGAGAGACTTTCCCTGAATCAATATACTGACAGAGTTAGCACTGGGACCTCAGCTTCTTGAACTCTACTGGGGACTCTGTGTCCTTTAAGACTAGATCATGGAAGGAATTCATTTCCATAAGTAGGGCAGTTTAGGTATCCCAGATCCTGGGTCCTAGCTTGTAGCTCATCCTACTGGAAAACATTGCTATGAAGCTTCTACGTGCACTGTCTCCCACCAGCCTTTGTCGTCTTCCTTCTCCCCTTCTCTCACATATAGACTTCTGTGGTACTTAGATCGCCTTTAGCTCACTGGTTACAAATATTAAGAAAGGATCCATATGAAACAGAGAAAAATGTTAAAAACAGCCTACTTTTTAGAAGAAGGAAAAATGGTACCTGTCAGTCTTCAGATTCTCCAGGGGCAAAAAAGGGAAAGCCAGGTGTGACTATAGGAGCTCCAGCATCAGATCTAAACCAACATCCCTACAGAGACTGCCTAACCAGCTCCCACACTGGGGATCCAGTCCCTGTGTCCAGTTCCTCATCACATATACATCCTAGCACCTCTGCCTCGGGTAGCAGTGGCTCTTAGCCCCAGTGGAGACACACACTTCCTACCAGTTCTCTCTCTCTCTCTCTCTCTCTCTCTCTCTCTCTCTCTCTCTCTCTCTCTCTCTCTCTCTCTCTCTCTCTCTCTCTCTCTCTCTCTCTCTCTCTCTCTCTCTCTCTCTCTCACACACACACACACACACACACTCACTGTTGCACTTTAATTAAACACCTAAATGTGTGTGAGCAGTACCTCAGTATACACTTTTTTATACATTTATTTATAACAAAAATTACGTTTTTAACATTTGAGTTTGTGAACCAATGTGCATTCACTGTAAGGCGCCCGTCTAGCATTTCAAGCAACTGCTATGGCAGCTTCTTTAGCCAGTCAGGCGGGCCAAGCTGAGCTGTTTCCGGGAACGCCCTCTCCTGTGTGTTTCAGGTCCGAGTGAGGAGAAGAGACATTTTTGCATGAGATTTGAGGGGCAGGAGTAAAGCAGCAGCTGCATTATTTTTTACTCTCAGAAGGTTGGGGCATGTGCTTTTGTAGCTCACACATTATTACTCATCTGCCGAGTCCTCAGCGTGGGCAGCTGGCGGGCCTACAAGCGGTCCATCTTCCCCAGCCTTCACTTCTCCGATTCCTGGGCCAGGTGAGTGTTTAGCACCAGGACAGAGGGCACCAGCTTCTGCAGGATCATCTGGAGGCACTGAGAACTGATATGGGTTCCGGTCTGTCCTGGGGGTTGCAGCTGATTCTCGCCCACTGTGCCTCCATCTTCCCTTCCTAGCTACCTGGGGACTTAAGCTCCAGCATCAGACAGGATGACAGCAGCCTTGCGGTTTCACAACTCCCACAGCTGCGTAGGAGTCCTGTAGATGAGACACTGAATGGACAAATGGACCTGCGGCTTCCCCACACCAAGAGCCTCCCATCGGGACACCCCGAAGCCCTCCCTTTTTCTACTGTCAGGTTTTACAACCTCCATGTGCTTTTGAGTCTCCCAAAATACAAGTGACAGTGGTTGCCTTCCTGCTATAGCAAGCTCTGAATAAATAGCCTTTGTCTGTTCCCATCTGGCTGGGCTTCCTTATTTCCACAGGGTGGAGCCCTGCACTAGCACGTGCAGCAGCCTATGGTTCTGTGGCCGTTCACACTGGGAGGAGGTGAGGCAGCTCTTGGAGTTTCCCATGGTTTTACACCAGCCCAGGAATTTCAGAAAAACAATGAATAATTTTTAACATAAATATGTCTCATGCAATATTTGGGGTGTATTCACACTAAAAAAAAATATTGTTTATCTGAAATTCAAATACAGGGGTGGGCAAAAGTGGTTTTGCAGTTGTGAGTACATGAAACACAGAGTTTATTTTTGTATTATTATTTATTAACAAGAGGCCCGGTGCATGCACGGGGGGTGGGGGGGGGCGTCACTCAGCCTGACCTGCCCCCTCTCACAGTCCGGGAGCCCTCAGGGGATGTCCTACTGACAGCTTAGGCCCGCTCCCCATGGCCTCTCTCTATGGGAGGTGACTGGGCTGATCAGGGGAAGGTGCCTCCCCCATCACCCTGCTGCTACTGCCACTGCCACTGCCGGCCCTCCTCGGCCCTCACAGCCACTGCGGCTTCGTCCAGAAGGATGTCTGGAAGACGTCTGGTCTATCCAGTCTAATTAGCATATTACCCTTTTATTAGTATAGATTATTGCATTATTTTCCATACAAATAACTGTAAACTGACTTTTGCCCACCCCTCCATAATTAGGTGTCCTATATTTTTATTTGGTAAATGTGGTAATCCTATAAGTAGAACATCTAAACGTTTCCAGGCCCCACCCCCACAAGTGGAAACAGAAAGTTAAGAAAGAAAAGGAGTGAGAGCCCTGATGGGGCCACAAGGGATTTCAGAGCTAGGAGGAGGGGAAACACATCAGAGGTGATGTGGGTCACTTCCCAGACATAGATGAGGATGCAGCCGCATCTCCATGGATGCTCAGGGTGGAGGGCACATGCCCAAGAACAAGAAGAGAAAGGACTGACTGTTTGGGTGCAGGACTATGAGAGCAAGACGCAGCTAGGTCTGGAAGTGGATGCCTACTTCTCACTAATGCTGCAGCTACTTTTGTGTAAACACCCTGCTCTCCCTCACCCCAAGCTTAACAACAACCCCAGGAAGAAGGAGAGAGGATGGGAGGAATTTCCTGAATATGACTGATATGAACCTAAAATGACCTTTTTAAAGGAACTTCCAGGGGAGCATGTCAACATTGCTAAATTCGACTGATTTAACCTTGGAGTGACTGGATTGATTTTAAAATGGAGCAGTTATCAGAGAATTTTAAGAAATCAATATTTTGCACATATAAATTCATTGAGGCTTTCAACAATTAATACTCACCACAAATATGAGCTTCTGGTCATGTTAAGCACCAGCTAGACATGACACCTTTTGAAAAATAAAATCTCCACATCCCACCCCCCAACCCCCATTCTTCACTCTGGCATTTTCCCTGGGAAACCATTCTCTCCAGAGAGACATGCTGAATCTCAATTTCTTTGGTCTGTATTATGGGAAAAGTCGTTTTATTTTTCATTTTCCAAATATTATTCTATTGATTGTACTTTTCAACCTTCATATTCACCTCCCACCCCTTTAAATATTGACAGTTTCCTAGACACTCCACACTTAGAATTGCTGACTTAAAGTCTACTTCATTTTCCTGATTGTATCTACATTTCAAATTTATGGTGATAACGATGATGGTGATAGTGATGATGATGATGGTGATAGTGATGATGATGATGATGCCATGATGACATTAGGAACTGTTGGATACTACTTTCCATATATCACTGATCCAGGTGATAACCCTCACCCTCATTTTATAAATGAGAGAAGTGAGGCTTAGAGAGGTTCAGTGACTTGATCAAGGTACACACAGAGTAAGTTTTGGAGTAGGATTTAAATCCAGAATTGTCTTACTCCAAAGCCTTTGATTTTCCCACAGTGCCTCACTGCCCAGCCACCACAGTTCCCTAATTGGCAGGAATTCCTGATTCCTTTGGTCAGCTCTACCTATAGTCATCAAAAGATGAATGTGTTGGGTCCTCTTCCTGGCATTGACTGCACCTGATTGGAATGCTGGGCATATTTAAAATTTCATTTATTGCCCTGTCCGGTTTGGCTCAGTGGATAGAGCGTCAGTCTACGGACCAAAGGATCACGGATTCAATTCCGGTCAAGGGCATGTACCTTGGTTGCAGACCTCCCGCTAGCCCAGGCCCTGGTCAGGGTGCATGCAGGAGGCAACCAATCAATGTGTTTCTCTCATATCGGTATTTCTCTCTGTCTTTCCATCTCTCTTCCACTTTCCCTAAAAATCAGTGGAAAAATATCCTCGGTGAGGATTAAGAAAAAAATTAAATTAAATTATCACTTATAGAATGCTTGCTGTGTTCCAGACACTGGACTAAGCAGCTTACAAATAACTCATTAATCGATATAATTCCATGAGGTTAAGCACCATTATTATTATTATTACTCTCATCTTACAGACAAGGAAACTAAAGCACAGAGAAGTTAAGTGACTGACCCAAGATCACACAGCCAGTTAGTTTTGCAGAGCCAGGTTTCATATCTATTATCATGCAGTGTGGTCCCCCTTTCGATAGAGCTTTGCACATCTCATCCTAACCTATCTCCTAACTATTTTCTGTGGGTGCTGAGAGGAGATGGGGTCAAGGGCATGAAATTCCCCAAAGAAAGATCCTGGATAAGCCAGAACCTTTAAAAATATCCACCATAAGGTGAAGTCCGGCATGGCCCAGCTATAGTTCTTGGCAATTGCCAGTTCTGTTAAAAAAAAAAAAAGAAAAAACAGGCCCTTCTTTATATATAGTGTTTGCTAAGTGCTAATGGCCTCCAAGAAGTCACCTTTTTTTAAAACTGAAAAACAAATCTCTAGTCTTAGTGGTCTTAACTTTCCTCTTCATAGCTTCCTTCTCATGCTCAATCCTCATCTCAGCCAAACTGCATGGGTCTGCCTGGTGCAGGGGGAAGGAGGAGCCAACAGGGGAGAGCTGTCTCTTCTGAGTCAGCAATCAGGCTGCCCAAACCTGGGAAGTCACACAACACCAGGTATAAAATCTCTGCCTTTATATGTAGTCACTTGATTTTGAACAAGATGCCAGATATCCCCCTTTTAGAGATCTTGTGCACAACCTGGGACTCTTCGGTGTATCAGTCATTCACAGCTTTGTCACTGGCTTTTCCCCAAGGGGCATTAACAGGGACTTGATGTTAATGAACATACTTGGAGTCCTGTATAGCAAGTGAGGAAAAGAAACCCAGTGGGAAACTCCCTCTACTCTGCGCTGTTCAGAGGAGATGCCTTCCTAATGGACAATGACCAGCAGTTGCTAAGGACTCTGCCATTCACTTCTCAATTAACCTTCGACGATTTGCTTACCTGCATTGATTCTCAGTGTCCATATCCAAAAACTAAGATTCATAATAGCTGCTACCTTTACGGCTGCTTTTGAGGACTAAGTGCTCAAGAAATGTTAACTATTGTGATTACATAACAGATGTCTGTTTAGATTAAGTTGTTATTTTATGTGAACCCCTCAATACCCATAAACTCAATGTTGTATTTCCCATTTCACATATTAAAAAATTAGAACGACTAAATTATTCACCCAAGCCAGATAGCTAATAGTCAAGAGATGCAGCATGAGACTCAAAGCCTTGGTTCTCTGCCTTCAATTGTCATGCTCATTGCATTGCCTAGAGACAATGTTTTCAGTCATCTTTTTCCACTGCCTTAGCCAACACACACACACACACACACACACACACACACACACACACACACACACACACTGCAACTTTGCCTTGTTCCTGAGCTCTAGGAAAGCAGCCCTCACGACTTGGTAGCTGGTTTTCAATACCCTCCAGTCTAGTAGAATTCTACTAAGGGCTGAGAGTAGCAGGCAGTTCAGAGTCAGCTGTGGGGTTGTTTGCCAGTCATTTCTTTCTTGGCAGAGACAAAGGCTCTGCAGCTTAGTTCAAAAATCCCATGGGCAGTGGCTGGGCACCAGCTGAAAGAGTGAAAGTTCTTATTATGACCCTCAATAGCATATTTCTACTTATGGCATCAGCCTGCTAAAAATAAGGAACTTATTTTTCAAGATTAATAAGAAGTAAGGAAGAGGCTGGGAGAGAGGGGGTTTTATCATTGGGGTGGGAAAGGGGAAATAGAAGATGACATTAAAATAGCAGCAAATGAATACTGTGTAATTTCAAACAGTTGACAATGTCACCCTGCAGGTTGGTAGTTCTGCTGAGATAATTGCCTTTCCCCAGATCACTGTCTTAACCAAAGAAAGAAATGATTTCTGTGTGTGAAAAATCACGCTGCCTCTCGCTTCGGGGAAAATGGCAGTGATTGATAGAGACCAGGTTTGCAAATATTTCATCCATGCACAGGGACTTTCAGGAGCAGAGAGACAGCACTTATAGGAGAAGAGAACGCAATAAACTCTTCTTCCACAGACAGACAGACTGAGCTACTCATGAGATGACTCAGCCTTTAGAGTCGACCTTCATCTTCCAGTAAGTCCATGTCTGAAAAAGTATGATACAATTGGCCACTTTGGGCTTTTCCCTGCTTCGGAGAGATTATCTGCTAGTGAAACCACTGAACCAGGACTCTGCAGATCTGGGCCCAATTTCCAGGTATTCTGATTCAGTAGGTCTAGGGAGGGGGTTGGGAAATTATCCTATACAAGAGGCTTTGTGCACTGGGCGGGGTGGGGGGGGGGTCCTTCAGCCCAGCCTGCACCCTCTCACAGTCCGGAAACCCTCGGGGGATGTCCGTGGGCCTAAGCTGGCATGCAGACATCCCCCCAAGGGGTCCTTAGCGCTGCCATGGATGTGGGAAAGGCTCCCGCCAACGCTGCTGCGCTTGCCAGACATGAGCCCAGCTTTCAGCTGAGCAGTGCTCCCCCTGTGGGAGCACACTGACCACCATGGAGCAGCTCCTGCGTTGAGTGTCTTCCCCCTGGTGGTCAGTGCAGCATGTCATAACTGCTCATTCTGCAGTTTGGTTAATTTGCATATTAAGGTTTTAAAACCCTAATATGCAAATCAACCAAACAGTGGAACAACCGGCAGAACAACCTGTCGCTATGATGCACACTGATCACCAGGGGACAGATGCTCAACACAGGAGCTGCCCCCAGCCCACAGGCCCTGACCAGCAGCAGCGGCGGTGGACAGGGCTGGCGAGTGGGCGGCGCCAGGCGACCCTGATCACCACCCAGGCTTAGGGACCCTATCCATGCACGAATTTCATGCACTGGGCCTCTAATCTATATATATAAAAGCCAAGCAACCGGAACGACCAGTCACTATGACACACACTGTAGCGGCCAACTGGCTCAATCGGGGCCCCGATTGCCTCCCCCCAACAGCCCATGGCCCCTCCCCACAGCCGGCCCCACCTTTGATTGCCCGCCCCCCCCATCGGGGGCTGGCCAACCTCCCGCAACCCCCCCAACCAGCTGGCCTGGCCCTGATTGGGCCCCAATCGGGGGTGGGGCCAGTGGCCAACCTCCTGTGGACCCTCCCTCCTGGCCGGCCTGGCTTTGATCGGCCACCATCAGGGCAGGTCAGCCGGACCCCACCTGTGCACAAATTCGTGCACCAGGCCTCTAGTATGTCTAATAAGCTTCCACATGATCTTGACACTGCTGGTTCATGGACTGTGCTTTGAGTAGCATGCCTCTGGAAGCCATCTCATCTCAGCTCCTACCTCCAGGTCCAGTCACATTGACAATGGCTGAGCCCTAACCCTGTTCCATGACTAAACAATCTTTTTGTCAAATCAGAATAAGGAGGATTTATTTCAATAGGGACATTGAGAAAAAATGAGTACAAAGGCTAATATTATTCTCCTGGAAGTGGATCTCATTTCAATGTTAATTAAATCAAAGTGAGGGAAGAGAGGGTCAGCCTTGGGGGTCCCCAGAGTTTCCTTGGTGCTCTAATTGGTGCTGTGCTTTTCTTTGTACTCACTTATGCATGCATTTCTTTCCTGGCCTCATTCCACAGAGGACTTGCGGCTGCTTACAAGAATACCAACATTTCTAAAGAATAAAATATAAGTAAAATTAAAGATTTACCATGTAATGGATATAATTTTTTAATTGAAAATAGCTCTGTTATGTTTTTCTTACTATAAAAGCAATAAATAAACATTGTAGAAAATTTAGAAATAATAAACAAGAAAAAAAGCAAAAGAGAATATTTATGATCTCACCACACAGAGAAAAACACTGGAAACACCTTAAAGTATATCTTCTCATTCATTTTGTACCAAAATGTAATGATTTTAATATTTTATAAAAGTGTGATTATAACCTTCATGTTGTTTTCTAACCTTCTTCTTTGACTCAACAATATATTGCGAACATCATACAAAGTTAATACATTCTCACCTACAGCATCATTTTAAATAAATGAATAGTTATATTGTAGGAATATGTCATAATTTATTTAAACAATCACCTCATTCCAGGCAAGACTTTGAAATCTACTGCTATAATTTAGCGTAGTTGTTGGAGAATTCCATTTCAGATAAATATATTGGCTTCCTCAGTCTCATGGGCCTCAGGCATGAATCAAGCCCAAGAGGGAAAGAAATTTTTATTGAAAAATCTTCATGCCACCGAATGCATTTTACTATTCTTTTATAAGCACAAAAGAATGGCTGTTCTCATTATTCTCTATCTTCTATGTTTCTAACTTGGCTACTCTGACATTTTAATTATATCTCTTTTTTAACTTGGAAAATTCTTCAGTGAATGAAGAGTGATTCATCTTTCTATGGCTTCTGTGAACCAAAGTGACATGCAGAATGTTAATATGGTGCTGGGTTTCAGGAAGAAATGATCCTTGTAAATAAATAAAGCAAGAACTTAGCAGAACATTAACTCACTCTTTGGGATGTGTCCCGAGAGTTCTCCCAAAATATCAAGTAAAGTATATGTATCAAGATTCATCTTCAGAGATTATTCATTGAGCTCTTTCCCTGTGTCTCATTTCATTTGGTGGAGCAGCTGCTAGCCTTCTGAGCAGGGCCACAATCGTTCCATGGGAGCCTTCTCTTCCAGTCACCACTTTTCTTTTTGTAAAGCAAAAGTCACTTCCAGGAGCCTTTCACTCTTTGCCTTTATCTTTGATTTAGAATGTCTGTTCCATTCATTCCATCTACTCCTGTTCATCTGATTCCAGGAGACCTGTCCAGCCTCTCTTCCCCATCCTTCACAATAACAATATCTTATGTGCTCTAGGAAACCATCACTCCACCGTTCTCAGCCATGCAGAATTAATGTGGCAACTCCACTGCCACCTCCAACTAGAACCTGATTTCCCTCCCGCTGGACACAGTGATTGGTTCAGAGATTGTCACAAGACCTAAGCTATCCAAGCAGAAGTTCCTTGGCAGGGATTTGGGGACAGACATCTTTCTCCTCTATTTGAGGTTTATCGCTAAAAGATACTTAACCTAACTGATGCCATTTGTAAAGAAAGTGTAGCTGACTTCCAGCTTTCTTTTCTTTTTATTTACAAACTAGAGGCCCAGTGCATGAAATTCATGCACAGGTGGGGTCCCTAGCCCTGGCCGATGATCAGGGCCAAGCTGGAGAGGAGGCAACGGTTGCTGGGCCGGGTGTGGAAGGAAGGGATGCCAGACGCCAATGCCACCATCATCGGTGTCCCGCCACCGCACAGTACCCTGCCTTCCCCCCCTCCTCCTTCCCTTGCTGCCATGCTGCCACCACAGCGGGCGTGAGGCAGACTGATCAGGGCTTGCTGGCCGGGGGGAGGGACAGGGCACAGGAGGTTGACCGCTGGCCTGAGGAGGGAACCAGCCCTTGGCCCCCCTGGGAAAGGGGTCACATCCGCCACCACCCACCCTGGTTCTCCATCCCAGCCCAGGGGCCAGCCCTGATCACTTGATCAGGGCCTGCCAGGCAGGGGGTCGACCGCAGGAGGTTGGCCTGCCGGGGGAGGTTGGCTGTGGGAGCACACTGACCACCAGGGGGCAGCTCTTGCATTGAGAGTCTTCCCCCTGGTGGTCAGTGCGCATCATAGCAACCAGTCATTCTGGTCATTCTGGTTGCTTAGGCTTTTATATATATAGATTCTTCCTCCTCTGTAACCCACATGTTTCCTGCACCTTAAGCCCACATATCTGCCTCTCCTCAATGCCTTCATGTGCCTTTCCTCTTTTCTAAGGTCCCAAGAACTCAAAATCCCTTTCTTTTCAAAGCTGCCATCCCTCCCTCCATTCCCTAGAGGTTTCCTGTGTCCAGGCAAGCACTTGGGACCTTTCTGACTTCAGGAGTTCCTCCTCTGTAACCCACATGTTTCCTGCACCTTAAGCCCACATATCTGCCTCTCCTCAATGCCTTCATGTGCCTTTCCTCTTTTCTAAGGTCCCAAGAACTCAAAATCCCTTTCTTTTCAAAGCTGCCATCCCTCCCTCCATTCCCTAGAGGTTTCCTGTGTCCAGGCAAGCACTTGGGACCTTTCTGACTTCAGGAGTTTGCTGCTGACCACTGTGAGGAAACATTCAGGGAAGCCAAATTACAAACATGGTGTTTGCATTGGTTGCAGAAATCACTTGCTAGTATTGTCATTGGGCTGTAGGACACCGTTCCTGGTTGGTTCTAAGGGGTCTCTCTCATAAGAAAGTTGGCCTAAAGTGCTTAGCTCAGGAAAATTCAAGCTGGTACTTTTGCTGGGTCTGGGGACATTCTGAATTGCAATTTAAACTTGCATCCTCATTTTTATAGCAGGTATGGATTCCCAGGTCTCTTTAGAAGAGGAAAGTACTTCCAAACTGTTTCCCAGAAATTATTTCCTTGGGCTTTAAGCCACTCTGCATGTAGTTTGTAGATATCTCATTTGCCCATCTAGGAAGCTCTCTGACTCTGGCCCTTTGAAATCCTATCCTTGTGTAGATATCACCTCTTGTTTACTAGTATTTCTCAGCATTAAGTCTCTTCCATCATGGGAAGAGGACCCTAGTTCCCTTAGAGGAGCCACCTGTCTCCTACTCTTAGTCACGTGGTTTAGGCAGGTGTGCCCTTAGCTCTGCCACAGTTGGGCTCTGATTAACTTAGAGCAATCAGCAGACCCCACATCCCACTACAGTGATTGTGGGGGCACGTGACCCCATTACAGCCAAAGAGAGGTGAGGAGCTATGTGTTAAAGTTCTTCACCTACACCTCAGCCTGGCTAGTGTCATGTCCTACAACCCTCTGGATGCCTTGGCTTCAGCCCCTGGAAGTCCTCTCTTCTTTTCTTGCCCAGATCTCTCTACCCTCCCCAATGTGCCCCTAGTGTTTTCTCAAGACAGATATTAATGCAAATTCTATTCTAACTAATGTTTGATTCCTTTACCTCTTTTTCTAAACTAGGGATAGCAAATAGGTTTTATCTTATACATCAACTCTGATCAATAAGTATTAGGTCTGAGATCTGTGCTGAGAATGACTCTGAGGCTGCTTCTGGCTTCAGCAATAAAGTCAGTGGTGATTACTTAGTAATGTCTGTCTCAGGCATGGGAGGAAGAGTGACTATGCACCTCATGTTTTTATTTTTATTTTTTTAGTATTTTTTTATTTTTTATTTTTTTAAATTTCTTTCTTTATTGATTAAGGTATGACATATGTGGCACCTCATGTTTTTGTATCACCGTTCTAAGTCAAGGTCTGCACCTAGATTCCAGAGCAGTCACATGGCCTCCCAGATGTCTCCCTACAGCTCCTGGCTGAGTGTATCTTTCCCTGGTTCATGACTCTAATGGATGCACCCAGTAAGCTTCTGCTCCTTGTCTAATGAACACAGTGAGTTCACAGTCCTCTTGCACATCTGAAATTATTGACATACCCTAAGACGAATGACTTTCTTGGCACCCTTTCTGGCTTATATTATTTCCTTCCTCCATCGGCTCAAGTTTCTGTGGTTCATTCAGGTGTCCCAGTAGGATTCCTCCCTCCTTCCCCCAGCTACAGAAATCATTTTAGGATTATAGATTTACGACATAAAAATAACAAACTTGAATAGACATGGTTTCCACCAAAAGAACAGGTGGGCTGTTGATAACACACCAAACCCCATCCATGACTAATAGTTTCATCCTTTCACAGTCATGGAAGCTAGGCTTTATTCATGATTCTTTCCTCGAAACCACAGCAGTCTTTGGCACTCTAGAAATTCTGATTCTTGAACAAAATCCATTTGTATTGACATCTGAGCCCTCCAAATGTCTTAGTGTATTTATCCTGTTTTTAACAGGAGAACTTTCTATTCTGTGACTACAGGCCATTCTTACATGGGCATCCAATGTAGTGTGCAACCAGTGGCAGCTTTCACTTAACATCCCAGCTCAGAGGCACAGCTGCCTGAGGTCACTCACCTTTGTCAACAGGTTCTTGCCAATGACTGTGGACTTCCTGTGGTATTGGCAGAGGGGTGTCTACTGCGAGCCCCTTCCCTCTTGGTCTGAGATGTGGAAGTGCACTGGGGCCCAGAGACTCCTGTGAGGACTGGAGCATCTCCATCTCAAGAGCTTTAATTTAATCATGGCTTCAGAGCCCCTTTCACCATGTAAGGTCACAGGTTGTGAGGACTTAGGCAGAACAGCCTCAGGTGACCTTTATTCAAACTACCAAGGACCTATAGTTATAGGGGGACCTGCTGCTGCAGGAAAAAGTCTGCTCAAGAGGAACAAGCATGGCGTTATGTCATCTGCTTGTACCATGTTGTACCTGTTTTGGTAAAACAGGGTGCAGTCAATACAATTGAATGAAAATTTTGGAACATCAATCATGGCTGTCTCACACAGGATCCATATCCTCCTCTCAATACAGCCAGACTGTCTGGGTTCATGTTCAGCTCTGCCCCCTACTGGCTCTGTGACCTTGGGATATTTACCCTAGACTCTCCTTGTCTTGTGTTCCTTACATCTCTTATATAAAAGGCCCATAAAACAGGGTGCAGTCAATTGAATGAAATTTTTGGAACATCAATCATGGCTGTCCCACACAGGATCCATATCCTCCTCTCAATACAGCCAGATTGTCTGGGTTCACGTTCAGCTCTGCCCCCTACTGGCTCTGTGACCTTGGGGTATTTACCCTAGACTCTTTTTGTCTTGTGTTCCTTACATCTCTTATATAAAAGGCCCGTGGCCATCATGCCATAATGCCATCATGACCAAACGACCAGCAGCTCTCACGGCGGGCGGGGCGGAGCGCAAGCTACTAGCGGCCGAGAGCTACGAGCAGTGGAGGGTAGGGCAGCGAGCTGAGGCAAGCAGAAATGAGCTACTCGAGCACAATTTCGTGCGCGCTGGGCCTCTAGTATAAAATAAAATGATAACTGTACTTCCAGCCCACACTTGTGAAAAATGAGTTAATGGGTATAAAGTGTTTTGAACACTGCATGGCACATAGTTTATGTATGAGCTGTTATTACTATTACCCCAATATTCCTCTGGGAAAACCACTCTTCCCTTCCTTCAGTCCACATGTTTCAGAGAGAGCTGAGTCCATCACCTCTGCTTGCGGTCCAGGATGTGCTGGTCCGGTCCATCTAGAAAGGAACTTCTTGGCCAGAGATGGGGAGTGGTTCTGTGGTAACAGCCAACTTGCCCCTGATTAACTCCCCCTCTTTAGTAAATAAAAGCTCTTCATTCTATAACCTTGAGTGATCCATGTTATCAAAGAAAATAACCCCACATACATACATTCACAATTACTCTGAGGAAGCTGTCTGCTGCTCAGGCCTAAAAGGGAGCAGGGCAGAGGGAGTATTTCTGCTGCAGCTCTCTCTGTCCTGCTGAGTCCTACGTCTCAGCTTCAAATATGTTGTTGAATCTCTAGTCTGCTGTCATCTTCTCTGTCATTCTTTTTGTTCTTGTGGATTTATACCTATTTTATTCCTTTACAGTTAGGTTATTGGGACTTCAGAAGGGAGAGGAGATAAAAACCTGTGTTCAACCCACTTTATGTAACTATAAAGTCTTTCCTAATGTCTTTGAGGAATCAAAGGAGCTTTACTGGAAAATGGATGGGCAGCATGGCCCTGGGAAGCCCATCTTTTATAAGTCCCTGAACTACACCAACTTAGGTAGACATTACATCTGCAAATCCCAAGAACTATTTTTGAGGAAATGTGAGCATTCAGAAACCCAATACACTTCATGGTAAAATGCCTTCATTCTAAAATAATAATAATAACTTAAATAGAATTAATCCTTGTGCTTTGTTCAATGAGAAGAGTCCTGGCTCAGCAGCCTATGAAACCAGCAATGAAACCAGCTTGCTTTGGCTGACATAGCCTACACCCACATCCCTGCTTTGTCTGCTTCAGGGGTTGTCCTTGGGGCTCCCAAATGAATACTACCTCTCTGTTTTCTGGTTTTTATTTTGTTTGTTTGTTTGTTTGTCTGTTTGTTTGTTTTTATCATTGTCTTTCTTTGTGCTCTGCCATGTGAGAGGATATGGAGTCACAGCTAAACAGTCATCTGCCCCTTGCTCAGTTCTTTCTCCTATTATCAGCTGCCACCATGACTACAGAACAAAAACAAGGAGAAATGAGGACATAATTCAGTCATCTGAAAATGGCCTTTGGGAAGTGACAGTTGCTGACTCATTCACCTTGAAATAATACATCTTGACATCTTGGAGATCAGGATGAGCTGCCCATTCAGACAATTTTCTATTCATTTCCCCAGACATAGCCCCCAAGCACCTCTCACTTCATCTCTCCAACCCAAACAGCTCACATAATAAGTTATGATGCCACAGGAAGATCCAGGTTTTATGAAAACTAAATCTCATTCAATTTGTGGGAGAGATGGCCTCCTTCCTTAGGAAACAGAATGCACAATTATGAACATAAAATTAAATATGAAAATGGATATTTACTTTAAATGGGAAAAGAAATTACAGCAAATTACAAAATTTAAAAGGCTGACAAATACAACAAAAAATCTAGAAAAATAATATATTTACTTTTTTACTACTTGACACATCTCTTTAGTACTTTTATCTCTATATTTTTTAGGGCAATACCTCTACGTACTTCTATATATTATAACAATTTTATAATGTTATTTTCTATAAAAAGATAATTCAGTCTTTCAGCATGGTTGAATATATTATTTTTCTTTTAAATAAGTATATAAAGCAAATAGATATAATTTAAAAAATAAATGTGTTTATAATTGATAGACTAAAAAGGCTTTCCAACCTCAGAACTGGTTATTGGTAAGTCATATACATTTTTTTAATTGTCAAAATTTCTTTCATATATAAGCTATAAGAGTGCATGCATATTTCAAGCTTTTTGGCACAGTTTTTCTTATAAACTTTTTGAATTGATGGCTTTCATTAACCAGTTTGTCCTTGGTAACCCGATTGTACTGGTGGATCATGATGTCAGCATTTCATGTTAGATCAAGAAGAACTAGATTATCAAACAATATAAAATCTTATTCTTTACCTCTATTTAAAACTTATCTCTTCCTCTTTATGAATTACTACTTTAGGTATGATTTTTTAAAAATGTTTTTTGGCTTATAATTTGCTTCTCAATCTCAGAATAATTTCTATTTACTTTATTGCTTATTTATGACCTCATTCTCTTCCCATCTCTAGCTCCATTCCATACCGTGAGGGGCCTCTTACAAACATATGTGGACACATCCAAGCTTTATCCATAACTTCCAACAATCAACCATGCCTTGGCCACCTCTTGGGCCTAGGGGTGTGCACTACAGCAATGGTCCGCTCTTGGTAGGTTGGACTCAGGGAGAAGCCCATGTAGATGCTGGAAGCAAGTCCAGGGCCATTTGAGTAGGGAATTCTGTGGTCTTAGGAACAAAGTAGGGCAAGAAGCAGAGAAGCCATAAATTCCAGGTGGGCATATCCCCTGGCCCCTGGGGACTTGTCTTGAGGTGATGGGTGCAGTGGGAGGAAAGTAGAGTGAGCTCCTCTTAAGCAGAAGCCCCCGTTGCCCAGGTCCAAAGGCAATGCTGATACCCCCCTCACCTTTCCTCTAACCAGGTCTGCGAAATGCCCACACCCACTCCAACTTCACACAACATGAGGGGGAGTGTGGTGCAAATTTTACTAAAACGTGAGACTAAGTTGAACACATTACTAAGGCCCTTCCAGGATCTTGGAAGGGGTCCATGCAAGTGAGGGATTTCAGTAGGTTGACTCTGTATAGTATATAGCAATAGTCTGCTGATATGATACATTGAATGAGCACCAGTTTCAAAGTTGGACCTCAATTTAAATTTTTGTTCTCATTCAGAACCAATGTTTTACGGGAACCCTGTGCTAATCCTGGGCCTACATTCTCAGGACCATTCCTTGCCTTTGCCTTGCTCTCCTCTGTGTGTCAGGAGGCCAACACCAGCCTGCAGGAGATGGAGAGGCGTTGAGAAGCCAGTGTATTTCTTCCTTCCCCTCACTGCCTGAGGCCTCTTATCATGTGCCAAACTCTCACTGGATAGACCTCTCTGCTTCATGGTTCAAGCTTTTCCTGGGGGACACTGGGTTCTGATACCATCTCCTCCTTTTGTCCCTCCAGCTCAGTGCTTCTCAACCTAGGACATTTCTCTCTAACCCCCCACCCCCCCTTCCCAACCCAAAATAATAACTCAAGGGATAGTTAGCAATGTCTGGAAACATTTTTGCATGTTATAACTTGGGGGGAGGGTGCCACTGGTGTCTAGTAAGTAACAGCCAGAGATAAAGGCTAAACATCCTATGATTTTCAAGAGCGTCCCCCACAACAAAGGATTATTACTGACGATGCCGTCAGTCTCCCATTGAGAAACTTGCCCTAGCCTCAGGCAGTAATAGTTCCTTTAGTTGTTAATCTCAGATTTGTCTCATTGTCCTGTTTGGTGTTTAGCACTTCCATTATGTGTAACCAATTCCCTGTATTAAATTCTCTCTGTTGAAACACTTAAAGTAGCTTCTGTTGTCTTGGTTAGACTGACGAATGCTTCCCCAAAGTATCAGCTTCTTTTCTTTTTCCTTCTCTATTGAAATTAGTCAGTGATCATTTCTTTGCCACCTCCCCATGGATTCTGGAAATTTTTACCTCCCCATTTATACTACTCAGGGTTTTCCAGAGAAACAGAACTGATAGATGATAGATAGATAGATAGATAGATAGATAGATAGATAGATAATATTTATTATAGGTATTGACTCAAGTGGTATGGAGGCTGAGAAGTTCCAGTCTGTCATCTGCAACCTGGAGAACCAGAAAGTTGGAAGTGTAATTCAATCTAAGTCTGAAAGCTCAGGAACAAATGAATAAGGGCAAGAGAAGATGAATATCTCAGCTCAAGCAAAGAGCAAACTTGCCCTTCTGCCTTTTTTGGCTTATTCAGGTCCTCAGTTGGCTGTATAATGCTCATCTGCATTAGTGAAGACCCCCTGCTTTAGTCAGCCTGCCAATTCAAATGCGAAGCTCTTCCAGAAGCACCCTCATACACCCAGAAATATGTTTTGCCATCTATCCTTTAGCCCAGTCAAGTTGACACATAAAATCAAACATCACACCATCCCACTCTTTCAGTTTGGAACTTTACAGTTTTCATAGAGAACTTTTTAACTAATAGACTATTTTATTTTATAATGAGGCTCATCCAGAGTTATAAATAAAGAGAAGAAGCTACATAACTTTCTTAAAAATAGAGCACTCAAATTAATATAATTCAGTTTCCACCTTTTGGAATACAATATTATTATAAAAATGCATTTGGGTAACTTAATATCGCTATAAATACAAAATGTAGATTAATTTAAACCTGATTAAAATGAGGTATTGGGGGATTCTTCTTAATTCCCTGTTAGGCAAAATTTAAGAGAGTGCTATTGTGTTTTTCCTGTATTTTTTCATTCTTCTGCATAATGAGTTGAATTAAATTTATGAGTGCCAAAGTGACAAAGCAAATACATTTTTGAGCTTCTTATAATACATGTAGGGGATGTATTGGTTTCCTAGGCAGCCATAACAAAAACTGGGTGGCTTAGAATGACAGAAATTTATTGTCTCGGTACTGGAAGCCAAATCGGCACAATCAAGGTGTCAGCAGAGCCATGTGCCTTCTGAAGGTGCCAACGAAGGAACCATTCTTTGCCTCTGTCCTAGCTTCGGGTAGCCTCAAGCATTCCTGGGTTTGTAGACGCATCACTCCAAGTCTCCGTCTTCACATGGAATTTGCCTTGTGTCTGCACATGGTTTTCCCTCTGTGCATGTCTCTTTGTATGTACAGATTTTTCCTTTTTATAAGGACACCAGTTGTATTGGAGTAGGGCCCACCCTGTTGGCCTCATTTTAAACTGGTTACCCCTGTAAATATTTTATTTTCAAATACACTCTTATTCAGTATTGAGAGTTAAAACTTCAACATATCTTATTG
>NW_005369217.1:2473990-2503941 GCF_000412655.1 Myotis brandtii
AAGGAGTGTTAACATTTTTGTACACTCTAAGATGATTTTTTGAGTGAGGAGAACTCATGTATTTTCACAATCAAAATATGTATTTTAACTTTTAAGAATAGTTAGAACTATCTACACTAATAAAAGAGAAACATGGTAATTGGCGTACGAGCTACCCTTCCCATTGGCTAATCAGCATATCCTTATGCAAATTAACTGTCAGCCAAGATGGCGGCCGGCAGACAGGCAGCTGGAAGCGAACATGAGGTTTGCTTGCTGCAGTGACTGCGGACTCCAACCCCCGCCTGACTTGACGGCCTCTGAGCTACAACTCTAAGAAACTATGTACTATGTTGCAAATGTAGTAGCTAAACAAAACCCCAGAAATCAGCTTTCAGCCAGCCGGGATCTCAGAGCTAGAGTTATACATTGTTTCGATTATAGCAGCGGAAGCCTCAGAGCTAGAGCCAGAGCTAAAGCTGGCCCAGAATAAAAAAAAGAAAACAAGGAGCGGTTGGGAGCTTCAGTCAATTGCCAGCCTGAAAGCAGCCCTCAGCCCCTCACCCAGACTGGCCAGGCACCCCAGTGGGGACCCCCACCCTGATCCAGGACACCCTTCAGGGCAAACCAGCCGGCCCCCAGGCCTCTATCCTATATAGTAAAAGGGTAATATGCCTCCCAGCACTGGGATCAGCGGAGCCGCGAGGCCTCCTGGCACTGGATCAGCGTGACAGGGGGCAGCGCCCAAACCCCCTGATCGCCCTGCAGCTCTGTGTGTGACAGGGGGCGGGGCCACAACCTCCCTATCCGCCCTGCTCTGTTCGTGACAGGGGAAGGCACCCCAACCCCCTGATCTGCCCTGCTCTGTGCCTGATAGGGGGGAGCTCCCCAATCCCCTGATTGCCCTGCGGCTCTGTGTGTGACAGGGGGCGGGGCCACAACCTCCCTATCCGCCCTGCTCTGTTCCTGACAGGGGAAGGCGCCCCAACCCCCTGATCAGCCCTGCTCTGTGCCTGATAGGGGGGAGCTCCCCAATCCCCTGATTGCCCTGCGGCTCTGTGTTTGACAGGGGGGAGCTCCCCAAACCCCTGATCGGCCCTGCTCTGTGTGTGACAGGGTAGAGCCATAACCTCCCCATCGGCCCTGCCCTGAGTGTAACAGTGGCGGCGCCCCAACCCCCTGATCCGCCCTGCTGTGTGTGTGACAGGGGGCGGTGCCCTAACTCCCCTATCGGCCCTACTCTGTGAGTGACAGGGGGGAGCTCCCCAACCCCCTGATCGACCCTGCTCTGTGAGTGTGATAGGGGGCGGTGCCCCAACCCCCCAATCAGCCCTACCCTGAGCGTGACTGAGGGTGGCATCGCAACCTCCCAATCCGCCCTGCTCTGTGCATGACAGGGGGCAGCGCCCCAACTCCCCAATCAGCCCTGCTCTGAGCCCGACCAGGGGCTGCACCTAGGGATTGGGCCTGCCCTCTGCCACCCGGGAGCAGGCCTAAGCCAGCAGGTCGTTATCTCCTGAGGGGTCCCAGACTGCAAGAGGGCACAGGCCGGGCTGAGGGACCCCCCCCTTCCCCCCCGAGTGCACAAATTTTTGTGCACTGGGCCTCTAGTTTGAAATAATAGAATTCACAGAACTCTAGTAGGCATACCCCCTCATAGGCATCAACTATGGATTTGGTGTTGTGGGGGTGGGGGGGACACTAAAGATGCATCAAACACAGTCTCAACTGTTAAGGAGTTCAGAGTCTAGTGGGTGAAATGAATAGAAAAACAACTTCAATACAACCTGAGAAGTGCTATATCAGAGATCCAAGGAGGGGACTTGTGAGATCCTAGAGAATAGCTCAAACAACACTGTTTAGAAACGGAATCAGGGCTGGATGAGGGGTGTGACATCTCCCAGGAGCAAGGGAAGGGTAGTGCAGGTGGAAGAAACTGTGCACAGACCTGGAGAGCGGGGTACCAAGAGGCAGGACCATCTGCAGTTGCTGCTCATGGGAAGCATGGGCAAAGGTGGGGGAGTGGAATGAGAGCAGACAGAGGCCAAACTGGGAAGAAGAGGGACACCAGGCCCTGCTAGTGAGCCGCTGAATTTTGTAATCAAGGAAGTAACGTTATCAGATTTGTTTTAGAAAGATTAGTCTGAGAGTATGCTGCAAAGAGTGGATTTTTCTTTCTAAATTTAAAGCTCATTTTCTTATCCTCATTTTACTAATCTCTCAACAGCTTTCAAGCAGAATTAGCCACTTCCTTCTTTCTAAAATAGTTCTTTCTCTTGGTCTCTATTACCTCAATCCTTCTGGGTTCCTGCTAGGTCATGGCTTCTCTTCCTGGCTGACTCCTCCTCTATAGGTCTAAAGCAGCGGTTCTCAACCTGTGGGTCGCGACCCCTTTGGGAGTCGAACGACCCTTTCACAGGGGTCGCCTAAGACCATCAGAAAATACATATATAATTAAATATTGTTTTTGTGATTATTCACTATGCTTTAATTATGTTCAATTTGTAACAATGAAATTGGGGGTCACCACAACATGAGGAACTGTATTAAAGGGTCACAGCATTAGGAAGGTTGAGAACCACTGGCCTAATACATACTGCCACAGGGGTACCTACAGGCACCTCAAACTCAACATCTTATATCTGTTTCTTCCCAAAACTTCATCTCAGTAAGTGGCCCCACATTCACCCAAGTAGTTGCTCAAACCCCAGAGTTAAAATTTATCTTTAATTAATTCCTTTTCCTTTTCTCCTACATATAAATCCACCTACAACTAGGTTTCTGGTCCTACAACTAAACTATGTCTTTGATCCATCCATTTCTCTCCATCTCTACTCCCACTGTTTATTACCTGGATGATTGCAATGGCCTCCTCACTAGCCTCCCCACACTTGCCTTTATGCATTCTATTTCCCACCCAACAACTCTAAGTATCTTACTAGATTTTAACAAGATTTATCATTCAATGTAGAACTTGAACTTCTTACTCTGGCCTGGGAGGTCTTATTGATCTGCTTCCTACCTACCTCTTTAATCTCACCATTCCAACCGCTGGCTTTCCTTCTGTTCCTTGAACAGACCCATCCCTTTTCCACCTCAGGCTCTTTGCACCTGCTGTTCCCTCTGTCTAGAACTCTCTTCCTATACTCGGAGAGTGGCAATCTCTTCCTTATCCTTCAGGACTCAGTTCACATATCACCTTCTCAGGGAGGCCTTATTGGTCTATTCTATATAAAGGGGGCCTCCACCCTTATTACTCTATCAAATTTGTTTTTTGTTGTTGTTTTTATTTATTTTTATCAGAGCACTTTACAGAATATGAATTTATGCTTATTTATTTGTTTCTATATTTTTTCTTCCTCTTGACTCCAGACACCACTCCCTCCTTCCACCCCACAAATCAGAAGATTTTCCACAATGTTTACACAACATGGTACTTTAGATAGGTTCCTAAATACCCACAATTCATCACACACTGATAATGTTCCTTGCACTGTACTTCTTTGTTTATGTTATTTCATTTTGTTTCCCCAACAATCCTGTGGTGATGAAATTATTATTCCCATGCTACAAGTAAAGGCACTGTCTTGGATGACTTGCCCAAGGCCACATAGCCACTAAGAAGTGAAGGAGGCAGGAACTGAGCCCATATCTGTCTGGTTCTGAAAGCCTTTCTACCATTCTGGCATGCCTCAGTCCCTGGCCCTTAGAGGAGCCGGAGGAACATAAATAAAGCATTACTTTATCTATGCTCTTTCTATGCTACTTCTTTGCTTCTTTTATTTGATCAACTTTAAATACCAACCCTCGGCACTTTGGTGGACATTCATTGGCCCACCATCCTTTATTTGGGAAACCACTCTTACCTGCCCCATAGGAATTCTGCTTAGCCATAGGGTGCTGGGGAGACTAACACTGCCTCACCCTACCCCATCCTAGAGTGCACATGTGACCTGGGCTGGCCAATCAGAGTAGTCCTTCCTCAGGTCTCCATGCCAGAACAGGAACCAGCATGTGATCTGAACCAGGCCCATCAGCACCCCCTCTGGGACTTTGCTGAAGCTCTAGGGACAATTGATGAACTGCTGGCTTATCATTCATTAGCACCATAGTACTCAGGAGCTGCAAGTGGCCATCTTAGTCACATAGAGAGAGGATGCTGGAAGAGAAAGCCAAATAGAAGACAATAGAGCTAAGAGTTGGATGGAGAAAAAGACAGAACCAGAGACCTAATAACATAATTTCAGCATTCAAACCTACCCATTTATTTATATGATTGTTTGGTTAACATATCTGCTCACTAAACTAGTTCCACAGGGGTAAGAATTATGTCTTGTTTTTGCTCACCCTGTCTTCCCAGTATCCAAGGCAGTGCCTGTCAGAAGTAGGTGCTCCATATATATTTGAATGATTGTGTTTCTGCCAGCAGTGCCTGAGCTCACAGCATAATGATAATATTCCAGAGAAATCCTTTCTATCTCCAGCTTTTAGAATGAGCTGCCTGGGTAAAGGAGGCTTGATTAAAATTGGGAGAAACCTTAGCTAATCTTAGAGATGTATTCAACTTTATGATACTTAATGGGTCCTCTTATTAAAAATTCAGGTTGTAATGGGTGTGATTAAACTGGTCAGGGATGATGCATTCTGGCTCTGTTCTTTAGAAATATATGTGATGTCTAAGGCACCATAACTTAATTTAATTCTAATATGTCTTTAAGCACCCTGTCAGATTATAACCAGATTCATTCGTCACTCGGAGGCTAAAAATAGAGGATAATACAAGAGGCTAACATCACCTAGTAAGGAGCGTTTTCTCAAAGAGATGGACATAAATCATAGGAAGCACGTCACCTACTCCTATCTGAAGCCACAGGCTGGGTGCATCGGGTGCTTGGCAACTGTTTCAGGATAAAATGACTCTTGAACTGAAACTGCCATCTTTCAGGAGAAGCAGTTTTAGAGGGTTTCAGAAGATATGACGACTGAAAATCTGCCCCCAGCCAGCCCCTGCTAAGCATTCCTTGTGCACCACCGAGCGGTCCCTGATTGCCAACTATTTTCATCTGGTTTCCAGGGCAGCAATTCAAACAGTGGGATGGGCTGCGGGAAAGGAAAAGAAAATGGAATTTTTCTTAATGTTTTCTGAGAAAATCATTGATTTTGCATTGCACCCCAGCTTCCATCTTGGTAAAATAAAAGTGGTTTATGTTTCCCCCCTGGAGCCTGCACAGTCCTTAGAAATCCTCAGAGGAGGAGGAGCAGCAGCAGAAGATTAGAAGATAGAATTTATAATAGTGCTAGCACTATTAGCTAAAAGGAAGGAAGGGTGCTGACCTCTGAAACTCAGCAATTTCTGCTTTCTGGGGGTAAGCAGAGTGCAGGACTCAATGGAAACAAGCATCTATGGACATGGTATTAGGTATTACCTTAATAGGTATTACCCACTAGGTGTTGCCTGCTTACCTAATAGGTATTGCATAGCATGTAGTGTTACCTAAATGAGTTGCTATGAACCGATTCTATAGATGAGGATTTACTCTCGGGAAAGGTAAGTGATTCCTAAGTTAATAATTTAAAGAGACAGCATTGATCTCCACAACTGTCTCCAAGTCCTGTCTTTTCTCTTACCATTACACCATGCTGCCTGTGTGCATCTGTGAGACATACATCTGTTTTGACTTTTAAGAGGAAGAGAACTACTTTCATGGCACAGGAATCGTGCCATCTTGAGTTCCCCTGTTGCCATATTATTTACCCATTAATTTACTCAACAAATACTTATCAATTACATACAGGTTGCTAGACATTTTACTAGACACTAGGCCTTAGTGGATAAACTAGACACGGGTTCTGTCCCCATAGTGTTTCACTTAAAGAGACAAGAAAGAAAGTAAAACATGCAGCATTGCAAATTATGATATATTTTCTGACGAAATTAACAGGGCAATGATGAGAATTATTATAACAGTGTGGAATTTTATTACTTGCTGCTTCACGAAGCAATATAGTGTACTGGTAAGGGATTAAGATGCAAGCTTTCAGGCCTGACAAGATTGTTAACTCTGCCATTTCTAAATCATTTGACCTTGAACAAGTCATTTAAATCTCTCTGTGCCTCAGTTCCTGAACTAGAAAATGAAGATAACAGCACTGACCTTAAAGGATTATTGTGAAGATTAGCTGATAAAATCCATGTAAATCCATGCAAAGTGTTTGGAACTCTGCCTGACACCAGTAAGAACTATGTAGATGCAATAATTTCATATCTACTCTTTGGAGGCTACACATTATACTTACAGAAATCCATGCTTGGAATCTTCATCCAGTTAGTCATGGTATGACTTGTTAACAACACACAGTGTCCAAGCATCTGCTCCTGATGCTCTTGATCATAAAAACTACCTTTTGAGGTCCAGAGCCCAACGGCCCCCTTTCCTGGCCAGCCTCTAGTTTTCCATCAAAATCTCTGCTCATGCCCCTCCTTCTCCTCACCAGGAGGCTATGCTTTGAGCCTATGGCTTGTCAGTTGGATGATCTTAGCTAAATTACTTACCTTTCTCAGCCTCAATTTCCCCCTCCGTGTAAGGCACTAGACCAGTGGTCGGCAAACTCATTAGTCAACAGAGCCAAATATCAACAGTACAACGACTGAAATTTCTTTTGAGAGCCAAATTTTTTAAACTTAAACTATATAGGTAGGTACATTGTTATTAACTTAATTAGGGTACTCCTAAGCTGGCCTTTGCTAAAAACGTCCTCAATCTGAGGGGTCGACCTCAGCGAACGTACCCCCACTTCTTCTAATGCCACTTCTTCAAAATAGACTCGCCCAGGCGGGAAACCAACTTCTGCGCATGGGCCACGAAGTTTCAATCGCACTGTACGTGCGTGCCCGCACATGGTATTTTGTGGAAGAGCCACACTCAAGGAGCCGCATGTGGCTCGAGAGCCGCGATTTGCCGACCACTGCACTAGGGAGTTTTTGTGATGATTGGAGATAATGTATCTAAAGCACCTTGTTCAGCATCTTGACTGTGGTGGTCACTCAATCAATCAGTGAATCATCAAAACTTTCTTTAAAAATATCTTAAATAAAATTGATATGAGTGTTTACAATGTTGTCCTGTTAAATTGACACTTATTTTGGAAAGCTTTAAACCTGGGAAGTTAAAGAGTTAACAATTGATTAAATATGATTAAATAGGCTCTTGATTAGAAATGTCAACCCGTTATAACGTAGCTTCCTCAAGAAAATCAGATGCAACATAAGGCTGCCATTAAGACACAAAAAATGCAAACTTTTACAATTTGGGTTACTGCCTACGTTTATATTTTAATAAGACTTTGCTAGGTATAGGCTAAACAAATGATTCTAAAACATTGGGAATTCCAGGGGTCCTTGTAGACCAGTGGTCAGCAAACTATGGCCTGCAGACTAAATATGGCCTACATCCTGTTTTTGTAAGTAAGGACTTATTGGAACACAGCCATGTGCATTCATTTAATTACTGTCTATGTTGACCTTTGTGCTGCAAAGTGGCAGAGTGAATAGTTTTCACAGAGACTGTATAGCCCACAAAGCCATCTACAATATCTACTTTCTATACTTTTTCAGAAAAGTTTGCCAAGCTTAATGTAGCCAAAGAGGGGAAATATTCTGAGCCATAGCCCTTTTGGAAACAGTCTTCATATTGCCTGTGCAGCCTTCAGCATATGTGCTGTCTCCTGCTGTTTGTGGGGAGGGGCACTGTTCTGGAGTGCATTGGATGTTCTATAGCAGCGGTTCTCAACCTGTGGGTCGCAAGCCCTTTGGGTGTCAAACGACCCTTTTACAGGGGTCGCCTAAGACCATCGGAAAATACATATATAATTACATATTGTTTTTGTGTTTAATCACTATGTTTTAATTATGTTCAATTTGTGACAATGAAATTGGGGGTCACCACAACATGAGGAACTGTATTAAAGGGTCGCGGCATTAGGAAGATTGAGAACCACTGTTCTATAGGAAAGGCTTTCCTGCCACTTATCAGCAGGCTTAGCTCAACATTGCTGCATTCTGGTGAATTAAATTGTTGTAACAAGACACAGTAACTTAGTGGCACAAATAAGGAAGTTTATTTCTTCCTTATAAAACTGCAGTGCGGGTGTTCCTGGACGGTTGGCAGCTCTGCTCCACAGCGTCATTCTAGGACTCAAGCTCTTTCCATGTAATGGCTCTGCTCTATCATAGGACCTGCTATCATTTGCATGGTTCTAACTAGCAGGTTAATTGCATAAAATATACTTGCTAAAGCAAGGAAGATAATGATAATAGATACTACCTTCTAGGTGCTTTCCATATGTATTAACTCATTTAATTTTTATAATAATCCTACTAAGAACTATCATTTTACAAATGGGAAAATTAGGCCAAGGAGGAGTAAGAAACTTACCTGAAGTTTTCAGCAGTAAATCTTGAGATTTTAACCCCTATAGTGTAGGCCCTAAATGATCACAGAATATGCCATCTATAACATTCCTCTTTGGCATGAGGATTATCTTGAAAAAATGACAGACACAGGAGAAGCTCTGAAAGCAGAGAAGTTATTCTTTTGTAAGGTAATTTTACATTAGAAAGCCCTCCCCCACCACACACACATACACACACACCAGGAAGAGAGCTATTACCAGAGATCACTTTTTCATCTGAGTGATCTGTCTGCTTGGCAGCGCAAACTTTGCTTACTCTGCATTTCCTCTTCTCACCCTCCTAGGAATTGCCTTCCCCACTTTGAAACTCAGAATGGTACATAAGCCTCAATTGGCTGGTTGCCTTTGGAATCTCATCTTTGTGGGACACCCATGTTTAATTAAATTGGTATTTTCCCTCCTGTTAATCTGTCCTTTTATTACAGAGGGAGTCTCAGCTGAGAACCTGGAAGGGCAGAAGGAAAATTATCTTTCCTCCCCTGCAGCACTTAACCACTTCACTATATTCTTCACTATGAATTAGCCACCACAATCCTTGTTTCTACAACATTCACAAAGGTGCCATTGCTATTTATAACATTCTTTCCTCACCACGCATTTCCTTTTTCCCGAAGCAAGCATCTCAGCTGCCTAGGAATCTTTACTTGATATACATGGACTCTAGAGTCTGCTTGGGTTTGCATTCACTCTTGCTAGTTATGTCAATGTGGAAAAAATGATTAACTTCTCTGTGCCTCAGTTTTCTCATATATATGTGGGATTGTTGTGAAGATTAAGTGAATTAATAGATACAAAGCATTTTGGTTTATTTTTTCAGTATGGAGGGACAGTTCCAGAGGTTCCACTTAGCTCTTCCTCCCATAATAACATTCACATCCCAAACCAGGGAGCCATGTAACTATTCTGCCAGTACTTCAACTACAACAAAGCATTTAAGAACTGAGGAAATTACTATAGAATGGGTTCACTATGAATGATCCTACTCTTTTCCATGGACTTCCATACACCAACCAGAGAATTATAGGTGGCATTTGGAGCCTCCACGAATTAGTTAGCAGATACTACTAGTAATCCTGAAAGCCCTGTAGAATCCCATTTTTCCAGGTTCCAATTGCCCTGGAAATGGTTCCAAGTGCCTTGATCAAAGGAGGAGACATCCATGCACACTTGTGGTGGCCCTGCTGGGCTGCTCATCTGGTCTCCCCTTTACTCAGGGGCCTCTGGGTCTGGAAAGTGATTCAGGACTGGGAACAGGTGAAAGGCTGACTCTCTATCATTGTGACTGAAGTCAGTCCTCTGTTCCCCAGACTTAGCATTTGTGGTTGGTATTAAACAAATCAACACGTTAGTGTCTATATATCTTAGCCCTAAAGACCGTAGGATCTATTAGGCACCCTTAAATGTGCTCCATGTCAAATCCTTCTGATAATCACACCTAAGCCCTCTGCTTATTTCAGAAATGAGGACCCGCTTGTCCCTTCGGGACGCTGTTCTCCATAGAAGCATCTCCCCAAGCATTCCCGGCCTACAGAGTGCTTTTCAAGAATGCTAATACTGCTCTCCTCAGTGTGGCTTTTTTCCTAGGTGAGTAGATCAGCTACTGTAAATCCACTCTAATATTCCTGTCTCCTTTAGTTTTTGGGTTCCCTTCTCTACAGTACATCAAGGAATGGGTGGCATCCAAAGTCCACGTGCACAGGCCATTATGAACACTCAATTTCAAACAACCAAGAGAGTTTAATCCCCTTCCAGTCGTGTTGAATGCAGAATTTTTTGGTGAGGGCACCTATAAGATAAATTTGATCTGATCTAAAATTATATGTTTCTCTTCCTAACACTCATAAATTTTTCCCTTAATCTTGTGATGCTTTGGGTGTACAGGCCTTCTCTTTCCAGGTTTTATTTTGATTTCAGGGCATGTTGGAATCTGACTCTAAATGTAGGTCTGGAGTCAATGAGCAGAGGTAGGGGTAGACTATGAAGACCCCTTACAAGGTGACCCCTGAGAAAGCTGGTGTCTTTGAACAAGACAGGGCCAGCCTCATCAGAATGGGAGGAGGGCTGCAATTGTTAGCCCAGGATGCTCTGTGAGTTCTGGGGTTTTAATTTTGGGGAGTTATCTGACTCTTCCAAAATATCTCCACTTCAGTATCATGGGAAGAACCAATTTCCCCAATAAATACCCTAAAAGACAGGATGAGGCAGTGAATTCAATTTATTTTGTAATTCTTCTATCTTCAGGATCCATCTCTGCCTCTGAGTCTCAGCTTCATTAGCCCTCTGCCTGCATGAGATAAAATAGTTTTTTAGGGAAGTCACAGAAACTTCCTCATCCACTGACCATGCTTGGAAGTGAGAATTTGAATCCTTATGCCTGTGGTCATTTTTTTTAATGTTATCCACACCCCTAGGTCTAGAGTTCTTTCTACCAAACCACACTTCTCTTCCAATCTAGGATTGAATTCACCTGCATATTACAGACGGCCGAAAATAAGAGAGGCCTAAGCAAGAAAGCCTTGTCACAGAGGGTCAGGCTGGTATGGTGGCTCCAGAAAGGCAAGGACCCGAGCTCCTTCAGGCTTTCCCGCCCACCATCCCTAAGGCGTAGCCTTCTCTGGTGTGAGGCAGCTGCTGGAGCTCCAGCCATCGTGTCATGTTCCAAGCAGCGGGGTAGAGGGAGGAGCGCAGAGAGACGGCCAATGACAGGATCAGCTGTCATTTCAGGTCTCCCAGAAGCTGCTACATTTTACTTCTGAAAAGAGAATGACGTGATTTTAAAAACTCATGGTACATCTTACTGGGCAGAATCAAGTCACATGGCCATAGCTAATTTCAAAGAAGGCTGGGGCAAAAATAAATAAATAAAATCCATCAATCAATCTTTATTAAGGATAGCCTGGCTAAAAATGAAGTGTTCAGCTAAAAATACACCCAGCCTTTATTTGGAGGGAAGGAAATGGATATTGGGGTAGGCAGATAGCAAGCTCTCCCGATCCCCTTTTGGCATGAATATTTGAAGGATAATGGAGCTGTCAGGTCCTAGCAGAATCAGATGGCACACACAGAAGAATTGAACTGAAAAGAAATTAATGGAAAAATTATTTTCAAAGGTTTGGAACAAATGAAGAGAACTGTAAAGAGGTTCTGAGACAGCCAGACGCTAGCAACATAAGGAAGCTGCTCCCACCCCTAGACCCAAAGGGAGAGAGAGGGGTCAAGATTAAAGACCCCAGCCTCTGTATCCAACTGCCCTTCTATTGTCTGCATGCCACCCTCTGTCCCACCTGAGGGCAAGGGAGCCTGGGTGATGCAGCTCCAGAGACCACCCTCTGAAGGCCCAGAGCCGGTAGAGGAGGGCAGAGGATGGTGTGAGACAAATGGGGAATATCCACAGTCACCTTTGCAGATACCACCAGACCCCATGTCTCCACATACCAGGGCAAAGATGGTGGCCCTTACAGTGCGATTTGCAGCAGTTTGAGTTCCAGGAGAGTCTGAAACTTTCAGCAAGGGCACAGGAGGGAGAGCCGCCGGCTATGGCATGGAGATGATGAGGAATGCTCTGTCAGCTCAGAACTCAGTGCAGAAACGAAACCACAACCTGCCCCCTCTCTGTGCAGAGAGTAAGGATCATTACCTGCTTTCTCTCTGTTGTTTAGCTGCTGAGTGAACTGCAAACAGTGTATAAGAATCAGTGGGTGGCTAACTGCTCAGAACACAAACACCGCTGGGCACATCTAAACCTCCACCGGCAGGCAGAGACGGGCAGGAAAACTGGGAAGCAAGGGAGACGCATCTTTCCACACTCTTGTCTCCTCTTTGATTCTGAGTGTGAAATGCATATTGCCTGCTGCTGTTTCCAACGTATGCGTCCTACTTTATCTATGTCCTCCAAAACACCTAACAGTGAGGCAGAATACTATAAAATTCTGCAGTCCGAAACCCTGGACTCAAGGCCCTACTTGAAAAGACCACATGTTGTATCATTCCCATTACAAGAAATATTTTGAATAGGCGACTCTAGAGAGACACAACATAGACTGGTGGTTGCCAGGGGCTGGGAGAGCAGCGAGTGAGGAATGACAGTTAAATGTTTGGGTCTTCTTTTGGGGGTGATTAAAACCGTTATAAAATTGATTATGGTGCTGATTGCACAACTCTGAAAATATACTAAAATCCATTGAATTTTATACTTTATAGGTATTAAAGGATGAGCTGTGGATTATATCTCAATAAATATATAACAGAAATAGCACACTGTGCTTGGCACTTATTTGCAGCTTCTGCTTCTGTAAAATGGGCACAGTAACATCTACCTCCCAGAGCTGCTTCAAAGATTTAATGAAATACTGTGTGGAAAGCAGTTACCATAGTGTCTTACACATAGTGCTCAAAAAAGTTAACTCTCTTGTAATATGCCCTTTAAATTTTTGTCAACTGATTCCTACATTTTAAAAATCAAAGTGGAATCAGTATAAAGCTGAATGTTAAAGCAGAAAGGGTGCTTGGAAATCAATCTAGTTCTACTCTTTCCTTCTGAAAACGAGCAATTAGTGACAAATCTAGAAAATCACCATTGACAAAAGAGGATCGAAGGAGCCTATGAGAGTGAGTAAGTGAGTGCATAAGTGAATTCGATCCTAGATGACAGGCATTTGCCACACTACTTACTCTGCTGAGGAAGCAACACCCAACACCGAGCCTGGCTTGGCCCTTTGCAAAGAGTGTGCAGAAGAGCTTTCACAATTCATTTACATGTTAGAGAACTCGTGCCTGCTCACTAGAGTCTAAATGGAAATGACTTTAGACAGTTGATAATTGTTTTAATTCTATTAAAATTTCCTAGGTAGATTTAAAAAAACAATATCATAGTATTTTCCTTAATCTTATAAATGGTGAAAATGTTAAATATTAAAGCTGCTCCAAACCACTTACATGAGTTTTTAAAATTACATCATTCTCTTTTTCTGCACACACACACACACACACACACACACACACACATACACACACGTGCAGGCACATAAATCTAAGATGCATAATTTTTTGCAACTTAACTTATCTGATCAGGACACAGTTTATAATTAATTGTTTGCTCTAATTTAATTGACAGCATCATTCTCTTTCTTAGCTTAACACAAAATAATGGTGCAAATTGAAGTATGATGCACATGTGCATATATATATTACATATATTATATATATTATATATACATGCTGGAAGCCATCCATTGTCTACACTATCATGAAAGTGCAAACAGGGAACCCAGAAGGCTGATGGACCTTCAGCTTTGGCAAGGGCTAAAGCTATGCACCAATTGTTCTGTTGAGACAATGGTGGCTCAAGCAATTTCCTGACCTAATAGTCTCAAAGTATTTCTTTACTAATATGTACTGACCTTTAAGATAGTCTGTCTGCTACCAGATTGCCTGCCTGCCTAAGGGCAAGATGTGTATCTAAAATTGAATAAAAAACCAACAGGGCCTGGGCACCAGTGAAGCCTTTCCACTAGAGAATGGCTCTCCGCCTGGACTCCCATGATTTCCAAATTCATATTTCTTGTCTAGTCTCTTCATTTGTGTGCAGCCCTTCTCCAGGTCCTGAACCCTAGCCATGCAGGGTTTATATTATATATAAAATGAACTAGAAATTTGTGCTGGTTGAATGCTCAGAATACTAAAAGGGTCATGACTGATTGGAATTTCAGGAAAAATGCGAAGCTCCAGCATGTCCACAGGGGCACAGTCCTCTTTATGTGACCAGAATGTGCATCCGAAGGACCCATTAATAGAGAGTCTGGCCTCATTGATGCTTTTGTTCATCTAACTAGAGAAACAATTAATCAGCACAACTATGATTAGGTGCCTGGGTCCTTTCAGGAGAAGACACCAGGGACATGCAGATGTCACATGTTTGAGTGCTCAGTCCTTGGAATGTTCCTTGTTCAGCCCAGGCTCCTGCAGGCGACATTGCAGCCGTTTGGAAACCGCAGAAGGCGGAGGATTGGGTGAGCCTCCCACCTGAATCAGCAATGTCTTCTTCTAATGGTCTTGCTTATTTCAGGGGCAAAGAGATTTCTGCAGCTCAAAGGCATGGTTTGAGGGTCCCTAATGGATGTGCCAAAGGGTCTGACTGGCAAACGCCTCATAAAATAATAATTGCTTAGATGCTGCTGGAGATAATTAATTTGGGCTTTAGAAAGCTTCCTCCTTGGTGCATTCAATTCACGAGGCCTCCTGCTCTCGGCGTGAGCTGCAAACACAATCCCTAGGACGACAAGACAGGGCAATCGGAGACTAATGGATTGCCAGCACTGGCTTCTGAGCGCATTTGGAGTGTCCTTGGAGGTATGCTCAGGGTGCGTGGCTTTGTTTTCTTCTCTACTTGAGTGATGAGGTTGTTGTCATTAGTCTGTTGTATAGAATTATTTCCCCTTCCAAAGCACATGGGGATCAGAGACACGCAGGGGCACTGGCTTTGCCCACCAGCCTCTTCTGCCAAACCAAAGGAAACAGAAACACAAGACACGAAGTCAAGTCAGTCGTAAAAGATTTGTTAGGATCACCCTGGGGTTTTGATGTCTAAGATAGAAAGGAGTGCAGAAGGGAGAGTCTTATTAAAGCCCAACTTTAGGGTAGGGAAGCTGATCAGTCAGCAGTGTGTTCTGCTCAGCTGGCACAAGAATGTCCAGAAGGCTTCCATTCACTCAGTCACCAAATATTTATTGCGCACCTACTGTGTGTACATATTCTTCTAGGCACTGAGAATACGGAAATAGTCAATGGAACAGACAGTCTCTAGCCACGTGTATGTTCTCTTGTAAAACATAGAGACAATAAGCAAATCGATGAATAGATTACATCAGGCGGTGATAAGTGATAAATGCTGTGAGAAAAAAATAAGGCACGTTAAGGAGAGGGAGTGTCCAGGTGAGGGTGGCATGTTGCTGTTGTATGTGGGTAGACAGGGCACTCCTCTCTGAGAGGGTGAGATTGAGCAGGGAGTGGGTCATGAGACCATTGTGGTAGAGTCACCCAGTAGAGAGAAGAGCAAGTACCAGTACAAAGGCCCTGATGCAGGAGCCCGCTCGGCATATCCAAGGACTGGTGTGGAGGCCTCGTGGCTGGAGGGAGGTGAGATCTGAAAGGGCTGGGGGTGGAATAAAGATCCAGGTTTTTCTTTTCTGGCCATTGCAAGGACTTGGACTTTCTTCTGAGATGAGCGGGTTTGGAGGAGTTTGAGCAGAAGAGGGATGTGCCCTGATCACATTTAGCAAAAGCACTCTGACTGCTGTGTGAAGAGCACACCATGGCAGGGGGCAAGGGCAGAATCCAGGTGAAGAGGAGATGGCATGGACCAGGATGGTCAGGGTGGAGTGATTCTAGATGTATTTTGAAGGTAGATGGGATAAGGGATGAGCTGATGAACTGCATATCGGAGGCACAAGAAAGAGAGGTGTGAAGGGGGACTGCAAGCTTTCAGGTCTGCACAGCTGGAAAAATGGAGTTGTCTGCTGAGCCAGGAGCACTGCAGGTGAAGCCAGTCTCTCAGGTAAAATCCTGTTTCTAACTTGTTAAGTCTGAGATCGTTGTTAGCTCTTCACATGGAATACTGAGTAGGCAGCTGTGAGTCTGAGTTCAGGGGAGGGGTCTGGGCTCGGGAGTCCTCAGCCCACAGATGGTATTAAAGGGACTGAATGAAATGACCCAGGCAGGTGTGGATACAGAAAAGAGTGGAAGAGTCCTGGGCTGCTAGAACACACTCCAAGCTGGTAGCTCAGCCGGCCTTGCACTGTCATAATGATGGAGTCAGGCAGAGTCCAGGATCAGGGCTTTCCCTCTCCTGGGGTTTGCTGGGAGAGACTGAAAGAAAATAAGGTCCTAATCTGGTTGGTAAATGTTTGGGTGAGGCCTGCACCTAAACCAGTGGTGGCGAACCTTTTGAGCTCGGCGTGTCAGCATTTTGAAAAACCCTAACTTAACTCTGGTGCCGTGTCACATATAGAAATTTTTTGATATTTGCAACCATAGTAAAACAAAGACTTATATTTTTGATATTTATTTTATATATTTAAATGCCATTTAACAAAGAAAAATCAACCAAAAAAATGAGTTCCCGTGTCACCTCTGTCATAGGTTCGCCATCACTGACCTAAACAAAGGGCACTGTCCTCTCTACCAAGTGTTCCAGTCAAAACCTCTCCTGACACCCTCCCACCCCCACTCCACAGAGGCAATGCCCAGGGTAGCAATTCTGTCCCCTCTCTGCCAGCTACCATCTTGCCACCTGTGTACTTTCCACCTGTTATCTTAACATGGGTAACCAAGAGAACAGTGACTTTATACTGAGACGGATGGCATTTAAGTCTTGCTTTCACTGCATGCTAGCTGGGTGACATTGGGCAAGTCTCGGCACCTCTTGGAGCCTCAGTTTCCTCATGTCCACATACCTCACAGGCTTATTTTGACAAGTAAATGGGATTATATGTGTAAAGACACTACCCTTGTGTCTGGAAAATAAGAAGCAATTATAATAGTAAATACTATGTGCCAGGCACTATTTTATACATTTTTTATGTATTTACCTAATTATCTCAACAACCCCATGAGGAAGATACTGTTATTATTTCCACTTTACAGACAAGGTTAAGTAACTTGGCCAGCCGGTAACTCTAGTGGCCTGGCTCTAGGAATGATTCCTAGAGCCATTATGCTATACTGCTTCTTGAGAATACTTCAGAATTTTTCTACCCTTGTTTTATGAAAACTAAACATATGGCTCAAGTTTTCAACCCGCAGTTTTGTGTTTTTCCTTGCTACTAAATTGCATTCATTATCTGATCCTAGACAACTGTCATCATCTTCATACTAAAAGAGTCAGTTTGATGCAATGGTAAGAAAAGAAAAATTCAAATGTTCTGAAACACAGGAGATAAGGTCTTATCACCAACCTTCTCTGTGGAAGCCAGGTCAGAGGAGCTGCCCACACAAAGCAAGCTGGAGATAAGGCTTTCTTCTCCAATGGACAAGAACTGATCAAAAAGGAAAATTGTGATTTTAGAAAGCCACGGCAGAGGGCACAGACAGTGAGGGATTTGCATGTTAGAATGTCAGCAGAACCTGAAGTCCATTTGTACCTGCACGCATGCATCTGCACCCCTGTGCATTAAAGTGTGTGTGTGAGTGTGTTGGAAGGGAAGGGAGTACATGTGGATGCTTGTGCATAGGGTGTGCATGCAGGTGTGCATTTGGAATGTGTAACACTTACTGACTAACAAAGGAGTTGGCCCTGTGGGTATCTGGCACAGAAGGGTGGGCTGGGATTAATGATCTGGTTTATGGTCCTTCAAATCATTGAACTGGTGACACAGAAGGAAAAACGGTCACCAGGGAGAAAATAAATTCAATTTTCCATTTTTCCATTAAATAGGACTGCCCTGGTTAGCAAATAAAAGTACAGGACTCCTAGTTAAATTTGAATTTCGGATGAACAATTAATAATTTTTGGTATAAATATGTTCCATGCAATATTTGGGACATCCTTTATCAAAAATTATTTGTTATCAGAAATTCAGATTGAACTAAACTGCTATATTTTACCTGGCAACCTTACCATAAAAGAGAATGACTGTAAACACTTGTTGAATTATAAAAATCTTTAAAATCGACAAACTAGCAAAGACCTTTGGTTCTAGTTGGGGAGTCACTCCTTTTCTCTTTCAGAAAATCCCTTAGTGACCGCACCACCAGCCGTAGATGGAGACAATCTGCTGAGCACTCTGCCCTCTCCCCGGGAAACCCTGCAGATTTCACATCCTCATCCTCAGGAACAATGGCCAGAGCACTTCACAGACTTCATTCTCCACTTCAACAACAACAACAATAATAATAATAAACAATGAAGACTTTCCAACAGGATTTTAATTAAAGTCCTTTAATTACAGACTTGTAAAAAGTATTATTATGCCGTGGCTTAAAAGCCAGCCAGTATCCTGTAGTGTTCAATTTCTTTTCCCTCTTTCTAGTTTGCATGGAAACAGAATTCTTCCCTTCAGGTGAATAGCAAACTCTGGGAAGCCTGAGGAAGGAATAGCACTGATGGAAATGCAGGGAGGAAACTTCCCACGAGCCCTGGGAGCTCCACACAGGCACAGGTGAGGTCCGGAGCAGGTATGGAGAGGGCCTGTGATGATGTGATTGGAGGGGAGCCCTTGAGGCTCGGATGGGAGTCTGGACCACACAGGACTTCTTCCGTTCATCCTTTCCCTGGAATGAAGCAGCATGTGTGGGTAAGCCTTGGGGAGAGTGGGTGACAGCCCCTGAATCTTCACTTTCTTGTTGTGTGAGCTGCAAGCTCTCGGGCCTCTGCTGTCCTCATCTGCAAATGGCACAAATGTTAGTGCCACATCACAGGGTTCCTGTGAGGACTAAAGGGCAACATTCAGAAAGCTGTGTCTGGCTCTCAGAAGACACTTTATAAATGCCAGTCATTATTATTATTATTGTCGTTGCTGGGCAAAGTTTTCCCAAGTTCAGTTATAATTTTTAGTAATAACCTATTCTGAGGGTAGATATAATGCATAGTCCTAGAATAATATGCAAAAATATAGAAAAACCACAGGGAAAAATTAATTCCGAAATACCCATAAAGCTCTCTGTGTGTGTGTCTGTGTTTTCCTCTCTGGATGTACTCGTGGTTTTCAATGCTGATGGTGCATCAGAACCACCTGGGGAGCTTTTAGAAATACAGACACCTGGACCCCAGCCCACATCTCATAGATTAGAACCTATAGGGGTAGGGGCAATGGATCTGTGTTTAAAAGACAACAACACGCACCCCAGAATATTCTATTGCAAAATCAGGCTTAAGAACCCTGACAGCCACTCATTCGTGTGCTCTCTTTCTCTCTCTCATATCGTTTTCAAAAGCTGTACATTCAGTTCTATAACCTGTTTTTTCCAAGTTGCCTCATCCCTCATCATCATTCTTCCACAATATCTGGTGGGATTTTTTTTTTCAAGGCTTTAGCTATAGTTTCTAATCAGCCCCAATCCACTGCTTTTCACGCAGAAGTCCTCTCACAAAATGAATCATTTAAAAATGTCATCACTCCTGCCTTCTCTGGCCGACGAGGCTGCCGTGGCTGATGAATAGAGACCTATTATTCCCCATTGCTCTTTCCCCCTCTCTTGAATTCCAGCCCCTACCTGATGGCCATGCGTGGCTCTGGCCTTTGGGTCGTCTCTGCGGCTTTGTGACTACAGCTTGAGGTCATGCTGGCAGACACCTCAGTGCAGGTCTGCACATTTTCTTCCCTAAAATATTACTTTGGTATATAACACTATTTTTCATTTAGTGCTCGGCTGACCATGGTGGCAGTTTATTTCAGCTCAAAACAACCTCCAGGGACTCTGAAGGGCAATTTCCTTGGCTGTTCAGCTGACATTTTAGGAAAATAAAATGACATTAAAATGCCATAAAAAGTCCCTCGTAGACAGCTGTCTCCAATTACTGATTAATAAGAATGGGAATGGGGTGAACAAGGGCCTTATGCCATTAAGAGCAGACACCCGGCCATGCACGCCCGTCCTGCTGCCAGTGTCTGAGATTGCTGCAATAGGTGCAGCTGTCAACAGACAACAGGCATCGCCGCCTGTCTGTCCTCCCCGTTGCCCCTCCAACTGCTGAAAGGAAGTGCAATGATGGTCATTTGAAAACTTTTCAAAACCTTGACAACCAGAGGCTTCTCAAGAAATGCCTTGATGAAATGTGCAATTAGATGTCATTCGTAGGAAATAGCAAGCAGCTTAGGGTTTGACAGGTTACTCTCTGGTATTTGAGCAGATCGGGCCCTCAGAGCTGGACCAACTGAGGGATAATAATAAGGGCACAGGTCACTCTAAGGATGGCAGGGCTTCGATCAAGAAGCCGGAGCTGGTCAGTGAATGAACAGATAAGGAATGGTGTGCCAGGCACTCTTGAGGTTGATTGAGGAAGCATCAGCTGACAACCTCTCCTCTCCTGGGGAGTAAATATTTTGAATGGTGCTGGCTGGATAGCTTTCTCTTTAAGAGTGAAAGAGATAAGGATTCTTAGAGGGGAGCCCATGAAATGAGCAGTGGTGTGCTGGCCTGTTCCCCTCATTGCAGGCCTAGGGACAGGAGTCTTAAACATGTGGAAATTTTTGTTCAGTGGGAAAGAACGTGGGTGTTGTAGTCACACAGAGGTGCCAGTTCCTCCCCTTCCAACTGGTTATGTAGTAACTCCAAGGCTCAGTTTCTTCCTCGATGTAATGGGGAGAGGTACTCGCTTCAGAGTGCGGAGCCCAAGCAAGGTCAGTGCATGCACAGCCTGGTGTATGCAGAGCTGGTTTCCCTAGTCATCAGGGCCAGAGGGAGAGGAAGTGAAAGTCTCAGCACCAGGCTGAGATGGGGGATGCTGCTCAGGGTGACAGAAGGCTTTGCCTGAGGGGCAATATGACTCAGACCTCTTTCTGTGGCTAAGGCCCGGGCTGAGACCAGGCTCCTGAGTGTGATGGTTCAATGGGCTGCCACGCCAGTGTGAGCATTGCCCTCCTCTGGTTGGTGGGTTAGCAAAGCCTGACTGCTAACAGAAGTCCTCCTGAGGCCTGCCAAAACAGAATGATTCTTCTCCGTGGGGCCGTTTATGCTATGATTCTTTTTGATCCCAAATAATGGAAATTGCAGGGTCCCAGGAGGCCAAGATCAGTCAGAAGAGTTGTGCACTTTATCCCCGATGCCCCACGGCTCCTGTCTGCCCTGAACATGGGCATCTTCAGTTCCCAGTGGTCGGAAAACTCATTAGTCAACAGAGCCAAATATCAACAGTACAACGATTGGAATTTCTTTTGAGAGCCAGATTTTTTAAACTTAAACTATATAGGTAGGTACATTGTTATTAACTTAATTAGGGTACTCCTAAGGCTTAGGAAGAGCCATGCTCAAGGGGCCAAAGAGCCGCATGTGGCTTGCGAGCCACAGTTTGCTGACCACTGCTCCAGACCATCCTCACCCCAGGGATGGCATCTCCCATCTGACAGTGACGGTGACGCTGACAGTGGGCGGCAGAGGAGATGCCCAGGACCCAACCAGGTCTTTGTAAGCCCATCTGGTGACCAAGCCGGGGGAGGAAGCTTTGCTAACCCTCTTTATTAGTTTCTTCAGAGCAGAAACTGAGCACCCATGATGGCATTACATTCCATCTCTCCCTCCTGGACACTGAAGGGATGGTTTCTTCTTGTTCTTAAAATGAAACAAGAAAGTAGGCGAGAATAATTTATAAACAAAGCATGGTTTTAAGCACAAGATTTATGTACATCTGTTCTCCCCCCTTATGCAGAGAGGCAACCTTTCTCTTATTGTAAAAACAATAGATATTGATCTCAATCTGCTCATTGCTCTTGCTTTTCATGAGGAAAAGGAAAAGATAGCCGCATGGGGTGGTCTTTGGGCCCCATATAGAGAATTTTTCATGCTAGGCGCCAACATCCCCAAGTGCCTACCACTCCCCAGCAGTGTGTTAGATACTCTACAAAATTATTTCACACCAACTTTTCTTGTTTTAAAGATAACAAAACTGAGGTTTTAGCTGAGAAACCTCAGAGGAGAAATCAGGAGAATCATGGGAACTGGGTGGTAACTGCCCTTCCCCTTGTCTGAAGAGAAAAGGATCAGCAAGGTCCATGCCCGAGGACCATGAAAGGAACTCGGGGCCTGGGTTCCGGCCACATACAGTCAGCAAAGGACACAAAGTGGCTTATGGACCTCTTGGATAAGTCAAGATTCTTGGGTGCAAGTGACAGAAAACAAAACTCAAGCTCGCTTTAAGCTCAAAGAGAAGAAATCTACTGGCTCACCTAACTGTGAGGCGTGGCTGGGACCAGACATGTAAATAACATTCGCTCTCTGTCTCCTTTCTCTCCTCTGTGTCAGCCTCCTCCTCTCCCGTCACAGGCAGGCATCCTGCACTCAGCCAGGCCCTTAAGCCCCTAGCTCAGCAAGACAAGCAGAAACAGCAAGTCCTCTCAATGAATATTAAACCTACACAATGATGCTGAATATAAATGGAGAGTGGGGCTCTGATAAGTCCTGTTTGTCTGGTGTGCCCGTCGCTGTACCAATTATAATCCCATGATGGGGGTAATAGGGTATGAGGACAAGCATGGCCAGGTAGGGCAGTAAACTGTGCTTGACAATTCCATGTGAGTGACATGGACTTGGGGTGAAGGAGCTCCCCGGAGGAAGTCAGGGGAGCCGAGCAGACAAAATAACAGATGCCCATTAGGCCCCCAAACTGACATTTGAATGTTGATTCTTTTGTGCCCCTACTTACTCTGAACATGACAATAAGACATACACCACATGGCTCAGTTTGCCAGGGCTGCCATAACCAAGCTCCATAGACTGGGTGGCTTAACCAGAACTTTATTTTCTCACAGCTCTGGAGGCTGGAAGCCTGAGCTCAGTGTGCCAGCAGGGCTGGGTCCTGCCTTGCAGGTGGCTGCCTGCTTGCTAGGGGCCGACAGTGTGTGAACACAGAGAGAGGGCTTTGGTGCCTCTTCCTCCTTTGATAAGGGCACTGGTTCTATTGGATCAGGACCTGTTCCGCCTCATTCCTCCTTACAGGCCCTAGCGCCAGTACAGTCACATGGCGGTCAGGATTTCAACATATGAATTTTGAGGGGACATAATTCAGTCTAGAGCACCCTTGAGCTGAGTATTTATGGAAGATACAGTTTATCTCTGTCCCACAAAAATCTCAATGTTCTAAAAAACACTCTGTGCTTGAAAAGGATTGTCAGAAATATTTGAAATTCGGGGTAAGTGGGATTCAAAGGAAAGAACTTGCCTCTAGATTCTACGCTCCAGGCAGGGACTGTACCTCAGTATTTCAGAGTTTTCAATGTAGGGGTCAGTCCTGGTAACACATGAATGAAGGAGAGATGATTCTTCCTAAAGACATGACAAGGCCAGGAGTTTGTGGGGCCATCTTGTCTCACCCACATTGGGTCCCCGGTAGGAACACAGCAAGGGAAGGAGGGCCCCTGATGCCACTGAGGGTTGACTAGCCTAGAATTTTAAGAGGCAGCCAGTCTCTTGCTGTCTGATCTGGTTCTGGTTCTGGTTCTGGTTCCGAAGACACCGCTGCTAACAATAAGCTCTGGTGCTCCATCTGCACTATCCCCAGAGAAAGAAAATTTACACTTGGAATCTGGTATAATAAAAGCGTTTTTTAAAAAAATAAAATACAGTGTTTATACCCATGCACACAAGTTCAGTTCATTTAAAGATAGTCTCAGAAAAACCCTTGTTCTCCTGTATTTTTTTTTAAGGATTTCCTCCTAAAATCTAGGGAGTTTTGTCCTAGGGCCTGTCTGCTCATTTTCTTTTCTGGTTTTAGATTTCAGAACCAGTTATAGTTTGCTGCTGTGTTAAAGCCTCTGTCATTATTTTCTTAACTTTTTAGGAATGAAGAGGACGAGGTGTAACTGCTTCCAAATAGCACGCGTTTTCACGGAGCGTGATGGAGGCTCACTCTGCAGAGGCCTGTCTGGGTACCAGGCCTGGCTCCACCCCTCACCAGCTCTGGGCTCTGGGCTGGTTAATCCTTCTTAGGCTCATAAAGTTGTAGGATATCTATATTAATAATAGCTTAGGTGGCATCACACCCTCACGTTACAAGATGGCCGTCACAAGATGGCTGTGAGCACAGCGGAGGCGGGGCCCAGTGGCCGCTCCACGTGGTGAGGCCTGGGGATCCCACGGCTCTGCGCAGCTCGGAGGAGGAGGTGGTTCGGCAGCGGAGGCAGGTTGCAGCAGGGGAGGGCAGTTGTGGGCGATCAGGCCGGCAGGGGAGGGCTGTTGGGGGCAAATGGACTGCAAAGTGGAAAATACAGAATGGGGTAAAAGTAGGTTTACAGTTGTTCACATGGAAAATAATAGAGTGATTAATAAATAATAATGCAGAATAAACTCTGTGTTTTGCATACTCACAACTGTAAACCTGCTACTGCCCCACCCTGTATTTATCATCTGGGTCTTCACTGGAAAGTGAGCAGATCCCTGGTCCAGTCCACTGGGAGTTCATTGTGAGTCAAAAGTGGGATATGTACACTGAAAGGCCAGTTCTCTCCTGGGACCCACTTATAAAAATACAGATGCTTAAAATCATTTGTGAATGAGTCAGCGAATGAGCAAATGCCCACACAAGAGAGAGGAGACCAGAATCCACAGGAGACCGGGCTCCAGCCTGGGGATACATGAAGGAGGAATTCGGGAGCTGGAGTCCTGGGGAGGAATGCCGGTGACTGGCACGCACTCAGAGGAAAGGGCTGAGGTATATTGGCAAATGTTGCATCAAAGAAGGAAATAGGGTTGTTTAGCCCTGAAGAAGCAAACGCCCAGGGGAGATTTCAACAGCATCAGCATCATTGACAACATTCACTGAGTCTTATATACGAGGCTCTTTCAACATATCATCTCATTCAATCCTCACAACAACCCTCTTAGAGTGGTAGTGTAAGTCTGACCGTTTTAAAAATGACAAATCGGAGGCATAAAAAGTTTAAATTGCCCAAGATCACACAACCCATAAATGAGGAAGCTGATATTCAATCCATGCAGTCTGCCTCTAGAGCCCATGTGCTTAATTGTATACTGTTAGCTAGCTGTCCTCCATGGCTTAAAAGGATATGAATAACCTTGTTATCTCCAATTCCAACAGACAGAGAAAAGAGATTCTGGTTCAATTCAAGAAAGACCTTTCCAATGTCCATCCAATGTGATGGAACAGGTTTTTTATTGGGGAGAAAACCTTGTAATTAGGGTGTGTTCAAGTAGGAGCCAGGTACTTGGCCTAGATTTCAGAGAGCGGATTCCAGAATAAATAAGAGCAGATGTCCTCCAAGATCCCCTCTTCCTCTTGATTCTATCATAGTCTGGGCCTTGGGACACTCCCTAGGATGGTTGACTTAGGTCAGCAAGAGGCCGCAGTGGAGGAGGACCTAGGAGGGAGGCATGTTTCTCACCGATTTATATATATTAACTCATTTAAACTTCAAAACAGCTGAATGAACAGATACCTTGAATATCATTGTTCCTATTTCACAGATGCAAAACTGAGTCATATAGTGACTGCATAATTTATCCCGACTCATATAACTAGTAACTATTAGAGCTAGGAGTTGAATTTAGGCCAGCTGATTGCAGAGCCTGTGCTCTTAAGCATTTCCAGATAAAAATCTCTTACTAAGAGGGAACGTGTCATTTGAAAAACGTTCCTTTTACTCCCTCTGCCTCCGCAACAAGATTTTTGATACAGCCTCTTCCCGTGTTGCACACCATTGTATTGCTAGAAGTTAATGGTAACAGCTGCCACCGTAACATTCTCATTTTGTCAGGTGATAATTTGTAGGGTCTGATTCTTCTGCTTCAGAGGCAGACTCAGAGGTAGGAGGTTCCCCAATGCATCATAAGCTCTACAGACTAATCACGCTGCTACGACTGTGTTCATTCTCTCAGAAGTCCCATCTGAACGTATTAACAATAATGTCCTACTTACAATGTGTCTGGCTCCTGTTAAAGTATTCCTTCTACTGTGGAAACCACTGGATTTCTCTACCTCTTCTACCTGACACTAGTGATTCCTGCATATTAGTTTCCTTGAAGATGCAATTTGATAATAGCTTGATGCATAGTAGGTGCTTAATACATATTTGTTTAATACTTGAATCAATTGAAATTTATTGACTTTAGGGGAATGGTGGTGATAAGAAAATTTATTTTCCCTTCTGGTGCTTTTTGAGCTCTGAAGATGAGCAGCTAGTATGATTTTGTTTTCCTCTCCGAGATTTGTGTTTCCAGTCACTGAGCAAACAAAAATTAGAGCAGCTCCTCAATTACTTTGCTTTGCTGAGTATAAAAAATATTTCTCAAGAAAAACTGTTGTGGTTGTTATTTAGACAAGCACCATGTTTCCAGCCTGCTTTTCTTGCAGATCTCTTTCTCCTCCATATTCAAGGAAAGCATTGCCAGTCCAATCAGGACATAGAACATGAATAGTTAAATAACTGATTCACTCTGTAGATAAGAATCCAGGCTTTCGTGTCTAAGGAGACCCGCTTGACTCATTGTGTACAAGGACGGAGCGTTCCTTGCCTGGATTAGTGCTTTAATTAACTGTCCAGCCTCTCAGGGCAGTCACTGTTCCAAAGGTACAGAGATGTGAGCCTTATGTTAAGGTGATTGCTTAAGCAAGAGCTTTCTTATTAGGTCTGCACTTTCCTTCTTCCTCTTATGTCTGCTCAGGGACTGAGCTTTATAACCCAATATGGCAAAACTGGCATCCTCTCCCTGGATAAGTGGCCCTAGAGACAGGGTAGTACATTGCAGGCTCCTCAATGGCAAGAACTTTGTCTTATTGTCTTTGTGCCTCTCAGCTTTGCACAGTGCCTAGCACACAGGAAGCGCCTAAGAAATCTTGGCTGAACTATTCAACTGAGGTCCATTCAGAAGGCACACACTCTGATCATCTTCTCTTTTAGCCCCTCCCCCCCAATTATTGTATCACCAGCCTCCAAATCTTATAGATTCTATAATGTTCAAAACATTTAACCAACAAGCAGCATGCGCACTGACTAATGACCCATGGGTTTAGAATAGGATCCCCAAGGACCCCTCCTGCAATAGACACTAACTCGTATTTCCTGTTTCACTTGGGGATGTAGGGAAGGGACATTAAAGGGAAGGGCACCACGATTGGCTACTTACTAGCTGAAAGGGAAGTATTTAAATATTTTAACGCCTAGCCGGTTGGCTCAGTGGATAGAGCGTTGGCCTGCAGACTGAAAGGTCCCGGGTTTGATTCTGGTCAAAGGCACATGGCCTGGTTGTGGGCTCGGTTCCCAGTAGAGGGTGTGCAGGTGGCAGCCGATCAATTATTCTCTCTCATCATTGATGTTTCTATCCCTCTCTCCCTCTCCCTTCCTCTCTAAAATCAATAAAAATATATTTTAAAAATAAATATTTTAACAACAGTTCAGCTGTATTAGTGTATACCAGTTGATTGTATCTGTTTAATTCCCCCAAAGCCATCCACTACAATGCAGCCAGACTTACCTTATTTTTTTCCAAAATAGAAACATCATTGCTTTTCTTCCCACATAAACATAGTTGTTGTAAATATATAATAAAATAAAATTAGCTGGGAAGATGATAGGGGTAGCATTGTTTTTTTAAATTTCTCTGAATCTCCAAATGAAGACAGAGAGAGCGACTAGATGGCTAAACCAAAAAGCCATGTACACATGGGAGAAAAAAACAAATGACAAGATAGGCCCCAAATCCACAAATGCACAAAGACCTGCATGGTATTAACATCTGTGCAGAAGAAAGCAGAGGGAGCAGTGGGGCATCTGACGGATCCGAGAGCAGGAAAGTCCCCAGTCAACAGGCATCCCCTGGAAAGTGCGGCCGGCCAATTAGAGAACAGCAGCTGCAACTGAGAGGAGTTTGCCAACTCCAACAGCAGGAGAGTGGAATGGGTTTGCTGTAAAAACAGAAGGAGCTGGAGTAGTCCAGCCGCTGTGAACTCTCAGAACGGACCAGCCTGGGTAATCACCAGCTAAACTGTTATCACATTCGAGAACTAAGGGAATATTGTTCACGGGATTTTATTTGAGAACAGGCTTCAGACAGGAGAGACATGGTGAGAATTAAAAATAAGTTTTTTTAAGTTAAAATGAAATGGTTGTTAAAAGGAAGAGAGTATGTTATATAATGGTTATATGACCATATAATGCAGATATAGCACAGCTATTAAAAAGTGAGGGAGCAGGGTAGGGAGAGTAAATGCAAAAATGTTCTCAAATGTCTTCAGCAATAATATTTAGTAGTATTAGTATTGCTATTCTGAGTCAGTTTGAGAATAAATTAAATGAGCAAATATAGGATATTCTATCATGCCTGTGTTCTGAAGAACCAGGATTCTCACTTGGTAGAAAGAAAATATAGATATAATACAAATGAGGTTAAGTAAAAATAAACACAATTATATTGTAAGGCTTAGTATACCTATATACCTATATTATACAAAACGCTCTCCCTATGTATAATAAATATATACATATATTCTGTAGTCTATAGGATGTGTGTGTGCAGTCTTGATAGTCTTAGCTCTGTCCACTGAGAGGCCTAAACATTTTGTGATCAAGGCAGCAACATAGAGCATTCTTAGTTCCAAATGGTGATCTTGAGATCCCATTTACCAATAAATAAAGTTAAGGCTTCTTGAAAAGATGGGTGATTCTCAGAGAAATAGCTTATTCCTATCTTGGACTGAAAACATACAACATGAGTTTAGAACACTTTGTCATACTGATAGCAAGGAAAGTACCAAACACTCCCAGGGACCTGGCAGGAAAACCCCAGAAGCTGGGCCGAAGAAGCTCTTGCTGCCAAAGACCAGCCAATGTGCTTTCAGAAAGGATAATCATTGCAATTAGTTGAAATCCATCAAATATGTTTAAATTCATGAATTCATACAAATATTTTTTAAAAATTTATTACTTTAAGAGGATGATAGGGAAGCAATTCATTATCTTGAAAACTGGTAAGTAAAGAAATGTAATCAAACATTTACCTTGCCTTTTCTTAACATTTATCTTAACACCAGATAACCAGTAAGGGTGAATTCTCTCTTTATGAAAGCATTTCCATTAATAAATGAAAAATATGTAGAATTAGAAATCTTTTAAAATGTTTATTGTTTTTACCAAGATATCCTATCTAATAATAGACAAACATGGTAATTGACCGTACCTTTGCTATGCTTCCCATTGGCTAATCAGGGCGATATGCAAATTAACTGCCAACAAAGATGGCGGTTAACCACCAACAAAGATGACAGTTAATTTGCATATGTAGGTGCAATGCTGGGAGGCAAAAGGGGAAGGACGGAAGAAGCCGCCTGCTGCTGACAGTGATCGGAAACCCAGGCGGCAGGCAAGAGCCGGGTGGCAGGGCAAAGGCGGCCCCCTACCCCCCGGCCCTTGATTGGAGAACCAGAGCCACCTTTGCCCGCCCCCCAGCCAGTGATCTGAGAAGCAGGGTGGGGCAGGGAAGAGGTAGCCGCCAGCGGCCGCCTCTTCCCTGCCCCCCACCCAGCCGGTGTTTGGTGAAGTACCTGTATTTTTTTTTTCACAGTACCTGTATTTTTAATAATTTCTTTACATGGTAAAAGAATTTTACCTTATGATCCAACAGTGGTGGGGTGAGGAGAAGGAGCAGCAGAACAATCCAACAAACAAAAAGGGAAACAGAAATGCATGGTGGGAGGGATTTGAAGGGTGGGTAGGGGCATTGCCCAACTAAAATGCAATTGGTTTGTACTGAGTACTACTCATGGGGAGACAGCATCCTGACTCCTTCTCTATACAGCATATTGGGAGTAAAAGTGATGCATCCAGGTGGAAATATGATTA
>NW_005369217.1:2503991-2514460 GCF_000412655.1 Myotis brandtii
TCTGGAAGATTCAAGAGATAGGGGGCAACTCTTCTATGGTTTTGACTTGCCCAGCAGATTTCCACATACACACATGTACATGCCTATGTTTGCATGCACACACATATACACATAACTGACTGCCCTCCCTGGAAGCATAGAAGAAGAAGAAGCCACCCACCTTTGGTCCAGTTGCCAGTGCCTGCAGCTGGCTGCAGCCCAGGAGACGGATAAGCCACCCACCCAAGGTCCCAGACTGCAGCCACCCAGAGAAGCTGCCAGCCCTGTGGTACAGGGCACCAGCACCTGTGGCCAGGGAAATAGGTTCCCTCTTCTCCTACTGTAGTCATTACTTCAATATTCCCCTTCTGAATTTCTCTCCTGTGCTGCAACCCAACTCCACTTTTCATCAGAAGGATACGGAACAGAGAGAGCAGTGTTAAAAGCTTACATTTTTAAGCCGGTAAGGTTGGTACTTAAACATATAAATGGAAAACTAGAGTCCTTAAGGTAACAAAGGCTACAAAGGACAGGGACAGCGCATGACCTATTATATCCAGCAATCCATATGGGGACTGAAAACTTTGCAATGATGACAATTACTGAAGATATGAATCAACTAAAATAGTTGACAGGGACAATTCTTCCATCTTTGAAAATATCTACATCAAATCTGTTTAAATAGATTTTCATCTGCATAATATAACACATTCTGACAAGACCACCACCACCACCAATGTGGTCAGTGTTGTGCCGATAAATGTTTAATAACTGAGGGACCCTGCCGAGTGCACAAATTTTTGTGCACCGGGCTACTAGTATAGAAATATTTACTTTGTAATCCTTAAAAAGTCAATTGAGGAACTGATCAACAGCTACTAACATCACCAAAAGAAAGACAACCAGACATGACATGCCTCTTGATGAAGTCGCAATACTACCTGTGGTCTTGCCAAGGAGAGTCTGGATCCAGCTGCCATTCTGTAGGAAAGACATGTACAGAGGAACAAACTGAAGTGGACCATAACTGTGCAAACAGCAAAATTCAGACTGCGGAAACAACAAGACAAATGCCCAGGGTTCTTCAACAGATTCAGGAAAAGAGAGGCATGAAGGGGGGCCCTATAGATGAAAGAGACTTAAACAACATATCAAATTTTTAAAAATGGGTAAAACATCCAGAAATGCATGCACACTTGAGTGATAAACTACAAAAAATGTAAGAAAATTAGTACTTAAAAATTCAGGATATTTACTTTTGTGGGGAGGAGTGGGGGTGAGGCACAAGTGGGGTTTCTATGATAAACATTTTGCAATATATACAGGTATCAAATCAATATGTTGTACACCTTAAATGAATACAATATTATATGTTAGTTATATCTCAATAAAACTGGGAGGGGGGGAATCTCACCACCCCAAAATAATGTGTTAACATAATTCAAGAAGTGTCTCTATTTACATATAAAGGTAAGAGATGAGAGAGAATTTTATGATCATTTATCCATGTCATTTTAATTAAAGTATTAAATTTAAGTTTTACTTTTACAGAAGAAAAGAAACTAAAAGTAAACTAAATTCAGTTTCTGATAACTTTCTTTTCCCACCATGGGAGAAGTGTTTTTCAAGACATTCCTGAAGTAAAGAAAAATTAGGAAATAATTAAAAGGTTGAAGTTATGGCATTTCTTTTGATTTATGATTTAATTTTAGATCATTGCAATTGGTTCCCTGAAGGTGAAAGATGAGGCAATTTTACTGTCTCCCCGTCTCATTCTCCCACCTCATGATTTAAAAAATCTTTGTATTATTTTTACATTATAAGGATTTGTAACATTTACATTTTATAGAATTCAGTTGTTTGCTCTTAGTTCTGTATTTAAATAGCTCACCAGCCTATCACCAGTACTCTTAACCGTTCCTTTGGTGTTTTCTGTTCCTGAATCTCTTTAATTAAATTCATCTCCTTGTCCTGAAGTAGTTGAATTTTTTTTTTTTTATCATGAAAGACTCGAGTGTTTAACTCTCTGAGTTCTTTCATGCCTGAGACATCTACCTGTGGCGAGGTGAAATATTCCTAGGTCATACTTTTTTCTCTCTAAACTCTGTTGACATGGCTTCCTTTTCTTCTGGTATTGAGATGGTTTGGAAATATCTGTGTGCATCCTACCCATCTCCGTGGAAGATTTGCCTTTTCTGCCCAGATGTCTAAATAACCACTTTCCTTTGCAAATGGTTCATGTTTGTTCAAAGTAGGGGGGTTTTTTTCTGTCATACTGTAAAAATTTTCCTCTGCAGATTCAATTCTTTCTTTATTTTAGGAAAAACATTCCTGTATTGTGTTTCTGAAAGCCTATTTTGTTGCATTTATTGGATTTTCTACCCTAATTAGGGACACCAATTATCCCTAGGTTTGATTATCTCCTGGTTCTCTTATTATCTTCTCCATAATTGCTTTATTCCCTCTGTATTTTCCCTTTGTATTTGTCATAATTATCTCAAGTTTTTTATCCATGCCATTAATTCAATTTTCAATCATGTCTTTCCTGTTATTTGGCATTTCTGATTTATGTGTTAGGTATATGATGGTGTTTCAGTACTTGATTCATTTCCTTAGCTCTGAAATATCCTTTTTATTCTCCCTCTGTTATTTTATCATCTCAATTTTGAGGTCTTCTCTCAGGTTCATATTCTTACTAAGGTCTTTTTAGTTCAAGGCACTCCCTGGGGATCTCTTGTATCTTGGAGCTATGTTTTCTTCCAAACTAGCTCTTCATAATCACCCATTATTTTCCTTTTTTTGACTGTCACCATGTAATTTGTTTTCATCTCATTCTTGTTTAGTAGGGGCAACTCCAATAAGATCTTTTTGTAACTGTTATAGTATAGTATGGATGAAGTCTCCTTGCCCCACTTCCCACCTTATCCAGAGTGAGTTTGTTGCCCTGTCTCTGAGCTTGTTTTGTTTGTTTTTTTACATTAGGTATTAGAAAAAGAAGAACGTATGATCTTTTACTCTGCTACCTTTACCCTGAAATATTAGAAAGCTTTTTCTAAAATGCAAGTTTTATCCTGCCACACCTTGCTTAAAATTCTCTGGTGGCTTATTATAGCTTTTAGGGAGAATGTCTAAACTTCTTAAATTGTATCCAAGAGCCTTTATTATTAGGCCCATCTACCTCCCCAGTGTCAGGTCTCCCATTATTCTCTACCTCATTTGTTAATTGATCTTGGAAGGCTTTTTGCTGAGCCTGGATCTGCCTCAGAACCCTTCTCAAAGCAGGTAGCCTATTGGCCATCTGCTCTAATTAAATCCCATTCATCCTTGAAAGCTTAGTTCCAGTGTGTTTTTCTCTGGGAAGTTTTCCCAGAATCCTCCTCCTTTCCTTGTCCTCCTTTGTGTACACTGCCCCTCTTTTATACTTTTCTGCTGTAGAATTTATCATACTAAATTATAATTGTGCTTTTTATGTATATTTTTTTATCAATTTCAGAGATGAAGGGAGAGGGAGATAGAGATAGAAGCATCAATGATGAAAGAGAATCATTGATCAGCTGCCTCCTGCATGCCCCACACAGGGGATTGAGCCAGCAACCCAGGCATGTGCCCTGACGAAGAATCAACCACTGAGTCACGCCAGCCAGGCAATTGTAATTGTTTTGCACAGTATAGTATAATGGGTTTTGGAGCCAGACTATCTGGGTTCAGAAATTAGCTCTGCTATTTGCTATTTGCATGACTTTTTAGGCACATTATGTAACCTTTCTGTGCCTGTTTCCTTATGAGAACTAAATAGGTTAATGCATGTGAATCTTTCATTACTCACATGCTCAATAAATGTTATTTATTTTCTTATTATTTTTTATTAAAGGGAGCCATCATTGACAGCAGTAATGGTCTTGTAAGACCCAGAGCCTCTACTTGACAATCCAGGAGCTGTCCGAGGTGCTAAAATAATGTTCTTCATCACAGGACAATGCCCCTACTGTCTGTCATACATTTAGCTCCATACGGGACAAATCCATGGTTATATCTTCCGGCTTTAGTAGTGGATGGAGTAACTGTTTCTTCCTTTGCATTCCCACAAGCACCATTCTATTCCTGGGCTTGGTAACTTCATCAGCTTCATTTTGTGTGACTGAGGTCAGCCTCCTAACTGGTCTCCCTACCTTTGGACCATTTGATTGACCAAAATTCACATTTATTCACATTATCCTTCTCCAAATCTATCTTTATATCAAGTCATGTCCCTACTTACTAACTCACAAGACATTTCAAAATAATAGAAGCAACTCAAATGATAATATACCTATGAGAAATGTACATTAAGAAGACAATAAAAATAATTATTAAGGCCATATAAAATATAGAAAATAATCTGTTGAGGGGAAAATAGCAGACCACAAGATGGTTTTTTAAAACCAGGCTTAATTCTCTTTAATTTTTCTTGTATAAAACTATGTGTGGCCACAGCTGGATGTGGGTCCTCTGCATGGAGATTCTGATGTGGTCTTTACAGGTTGGTCAGTGAATTCTTGGTGGGCACGGCCTCCTTCCAGAGGTAGGGGTGAGGCAACAGAAAGTCTTGAAGATGGCATCAAAGGAGGCTGTGGCAAAGTTGCCTAGAGTGGCAGTGCAGCCCTGTGCGAGGTGCAGCCATCCTCAGTGCTGTTTTTTCAGCAGCAGCTTCATGGGACTAGGGCAGTGATGGCGAACCTTTTGAGCTCGGCGTGTCAGCGTTTTGAAAAACCCTAACTTAACTCTGGTGCCGTGTCACATATAGAAATTTTTTGATATTTGCAACCATAGTAAAACAAAGATTTATATTTTTGATATTTATTTTATATATTTAAATGCCATTTAACAAAGAAAAATCAACCAAAAAAATGAGTTCGCGTGTCACCTCTGACATGCGTGTCATAGGTTCGCCATCACTGGACTAGGGGCTATGGCAACACCAAGGCCCCTGGCAGTGGGGACAAGGCCACCAGCACAGAGCAACATCAGCCAGCCACTCTACAAGGGACAGTGTGGGCCTGCCGATCTTGTTCCCTCAGTCGCCTGGCCACACAAGGACTACGGAGAACTTGGTCAGCATGTTGGCCCCACGGATGGCAGTAGCTATTTCCCTGTGGCATGTAACACCCCAACCAACATGTCCGTTGTCATCCCCAATGGCGGCAAATGCCTTGAACCTGGTCTGCTGGCCTGCACGAGACTGCTTTTACATGGACATAATCTTCAAAACCTCATCCTTGAGGGATGCCCCCAGGAAAAAAAATCAACCATCTCAGATTCCTTGATGGGCCGGCAGAAGAGAGAGATCTCCCCCAGGGACTTGATCTTCATGTCCTTGACCGTGAGGCCCAGCTTGGCGACAGGGATCCACTCCTTGTCCTTGGCCTTGCCTCCGCCAGCTCTGTGGCCTCAGCCCTCGCCCTGACCTAAGCGGAAACCTTGGCCCTGAATGCCGCTGCTAAACCCTCCACAGATGTCGCCGTGGCTCCCATTCCAGGGCCCCTACGGGCCTGTGGGCTCTCCCGCTGCACCAGCGTCAGCTGCCATTTGGTGTTTCCTCAGAGAAGAAGCTACAATATGGTTTTAACAACATTCGTGCAATTACTAAACATGTATTGAGTAACTATTTTGTGATAGGCCTTAAAGACGTAAGAATTATTAAGACAGTCCCTTCTTTAAAGAACGTCAGAGTCTAACAGGATAGATAGCCTTGTAAACAGACTGCAAACAGAAGTGCATTTGGACAAGAGTAGGAAGAAATATGGAAATAACATTAGAGGTAAAAGTGTGGGTAAATTTTGTTTTTTAAATATCTGTTAGGAAGCGAACCCCACACAGACCCTCAGAGTAGAGAGCAGAATCAAATTCCTCTGACAAAGGCAACAAGTAAACCCTTCTCTACTCCACCCCTGCATCTTCAGGCCACCTACAGAAAAAAGAAAAAAGGGTCAGGGGGTGCCCAATCCCAGGTGTGGCTCAGAGAAGGCAAATGGGCCTTGCCGAGGGCAAGAGGGAAAAAAATGGCATAACAATCACACAGACTTTCTACAGCAAAATAAATGAATATTTTCAAGTGACTGTGATAATGCAATAAAAACATTGGAGGGAATGTGTATAATGGTACCCTGAGGAGTATCCTAGCCCCTCATTAACTGTCCACCAGTCATGTGCCCCAGGATACAGTGGTCGGCAAACTCATTAGTCAACAGAGCCAAATATCAACAGTACAACGACTGAAATTTCTTTTGAGAGCCAAATTTTTTAAACTTAAACTATATAGGTAGGTACATTGTTATTAACTTAACTAGGGTACTCCTAAGGCTTAGGAAGAGCCACACTCAAGGGGCCAAAGAGCCGCATGTGGCTCTCGAGCCGCAGTTTGCCGACCAATGCCCTAGGAGATCTGGTCTTTTTGTTACTGAACAAGGGTTTATTGACCACAAGCAAAGAAGCCAATACTATGACATTCTCAATACTTTTGAGAAAAGAAAGAGCAATTTATTTAATCCTGAGTCTGTTTGCAGGATACAGAAGGCACCTCTCAAATCTGGGGTTTGTGGTGTGTTTTAAGGGGTTAGGCCGGGAAACAGTTATTTGGAAGCACTGGTGGGGCAAGTTTTACTGGAGAAACTTGGAGCTTGGCCATTCATGGTAAAGGGCTTCAGCACCAGATCTTCCTGGACAATAGACCCTTCGCTTCTAAAAGGGTTCTGGTGCTCAAGTTCCAGTTATATCCCCGTCCTCTGGTTGGGGGGTGGGGGGGGGGGGGGGGCTCGAGGAGCAGACTTTGGTTCTGGATTAAGCTGCAGGTGAAAGCTTTCTCCTCTGTGCATGCTTTGAATGCATGGCTTGTGATTTTGGTCTGTTGTCTTAGAACCATTTGAGCTAGTTCTGCAGTTACATTTTTACTGTCACCACCTCTATATTATTGGTCATTCTGATGTCCCCTATCGGGAATATTCTTTAGCCCGGCCAGCTGGTGTGGCTCAGTGGTTGAGTGTCGACTGATTCCCAGTCAGGGCACATGCCCAGGTTGCGGGCTCAATCCCCAGTGAGAGGCATGCAGGAGGCAGCCAATCAATGCTTCGCCCTCATCATTTAGGTTTCAATCTCTCTCTCCCTCTCCCTTCTTCTCTGAAATCAATAAAAATATATTTTAAAAAGATTCTTCACTCTTTTAATTCAAATCTTGTATTCTTTTTAAGCTAATTAGTCATCTTCTTTGAGAACCATTTCTTAGTTAACCCCATTCTATTCTAGTATAAATATTTGAAAGTCAGTTTTACTGGATATAAAATTCTTGGCTCACATTGCCACTACTCTGAAGAAGTTCCAGAGAGAGAGAGTAGAGACTATGATACATTAGCACCCACCTGTCGTCATTAGTTAATCTCATAGACTCTGGAGTCAGACAAATTTGGGTTAGACCTGCTTCACTTATTAGCCATACAATCTCTGGAAAGTGTTTAACCTAGATAAATCTTAGTTTCCTAATCTATTACATGGAGATAATAACTATCAGGTAAGGATGTAACAGTTTTGTAAGGGTGAAACATGTAAAAGAGCTTGTCACAGTGCCCAAGGCATATAAAGTGCTCAATACATGTAGTTGAGACCATTTTGTTTCCTTGATATTATTCTTGATCTGTTTCAGGGAAATATAAATTGATTCAACCAATAACATATGCCCCCATAGTAGGTATTTAACAGATGCCTTGCGAAGGGCTATAATTTAAGAACATGATAAAGAAAACCAGTATTTTATTACTAATGCATTTCCAAATGGAAGATGACAGACTGGTAAGAAATTATGCTAATTGGTAACATTTCTTATCTATAAAAGGCAGACTGAATTATTCATTTCTCTTTTACTATTTATGTGAAATTATAAATTGGTTTGGTTTTGCTCAGTTTTATCAAATGTCTATCTATGTTAGTAATTAATAAAAGAAGTTAGGTTGGCCTTCCGATACCAGTGTATTTAAGATGGAAACCTATGAATCTGGCCTGAAGATCAAGAGGGTTGAATATAACTGTTGTTTGTAACTGGTGGAGATGTTGTTACACAATTAAGAAAAAAGGAAAAAAGCATATTATGTTCTCAACTATTATGAGGGTTTCAAGGAAACAGAAATAACATGTCTGAGTTTAGATGGCTAATGGAGGTATGATAATATGAAACAGAGATATCAGTCATCATTAAACAATTTGAAGATCCTTTAAACATAAGAAAGAGATAAGGACCCTCCTCCTCATTGCCCTCCCCCAAAAAAGAGGAAACCTGATTCAATCTAGTTTCACTTTTAAATTGGTTCTTCAAGTTAGTTAATGGTAGCACTGAAAACATGGGGATTTCCATAGATGAGCATATGACTGTCTTCCATTACATCTGATGTGTTGTCATTTATTTGGTACAGTTCAATAATTGTCTTGGTTTCTGAGGGGAGTTTAAAAATTATTCTGGCTAACTAATACTTGAAGATCACCCTAACAATTACTTAACTGAAACTCTCCCGGGATCTTATTCAAGTTTAGCAAAATCAAACAAACAGAAATCAAAATAACAAAAAACAGTAGTTGGATTAGATATTGTATTCACAAAGCAAAAAATGTTAATTAGGAGGTAGTGTTGTAGAAACAGCATAAGTAGCATAAAACAAGAGGCTGTGGTAAAAATATTACATAAACCAATGAAGTACTAAGATTTCCTGCAATGCTGAACACAAAATATTCACATGGTAATACGCTAAAACAAGAATTTTACTTCTGTACAGGTCTTTAACACATCTTTTTAGTCCAAGTTTTCATTTTACAGATGAAGATGCTAAACTGAGGCCTAGGGATGGGAAGCTACTAATTTGATCTATGACAAGAGCTCATATTTTTACTTTCAGTAACACCTTTCCACAGCTGTACCTTTTATATGAATCAGAGCACAGGAGGGCAGTAAAGCATAGGAATGAAGCGAGTGGACCCTGGAGTCAAACTGCCTGAGTTCAAATCCTGGCTGTGCCACTAACAAGCTGTGTGGCCTTGGGCAAATTACCTACCATCTCTGAGCCTTAGTATCTCCTTCTGAAAAACCATAGAATTATACTACTCACTTCATAGGGTTTTGTGGATTTAAAGTGATAACACGCAAAGCCCATGGTGCATAAGTAAGTACATTTAATAAAATTACTTCCCCAAAGGCAAAACATTTAAGACCAATCTGAAGAACTGTCTATCAGGGAAGGAAAAAAACCCACTGTATGCATATCTTAAGTTAAAGTAAAAAGGAGTTAGCAGGCTTCATTAATTTCCTTCCTTTACTTTTTCTTTTAATATATGTCACCTCTCCTTTTATCCGTGCTGGTAGGCACCAAAGAGAAATTCAGACACAATGTTTTTATTCATGAGATCATAAACATACTTAGTCTGTTTGATATTTGGTCTCCATAGTGCTGCTGACACTCTATCAATGTTAGAAAATTATAACAGTATTTCTTTGACAGTGGTGATCTGCCAGAATTACTGGCATCCAGGCAATGTAAAAGCCAAAACGGTCGTCAGAAGTTTGCCTTTGCATTCCACTGCTGTCTGCCTGCTTACCTGTCACAGCCGGGTTTGAAAATGCAAGCGTCCTTGTATGCTTTTCAAACGATCCTTTGGTAAACAAGGAATATTTTTTTCTACATCAAATTCAGGCTGCCTTGAATTCGGTGCTCTTTCATTTGCTTTGTTCTGCCCTGGGAGCCAAATAGGAAAAAGGTCAGATTTCTGACCTCATGCCATCCTACTCTTGTTCTTGAGGGTTTGGATCCTGCATTCCCCTGGCTCAAGGATGTGCAGTGTTTTCATGGTCACGAGGAATATATCCTCCCTCCCTCATCTTCCCAGAAGCATTCGCTTTTGGAGATGGGCTTTCCCTGTTATTTGGAGAAGCTGGGTTGGGGGTGGGGAGGCTGTTTGTGAAGAGGAAGCCCTGCACGCAGGGGTTTGCCAGGAAGACCTGTGGGTTCCGCAGTTCGGGGGGTGCAGACCCCTCCCCCCGCTGAGCCGCTGCATCTGGAAAAAACTAGACCATCTCTGCTCCAGGAGGCTGTCTTTCCCCCAGCCCTGAGCTGATATGTTTGCCCTCTTAGCTCTCTCCCCATCCCACCCCGCCCCTCCCCTCTGATGAAAGCTCAGGATTGGCATAAGACAATGGCAGACTCCAACAAGTGGGGATGGGACACCAGCGGGCCCGCCTCCCATCGGGGAGAACGGAGGTACTTGCAAGGTGGTGAGATCTCCCACCGCAGTTCCCCAACAATCCGCTCTTGCTCCTGAAACTTAGTTACCCCAAAGGTCGGCCACAACGCTCAACTCCTATTTCTCCGGCTCAGAGCTGGGGGCGACCGCAGGCACCTGGATCCAGCTCCTCTCGGGGGCGGGAGAGGAGGGGTGAAGCGGCCTGGGGAGGTGGGGACGCCCCCATTCGAGAAGGTCCC
>NW_005369217.1:2515119-2524262 GCF_000412655.1 Myotis brandtii
CCCCTCGCTCCATCCCCGGGAGCCTCGGGAACTGTGCCGCCAGGCGTCGGTGGGGCTCCCTCGGCGCACACTCCAGGGAGGTGGGGCCCACTTCCACGCCAGGGGGTGAGAGGCAGAGGGTGTGTGCGTGTGTGTGTGTGTTTCGGGGAGGGGATCCTCAGCCCTCGCCTCCAGAAATGCCCTGGCTTCTGGCGTTTGGAAGGCGCGAGGGAGTGTGAACTCAAGTTCCCTCGCCCCAGCGACTAGGCGCTGCCCACCGACGGGCACCCCGCAGCGTCCTGGAGGCGGCGCCCTCCGCCGGGGCTGCTTCCCGAAGCAGGTGCGGGGTCCCAGCGCGCACCCCGCCTCCTCCAGCAGCGCTCTGAGTGGGAAAATTCCCACCGACGACCCCGCAGCGTCCTGGAGGCGGCGCCCTCCGCCGGGGCTGCTTCCCGAAGCAGGTGCGGGGTCCCAGCGCGCACCCCGCCTCCTCCAGCAGCGCTCTGAGTGGGAAAATTCCAGTCTGCAGGCTGAACTGCAGGGTTTATTCCACCTCAAGGAACAGCCTGGGCATTGGAGCTCCTTATTGCCAGCCGCGGAGAGCAGGCACGCAGGCCTGCGCAGCTCATCCTACCTGTCTGGGGGAGCTCATCCACTGGAAAGCGTTGGTGATTTCATAAGTTACCAGTCCCAGCGTGCTGTTTGCATCCGAACCTTGGCGACAGGCAGTTTTAATCAAACGCAGGATCTCGGCACTTGCAGGGGCGAAGGGAAGTAGAGGAAACTTAAGGACATCCACATTTCCCCAGACCTAAGGCCAACTTCCTGACAGTTTAGGCATCCCGGAGGTGTCCAGGAAAGAGTGTTGGTTGGATGTTTTCTGAAGAGAGAAGGGTGAGAAGAAATGGTAAAAACAGAACAAGACTTTTCACTAGAGCCTTTGAATTTCTCTGGATTGCACGTTGGGGTTGCCTTGTTACTAAATTACCTGTGTGTCTATTACATTAGTCACCTGAACGGTCCTTTCACAGATTTCTTCCTCTCAGCTGTGAGGTTGCTTCAAGGGGGGCTCTGGCCTCCAGTTTTGCAGGTGATGCCAGAATTAAGTTTTCTGTAAGCGTATGTGTATATGTGAGGGGTGGGGAGTGGTATTTGGAGGGTTTGTAGAACAAGTATGAATTGGCCCCGGCTGCCTCTGGAAAGTCTGCTAGTGAGCTGACATGGAAATTTACCTGGCTTACCTTTTGGACTTAGTCCAAACCTGCTCAGGTGTTTCTGGGGAGGACAGGATTCCAGCCTGGCTGACCAGCTAGTTTGAATGCCTGGCATTGGTTGGAGCAGCAGAAATGGAAACTGGCAGGGTAACTTGTTTGAACTCCAGATTCAGGGGTCAGCAACCTCCTTTTACCCTCAATGCCACCCGGGTAATTAAGGAAAGCAGGTGGGATGGAATCTGTCGGCCTAAGTAAGGTGTGTTAGAGGGAGAATTAAGATTTGGAGATGGAAAGTGACCGTAATAAAGTGAGGTCACAATAAAGCAAGTCGTAATCTTTTTCCTAGTGGAGTTTTTGCCTCCAGTTTCAGTGAAGCACAGTACAAGGAGGCATGTCTGTATCTTAAAATGTGATTTGCATACTACCTGCTTTAAGATGAAAGAGATGGATGCCTGCTAGATTCTTGAGCTCTACTTCGGGCCTATTAAATCAGAATCTCTGGGACTGGAGCTCAGCAATTTGATTTTAAACATCCACCACAACTACTATAAGGCCTATGTATTAAGCACCTACTAAGTATAGGCATTGTGTTAAGCCCTAGGAGTGCAGTGGGGAGATGACAGCCAAGAACCTGTTCTCTTAGAGCAGCGGTTCTCAACCTGTGGGTCGCAACCCCTTTGGGAGTCGAACGACCCTTTCACAGGGGTCGCCTAAGACCATCGGAAAACACATATATAATTACATATTGTTTTTGTGATTAATCACTATGCTTTAATTATGTTCAATTTGTAACAATGAAAATACATCCTGCATATCAGATATTTACATTACGATTCATAACAGTAGCAAAATTACAGTTATGAAGTAGCAACGAAAATAATTTTATGGTTGGGGGTCACCACAACATGAGGAACTGTATTAAAGGGTCGAGGCATTAAGAAGGTTGAGAACCACTGTCTTAGAGGCTACATGCTAGTTGAGAAATTAGACAATAAAGTAAACAAATAGGACCTGGCTGGGTAGCTCTGTTGGTTAGAGCGTTGTCCCCATATACCAGGGGTCAGAACGTCTGGCCCGCGGGCCATATAAGGCCTGTGAAATCACTTGGTCTTGCCCTGCCAAGGCATTAGGGGTGAGACAATTAAATGTTTGACCAAATGTAGCAGGCTAATTTTTTTTTAAAGCAGGCTAATTTTTAAGTTGATAATTTTGTATGGCCTATGAATGATGTTATAAATATCCAAATGGCCCTTGGCAGAAAAAAGGTTCCCCACCCGTGCCATACACCAAGGTTACTTATAGTTTTGATCCTCTATCAGGGCATATCCAAGAATCATTCAGTTAGTGCATAAATAAGTGAAACAATAAATCTCTCTCTCCCTCTCTTTCTCCTCTCTCTCTCTCTCCTCTTTCCCTCTCCCTCCCTCCTACAGAGGAGTATAATGATGTGATCTGGTTTACTTTTTTGAATATTATCTTGGCTAATGTGTATGGAATGGATTATGGAAAGTGATGGTAGTAATAAGGGAGAGAGTCCACTTTTCTGTGCAGGGGTGATGAAAGACAGATGGAGAGACAGGATGTATTTTGGAGATAGAGTCAACTGAACTTGCTGATGTGAGAGGAAGGGAGAGGCGAGAATCCTCTAATGTACACCTAAGGTTGCCCTGTGTGTGTGTGTGTGTGTGTGTGTGTGTGTGTGTGTGTATTTAAGAGAGAGAGAGAGAGAATGGGAATTGTTAGACCTCAGCTGGGATGCCCCACTCCCTGGGGGATCGGGTCTAAGCTGGCAGTCAGACATCCCTCTGGCAGCCCGGGAGCCCTTGGGTGATGTCTGACTAATGGCTTAGGCCTGTTCCCCGCGGAAAGAGATGGCCTCAGTGCTAGGCCATCAGTCGGACATCCTTAGCACTGCCTTGGAGACAGGAGAGGCTCTCACCACTGCCACGGAGCTCACCAGATGTGAGCCCGGCTTTTGGCTGATTGGTGCTCCCCCTGTGGGAGTTCATTGACCACCAGGGGACAGGTCCTGCATTGAGTGTCTGCCCCCTGGTGGTCAGTGCGCATCATAGCAACTAGTCGTTCCACCGTTCGATTGATTTGCATATTAGCCTTTTATTATATAGGATAGCCAAGATTTGGAAGCAGCCCCAGTGCCCATCAGTAGATGAATGGATAAAAAAGCTATGGTACATTCCTGAATGTAATACTACTCAGCCATAAAAAAGAAGGAAATCTTACCTTTTGCGACAGCATGGATGGACCTGTAGAGAATTATGATACATGAAATAAGCCAGTCAGAGAAAGACAAATACCATGTGATTTCACTTATATGTGGAATCTAATGAACAAAATAAACTAACAAAATAAAAACAGATACAGAGAACAGACTAATAGCTGTCAGAAGAGAGGGTTGGGGAGCTGGGTGAAAACGATGAAGAGATTAAGCAAAAAAAGAAAACAAAAAATACAACCTCATAGGCAATAGTATAGTGATTATCAGAGGTGAAGGGGGGATAAATGGTGATGGAAGGAGACTTGAACACACAATACAATATACAGATAATGTATTACAGAGTTGTACCCCTGAAGCCTGCACTTTGTTTTTTTCCCTTATATATAAGATCAGTATTTGTAGATCTACCTGGTTCTTTTATGGCTACATATGGGATGCCTTTTTTTTTCTTTCTTTCTTCAATTCTCACCTGAGGAATGTTGGTCTTTGTTGTTGTTTAGAGAGAGAGGTATGGAGAGAAAGGTAAACATCAATGTGAGAGAGAAACATCAATCAGTTGCCTCCCGTACGCACCCCAACAGCTAGGGCTGGGATATCTATATGGATATACTAAAATTGGTTGTTTCTAGTCTTTTGCTATTTTCAGCAGTGCTGGAGTGGATAATCTTATACATACATTGTTTTACATATGTGCAAGTATATCTGTATGACAGATTACAGTAGAATTTCTGTGTCAAGTGATATGAACATCCTTACTTTTGTTAGGTGAAGCAGCATAGCATAGGGGAGATATCTACACCTATGTCTATATCTTATCTATACCTATATCTAAAATATCCAAGTATAGCACAGACTTTAAGCTGGATTGCAAGGTGTTGCTCTTGACTCTTGCCATTTACAAATTGTGCAAGTCCCTTAACCTCTTCTTGCCTCAGTTGCCTGATTTTTTGAAAAGAAAAATAATAATAGTACCTACCTCACAGGATTACTGTGAGGATGGTATTCATTAGTTTAGTTTGTGTTGCATAACAAATCACCCCCAAATTTAGCGTGTTAAGAGCAATAACTACTTTACTTCGCTCATGAGTCTGTAGTTTGGCTGGGAGGCTCTTCTAATCTGGGCCAGCCCCACTGAGCTCTGCTGGATTCTCTCATGCTTCTGTGATCACCTGGTAGGTCAGCTGCTAGCGAAAGGATCTAGGATGGCCCCACTCACATGTCTGGCAGATGACAGGTGAGTGGGTCCTGCAGGGACCTCATTTGGGATGGCATGTGATCTCTCATGTTCAGTCAGTTAGGCCAGGTTTCTTCACATGGTGGTCTCAGGGTTCCAGAGGGCAGCAAGAGACAGCAGATCCCAAAGCACGAGCATCTTTCAGATCTTTGCTTGTGTCACATTTGCTATTGTCCCACCGACCAAAACACGTACCCTGGCCAAGCTCAAGGATACACTCAGGGGAATCACTACCGACATTTCGCAAACAACCTACCAAAAAATTGATTCGGCTAACGCTAGTAAAGTGACTAGTATTGTGCCGGGCATATTGTGAGTGCTGTGTAAGATTGTTAAATTGAGAAAAGAGAGGAAAGATGACCAGATTGCCCACCGTTTGCACCCCCCACCAGCAATGTGTGAGAGTGCCTGATTCTTCCTAACACTGTGTGAAAGTAATCCCTGGAGACGCGGATGTTCTTGTTACCATTTTACGGATGAAAAAGTGATGCTCAGAGATGTTAAGGCATTTTTCTGATGTTACAGGCCCAACAAGAACTTGAATCCTTTATCTGACTCTCAAGCCCCTCAGCTGGTCTTACCGCTCTAGACCGAGGTGTGATTTTTGTGTCCCTAGTGCTCACTCACTGCTCTCCTGCCTGCCCTCACATGTATGTCTCTCGTTTCCATTTCACATTTGAATCTTTTAGGTTGAGAAGGATCTGTTGAAGTTTTTAACAGTGATTGTGACTTCAACCTGGCCTACTGAATTCTAAGTAAAGTGTCTACAAAGATAGTGGGCTCTGTTATGTCTGTGAAGGAATGATAAAAGGAAACCTGTTTTAAATGGAGAAAACAGATGAGTCTGGCCTTACTCTGTTTATTCTTCCTTTCCTTCCCTCCCATCCTTTTGCTTCACTTTCTCCTTTACAATAGCGGAGTTCCATTCCCCCAGGGGCAGGTGTGAAGGTAGAAGACATCAGTTCTTAGTGGCCAGGACTTGGTCTCTGGAGACAGATTGCCTTGATTCAAATCCAGTTCAGCTATTTATTAGCTGTGTGACTTGGACTGGCTAACCTGAATTAAAGGGGTTTTCTGAGGTTTGAATGAAAATCTGTTCAAAGCGTTCAGTTATTATTACATTAGAGGCTCGGTGCACAGATTCATGCACCGGCGGGGTCCCTCAGACTGGCCTGCAGGGATTGGGCCGAAACTGGCAGTCTGACATCGCCCGAGGGGTCCCGGAGTGCGAGAAGGCACTCTGCAAAGTTGCTGTAGCTCAGCAGCTCCTGTGTGGAGCATCTGCCCCCTGGTGGTCAGTGCACATCATAGCTACTGGCTGGTCAGTTGGTCGGCCAGTTGCTTAGGCTTTTATATATATGTAGATAGCAGATTACTTTGCTTCTGTCTTTTCTCTTCTGTTTAACTTCTCTTCTTCTCCAAACCTACTCCTATGCCCCTAGATATGTATAATGTTTACTGAACCATTACTCTAAGCGTCTTACATGTAATTATCTCATTTAATCCTCACAGCAAACCTATGAAATAAGTGCTATTTTTTAAAAAATATATATTTTATTGATTTTTTACAGAGAGGAAGGGAGAGGGATAGAGAGTTAGAAACATCGATGAGAGAGAAACATCGATCAGCTGCCTCTTGCACATCCCCTACTTGGGATGTGCCCGCAACCCAGGTACATGCCCTTGACTGGAATCTAACCTGGGACCTTTCAGTCTGCAGGCCAACACTCTATCCACTGAGCCAAACCGGTTTCGGCAGTGCTATTTTATTCCATGTTCAAGTGAGGAAATTAGACACTGAATGGCTAAGTAATTTGCCTAGAGTACCACAGCTAATAAATGATGTCGCAGGGATTTTCAATCAGTCATTCTGGCAACACAGTCTGTGTGCTTAATGTTTTTGCTAAAAAAGCGGGAGGGGGGAGGGGGATGGAAGGTTGCGGATTTAAAATTGAGAGCTTCTGCTCTAGGGAAACTGCTGGGGAACTCACACGCAGCCTCCATCCTTGGCAGCCTGAGTATACCCAGCTGTGCCTTGGACATAAATCCAAGGACAAAAAATATAAACATCCAGTCCTTTTTCCAAAAGCCTTTCCACTTCAATCACTGTAATCCTAACAAGGTTTCATGCATTGTGCTTCCCTTGTAACTGAGGTGTGACACTGTTGAAAATACACGGGGCTTTTTAAAGGTTTGAACATCAGTCTGGCTAGTGCTGAATCTTGCAGAGGTGTGATTTTTGATGGACTGCTTCTCTGGTGGCAGACAGTGCTTGCCAAAGCTGCAGGAGGATAAAACAGACACTAGTGTAGATAATTGATGACTTTGTGAATTTAGAACTGTGCATATCTTCAAGTTGAAAGGAACAACTGAGGCTGCTTCTAAGCTTTGTTTGCATGTAGACTAAATGTGATGTGGTAACATTCATCAAACCAATATTTTAAATGAACCTCCTACTATATGCTAGGATCCATGGTGAGTGAGCAGACTCAGCATCGCCTAATCACCTCATCAAGTTTGTAGTCCGTCTGAAAAGATAATTGAGCTGTTCTGGGAACTGTGCTATGCTATTGCAAAGGAAGAATAAGTTGCTAGGGGATTGTAGTGGGAGTTCCTAACCTAGCCTGGGAGGTTCATAAAAGCCTTCCAGATAAGGTAACTGTTTAGCTGAGATTTGAAAGGTGAGCAAGGGCATCAGGGAAAGAGGAGGTGGATTGCATTCTATGCAGAATGAACAGCATATGCAAAAGAGGAGCAACGAATGGCACATTTAAGCAAGTGAGGTGCAGAGGAGCTGAATGGGTAGGGTGCAGAGGTTGAGGTTGGAAAGGTAGGGAGAGGACAGGTCATGAAAGGCTAAGATGTATTGAGAATTATCCTAAGGGCAACAAAAAACCATTGAGGGACTCTAAGAAGGTGTTTGACAGTAACTGTTTGTTTCAGAAGGTTCCTTTGGCCAAAGGTGAAGAATGGACTGGCGGGACAAGCCTGGACATAGGAAGAGTGGTGAGGAGGCCACTACAGTAATCCAGATGACCTGGACTAGGGAGGCCAGAGGGAATGGAGACACGTATTCTATTTAAGAGGTATTTAGCAGTAGAATCAGTAGGACTTGGTGACTGATAGGATGTGGAGGATAGGAAGGAGAGGACTTAGGAATGACAGACTCCCAGGTTTCTGGCTTGGTAAAACTGGGTGTATGGGGTGCCATGACCTGAGATATAAAACTCTGGAAAAAAAACAAGAAAATCGCTTCTGTTTTGTGCACATTGAGTCACCTGGGAGTCATTGGAGTAGAGAGAACCATAGCAGATCATTATTAAGGTGTGTTCCTTAGAAGAAAGTTTTATTTAAATATATAAATGTATGAGTTTTTGGCATATGGTAATAGAAGCCATTAGGCTTATAGAATACCACAAAGAGAATGTATTTATGAATAGTTGTTTTGTAAATGCTGTTGTACAGAAGGATTACTTGGGGAGTTTGTTAAAAATGTAGATTCCTCTGGCCAGGTGGCTCAGTTGGTTGGAGCATTATCCCAATATGCCAAAGTTGTAATCCCCAGTCAGGACACATGCAGGAATCAACTAGTGGGTGCATAAATGAGTGGAACAACAAATGTCTGTTTGTCTGTCTATATTGCTCTCTTTCTCCCCATCCCTCCCTCTGAAATCAATTTAAAACTGCAGATTCTTGAGAAACATCAACTAAGCAGCTGATTCAGTAGGTCTGTGGTCAGAAACTAGAATTGGCAATATCTAGTAATGTTGACAGTATGCATAATCTACAACCCAGCCATTTCACCCTTAGGTATATGTCCTAGGGAATCTCTAGCATTTGGTGACCTATACTTTTTTAAAAAGGAAATCTTTAATATGTATAAAGAAGTATAAAGAATAATATGTTGACACCCACGTATCGACCACAACTTTTTTTTTAATTATTAAGATAAATTGTGTACTGATGAAATAGAATACTACTCAGCCATAAAGAAGAATAGACTACTGTACATTCACGGACATGGATGAATCTCAAGCTGGACACAAAAGAACACATACTGTATGATTCCACTTATTTGAAATCCTAGAACAGGAAAAAATAAATTATGGTGTTAGAAATCAAAACAGTGTTTGCTGGTAGGGACTTACTAGGAAGGGGCATAAAGGAATTCTCTGGGGTAATGGAAATGTTCTTGATATTGGCGTGGTTTACATGGGTGTATACATTGATCAAACTCATTGGACTGCATACTTAAGATCTGTTTCACTGTATGTAAATTATACTTCAATAAAAGACTCTAAAACAAAAAAAGCAATAGAGATAGAGCTCTCCTAGTACCTCTCTTTCCCATCACAGGTAGCCTCTATTCTGAATTTAACATATCTATGCACTTCAGTACTTTTACTACATATGCATATATTCTTAAGCAAGATGCTCTTATTTTTTTATGCCTATATATATATATATATATGTATATGTG
>NW_005369217.1:2524311-2538703 GCF_000412655.1 Myotis brandtii
TATAGTAATATGTATTCTGTAATTTGCTTTTTTGCTCAACATTATATATGTAAGTTCCATCTTTTTGATACCAGTAGCTGATCATGCATTTTTAGAGCTAAGCATACTCATGTATTGGAATACTACATAATTAAGTTATGCTTTCTGTTTTGCCATATACTTAGGCTTGTTTCAAAACAATGCTGCTGTGGCTTTGTGAGTGCTAGGGCACTTAGGGCTGGAGTGGTGGGGCTGCAGGGTAAACATACTGTCAATTCTACTAGATGTTGCCATACTCTTCTCCAAAGAGATTTACTAGATGGCCTAGATTTTCCCCAGACACTTGGAACTGTCGGTTTAAGTTTTTTTTCAAATATGACAGGGGCAAAATATTATCTCATTATGGTTTCAATTTGTGGTTCCTGATTAGTGGTGTGGGTGAACGTATTTTTATGTATTCATCGGCCCTTTGGGTTTCCTCTTCTGTGAATTACCTGCTCATATCTTTTACCCATTTCTCTTTTGGATTGTCTTTTTCTTACTGAGTTGAAAATATATTTCTCCAGTTTGTGTTGTTTGTAATTGATTATTTTGATGAATTTTAATGTATTTAATGTTATCTATTCATTCCTTTGTGATTTGTGCTTTTGGTTTTATAAGGAATTCTTCCATATCTGCAGACTAAAGATATTTACCTAATAAGAGTTTAAGTTTTGCCTGTAATATTTAGGCCATTAATCCACTTGGAATTAAATTTAGTGTAGTAAGTGAGGTAGGAATTGTTTTTCCTCATATATATATTCAATTATTCCAGCAAGACTTATTGACTACCCATCATTTTCCCACCAATGTGCAATGCCACCTTTGTCATATATCAAGTTTCCAAGTGTAGATGAGTGTGTGGGCTCTTTATTCAGATCTTATTTGCTACTTAATACAGTAAATCTTGACATCAGGTAGGGTCACCCCATCTCGTTCTTGAATATGTTTAAATGCTTTATTCATTGATGTACCAACTGCCTAGAACAATGGCAGGCCTAGAGTAGGGGCTCAATATATATGTATTGAATGGGTGACGGAATTGCATCTAGTACCCGCTAAATAAATAGCCCAGCAGTTCCCTGGCATGCTGGATAGTGTTTTACCTTTGAGGAGGAGAGGAGGAGGCAGTCTGGAACACATCTCTTGCTTACCCTCTTCCTTGCTTTCTGTTGCCTTTGACCTTTCTCATTCAGACCAGATTCTTGAAGAATGAATCCTCAGCAAGCCCAACAGGGGTTAGTAAGAGTGGGATTGCTGCTAATTGTCATCTTGGAGGATTCTGACCATAAGATGTAGATAGCTCTATGAGGTCTTTTGAGGTCTGGCCAATATCTGGGCCCCTTAAGCCTTGGAAATAGGACAGGGGGTTATCTAATATTAGATCTATGCATTTGAACATCTTTATTTTGTAGGTTAATGTTGCTTCAAAATGGACTTCTTTCTGTAGCATAGTTTTTGGCATGTTTTGTTAATAATAAAGCCATTCACTTAGTGCTAAGCAGTTTGAATATCCATATATATTAAATTGACTTTTCAAAATCTTCTCTCCTTTTTTTTTTGCCTTTTTGCTGTGGCAATGTTTATTCATTCTTTCATTCTTCTAACATTCTTGAGCTCTTGGGCTGAGTTATGGACTAGGCCTACCAAATGCACAGCTTCTGAGCTCCAGGAACTCCCAGTCTAGTGAGGATCAGACTTTTAAATGAACAGTTGCCCTGCAGTGTGAAGACTGGGTTAACAAAAGCATCTCCAAAATCTAGAGCTAAATACCTCTAGAAAAGAGCATGATTACCTTTGAGGGTCGGGAAAGAGGAGTTGTGGTGCCAGGGGATTCTGGGAAGATGGTTTTAAGTAGGACATGACTCCTAAACACACTCTTAAAGTTCTGTCCATTCTCTCAAGCTTGACCTGATTACTTAGCCCTTCCCCCTTTCTCTCTTTCTCAATGAGCCTGTCTTCCATCTTCCTTTATCACCGATGGTTTCTTGTCCACGACTTCTTCCCTTAACTAAAATTTTTTAAATAAATGTTTTAACAACTTTATTGAGGAATTATTTACATATTATGAAATTGATCAATGTTAAGTATATAATTCAATGATTTTTAGTAAATTTGCTGAGTCAAAACCATCATTAAAGTATTAATCCTGTTTGACAGGTGCCGGAAGCCAATTCCAGCATGTCATAATTGCAAGAGTTTCATCAAAAGGTTGATGGAACTTGGGGACTCAACAAGGGCCCAGTCACATGTTGTCGCCTGTTGGGAATGGCTGAAGGCATTTCCCCAAACCTGTAAAGGGATGATTGTTTGCTGCCAGACAGCTCAGGGCATCTTAATCTACATGTTATTGCCTCCTACTGGCCAAACACCTGAACAGCCATAGGCTAATTCTTCTAATCTGACAATGGACTGTGTATACCAAAACCTGACCCTTTGAAATGTATATCTCTGCCTTGCCTCAGGACAATTTGTGTTAATAAAAAGCATGGGGTCTTGAGAGAGGAGAACTTAGTTTCTTAAGCTAGGCTCCTCTGACCCCCACATGCCTTGCAAAATTATGTTTTGGCTCTGGACTCTTACTTGTTACACACAGCCCCTTTTCCAGATTGCTGAACCCTTCTTAATGCTGGAACAAGAACCCCGGCAGACAGGAAACTGGGACTCAAAGAAATCAAGTATCATATCCATGCACACCCCACTAGTGCATGGATACACTCCTTGACTTCAGCCCAGTGTGATGGCTTGTTAAAGCATTTTCAAGTTTCCAACAGGAAAGCAAGCCCATGGAGTTCTTTAGTATAAGGGCTCCTTCTTTATTACCTTGGAATCTAAGGACTAGGTACATTGTAAACTGGAAAGTATTGTTAACAGAGGGTTGAGGTAAAAACACTGGGAAAGAGGGCTAGATTCAGTGTTGTTTGAAATGTGAATAAAATACTTTGAGTTGAACCAAGACACACAAGGAGCCAAACAAAAACCCAACATTAAACACTTAAGAGAGTTGAGCTAACAATATGTGTGATAAAGCCACGAAATAAAATATGTACTTGCAATGTTAATAGTAAATCACGCTGGTTACTGTTATTCTAAACCATTATGGCTATTATCTGGCTTTCCAGGGTATTTACAAACATTGATTTCCTAGTGGAGAATAGTTTCTTATGCCCACTCCCAAGCAAGCTTGACATGGAATGTCTAACAGGCAGTTCCAAGGAGCGGGGCACTCCACTTTTTCCAGTCGAAATTACAGGGTTTGAAATGTTCTGACAATGGAGTTAGCTGAATGGTGTAACAATAGCAAATGCTTTGTAATTTGTGTTGCCTTCAGAGATGTCTGGCAGAAATTAGGCTGCTGGTAATGGACCAGAGCTGTCTGGGCTCTGCAAGGCCACCCTCGGCTGCAGTGGAAGGGAAAAGATAGCAGCTCCTGCCTTTCCATTTTGAATTATGCTTTACATGCGGCATTTCTGTGGAGACAGCATTGTACTGCGGCATCTGAACGGAGGTCCGACATGTAGAGGCTTGTGACCTTGAACCACTCTGCGTCTCATTTTCCTCCTTTGCAATGGGGATGAAATGGTTTATGTGAGGGCGTGTTTTGTAAACTCTGAATTGCTGTCCATATGAAAGCCTTTACTGTTATTTGCTGAGTGCAGTTCTTTGTTCACAAACTTGGCTGGTTATTAGCATTGTTTGTGTGAGTAGTGTGTGTGTGTGTGTGTGTGTGTGTGTGTGTGTGTGTGTGTGTGTTGGGGGGGTGCTTTGGGAAGTTCAGATTCCTGGATTCACCCCAGACTTACTGAATCAGTTTCTGTGATTGGACCAGAAGTCTCTATTTTTAATAGGTTTTATAGGCAATTATGATGTGTTTGGAAAGCTCCATTTTGTTCATAAACCTCAGTTGATGGGCTTAAGAAAAGCAAATACTTCCCTCTTAATCCTAGCTTGTTTATGCCGTTTGTATGCAAAGACAATAAGGGAGTAGGAAGAGAGCGCGTCAGGAAGAACACACATTATCTTTATTTTTTTGGGTTATGTCTGTTTCAACAAGTAGAACTGGTGTTTTGGTATACAACGGAGTGTATACGCCGAAATTGTGTTTCTCTTCTGTCAGCTCTCCCTCTGCGGCCCTGAGATTTAGTGTTGTTTTCACTTTCCTCTGTGCATTGAAGCATGTTTGCAAAAAGAGCATGGGATTCAGCACACTCTGAATGTACAACAGACTGACAATATCCTTTCCAGTCCTGCTACTCAAAACTCATCATTGAAAATGTCTTCTCAAGTCATTTCTGGAGATAACATAATTGTAATGTTGGCACATACCGATCAGAAACACAAAAAGAATCTTAGTAGTACTAAAATGATAAATGAATTCCGAATTTCTCACATTTTCTGCATTGCCTCTAATTTACGTATGAGTAACTGTAGAATTCAAATGAATGAAAGCACACCCCTCCGCATTGGCAGCCGGATTGTTCCAACAGCAGAACTCGGTGGCATGTGCATACACACAAATGCTCTCTTTAGGGCTTTGAAACTTCCTAATGTTTGGGAGCCATACAGAGTATTTTTCTGTTTACAGAATTCCTTCCACACATAGTAACTATTTGGTTTTTTCCAGGTGTTTGTTAGAAAGTCATATAAGACAGAGTCTCACAGTCCTTATTCTCAGCAGTTCACAGGCTTAGTAGGAGATGGTCATGAATATAGCACTGTAGAAGAAGTTAGCTTTCATGTTATATTAATCAAATCATATTTCTAAATTTTATTCATTTTTAAGAGAATTTTTCTCATGGGAAAATATGAGATCGATATATCCTGTATGAAGCTGATCCTCTATTCCATAATTTGTTATTTATTATAGATTATCTTTTTTTATTTTTATTCATCAATTTGATGGAGATACTATGAAAAGTAGATGCTTAACAAATATTTGAGGGACTAAAAGGGGACACCTTCTATATTTAGTAATGTTACGTAGGTATGTTCATACCTGTTGTTTAGCATCCATTTCCAGCTACAACTCTCCCCAGAAGATGAAGTTGGAATTGAGTCTCTCACTCCAAATCTCCAGAGATAAATTTCCAGCAAAATCTGAATACCTCTACCTTTCTCCTCTTACACGGCCCTCAAACTCAGTATGTCAGAAATGGAACTTATTTTTACCCTGAAGCCTGATCCTTTTCTTGGGGTTCTTATTTCAGGGAGCCCCCTGCTATTCTCCCAGATGCTAGGGCTTCAGTCTCTGACGTCCTCTGACTCAGTCATAATCAGGAGCTAAGCAATGTTGAGTGAGTCTTTGTTTTCTTCCCCTCCACTTCCATCCTCCTACTTCTACAGCTTTGTTTCTCAAAGCAGGGTCCAAGGACTCTGAAGGGGCTCTGTACAAATATTCTTTGGGGTTTGAGTGTTTTCGTGATAAGTTTTACAATTTCTATTTTCATGTCCAGATAATCTACCCAAATTAGCAAGCTCTTGTTTGGGATCATCAAGATTTGTACCTGAGTTCTGCCACTGATTTTAATGTCCTCGGGTGTGTCTGTGTGGCCTCTAAATCGGGCAGGTTCTCTTCTAGGTTCTCATGGTGCCCACTTTTGTCTAGAATTCTCACATTGTTATAATTGTGTGTGTCTTGCTTTATCTGTGAACCGTGAGATCTCAGAGGACAGAAACTAGCTTTGTGTTCCCAGAAACTAGCTTTGGGCCCAACACATAGTTGGGAGTTATGGTTGTACTCACTGTGTATATATTATTTTGAAGTTTGCTTTACCCACCAAAAACATTCCCATGTATGGCTGCAGTTAATTTAATATTACGTAGTATTTAGTCATGTCAATAGATGACATTTGGCTGAAGCCATTCCTTATTTTCAGACTTTTTGGATTATTTTCATTTGTTGGCTGAGTGTATAGTTAAAAAGCATCTTTGCACAAAGTTATTTTTCTCTAATCTAGATTGTTTTCTTGGGAATCCTCTAATGGAATCACTAAGTCAAAAGGCACGAGCAGTTTTATTCCTCTTGTAATATGAGTCTAGTTGTTTTTTTAATCCTTACCTGAGGATGTTTTTTATTGATTTTAGAGCAGTGATTCTCAACCTTCCTAATGCTGCGACCCTTTAATACAGTTCCTCATGTTGTGGTGACCCCAATTTCATTGTTACAAATTGAACATAATTAAAGCATAGTGATTAATCACAAAAAACAATATGTAATTATATATGTGTTTTCCGATGGTCTTAGGTGACCCCTGTGAAAGGGTCGTTCTACCCCCAAAGGGGTCTCGACCCACAGGTTGAGAACTGCTGTTTTAGAGAGACAGAAAGGGGGAGGGAGGGGGGAGGGAGAGAGAGAGAGAGAAAGAGAGAGAGAGAGAGAGAGAGATGAGAGAAACATTGATTGATTGCCTCCTGGAACCCGCAACCTGGGCATGCACCTCGACAGGAAATTGAATGTTTGACCCCTCAGTGCACAGGATGACACTCCACATTGGCCAGGTTTAGGCTTTTTTTAATGAAGAGACTGGACTGAGTTGTAATGGAGGTTGGGGATTAATGGAGGGGATGAGGACACATTTGTAATACCTTAACCAATAAAGAAATTATAGATAAAAAAATAAATAAATAAAACCTCTTCTTAGACATGTTTCTTTCACTTTCATATAAACTCTGTTTGAGAAAGAGTGAATGATGATTATCATCCTCCTGCCACTGCACTGTCATTGCTTACATGGCCCATGCTCCCTCCAATCTTTACACCTCGGGCCACACCTTCAGAAACGTGCAAACTGCATAATACTTCAGCCTTAGTAATGTTTCAGCAGGCAATCTAATCATTTAATCCAATCATTCTCCAAGGAAACAGAGGCTTTCCATTGCTTGCAAGATAAAGTTCAACTGTGTTGTCAAGGCTTACAGAGCCCTTCAAGACGTGGCTTCTCTTTCCCCCTCTAGGCTTGCTTTTGGCTGCTGCCCGGATGCAGGCTCTGCTCACCCTGAAGGCACTACTTTCAGTTGGGAATGTACCTGCTGCTCCCTCCATCTGAAGTGAACTCCCCAACCCCTTGCCTGCCTGGCATGGCCTTACTCATTCTTTTTTTTCTTTTAATTTATCTTTATTGTTGATGTCCCCCTCTCCCCCACCCCTCCATTGACCCTTTCATCCTGCCCGCCCCGCTCCCCCCGCCCCCTCAGGCCTTTACCACACTATTGTCTGTGACCATGGGTTATGCATATATGCATATAAATTCTTTGGTTAATCCCTTCCCACCCCCTCCTATCCCCCTTCCCTCTGAGATTTGCCAGTCTATTCCATGCTTCTATGTCTCTGGATCTGTTTGGTTCATTAGTTTATTTTATTCATTAGATTCCACATATAAGTGAAATCATGTGACAGTGGAATACTATGCAGTTATAAAAAAAGAAGGATCTCTTACCCTTTGAGACAGCATGGAGGGACCTAGAGTGTATTATGCTAAGCAAAATAAGCCAGTCAGAGAAAGCCTTACTCATTCTTTAAGACTCAGCTGAAAGTTCTAAGTGCTGCCCTCCTTCTAACCTTTATTACCTGCCCAATCCCTGTTCTCCCAGAATTTTTTCCATCCTTCATTAAAGCTCTTGTCATCTATATTGAAGCTCTTTGTTAATTTTTTCATTTCCTCACTTAGATTGTGAGCTTATTAAGGATAGGAAATTTGTTAGTCATGTAACCCAGATTTTTATGCAGTCGCCCATACGCTGGTCCAATAAACATTTTGTGAATGAACAGAACTGTTATTTTGGCTTACATATTCATAAGTAAACTACTTATAGGTAAATTTACTTATTTGCAAATTGAAAATCCATTCATGGCATATATGGTAATTCTCAATTGTCCAGAATATCAATATGTTAAATACTCCCTCCCTCTCTGACTATTTGGTATTTTTTAAAGGGCGGCAGTTGTAATTTAGTTTAGTAATTGTAAGCTCTAGACTTCTAAGCTATGTGGGGAGGTACCTATGTCACCATCATATTCCCAGAGCTCAGTACTCATACAGGACACCCAATAAGCACTCAATAACGATTTGCTGAATGAGTCAGTAGCTGAATGAATGAAATTTTGAGAAAAGGCACTAACCATGTGGTATGTCACATACCTAGACACGTGGGAATTTACTGCATTTATATGTATAGACATCTGCCCTATTTTATTCACACCATTTTGTTGATGTGCCCATTTAACTGGCTGCTTTTCTTGATGACCTGTGCCATCTTCCACCTCTACTGTTGCATGACTCAGGACCCATTGGAACCATGCCATCTCCTGCTCATCTCTTTAACAGGAGATGCCTTGGAAATGTCAATTACAAGCCAGGAAGTGAATACCTCGGGGGTAGTGAGCAAGATAATACCTTTGCTCTCCAACAGGGCAGCAGGCAGTCTCATTTATCTCCAAACTTCAATCTAAATCAGCCAACATCCTGTTGCTCTGGGGGACAAATAAATCGTGTCTGCATGACCGAGCTGATTCACGTGAACCCGATGTTATGAAGAGCCTGCTGCCAAAACCCGAGGAGGTCGTTTTGAGAGAAGCACGGATTATTGGCAAGGAGAGATTACATCTCCGTTCTCTGTGTTGAATCTCTGGGATGTGTCTCACTTCCTGGTATCCTGGAGAGAATTTGTGTGTTTTTTTACTGCAGCCTATTACGAGGAACAAAAAATTCCATCTACCACGTAGTTTCTCTCTTGAATTGTTTAGTCCTATTAAAAAGTTTTATAAGGGAATAAAAAACTGAGGCAGTAATTAATGGAAGGGAGGGAGTGAAATGGTGTTGCAAGGAAAAAGAATTATCCTTAGCTGTATATCGGAACGAGGAGGGACAGAGGAAGGCTTTGAAAAGAAAGAAACCTGGAATGGCAACAAAAGTCCTGCTATTTGGTTCATTAAAAAAGGTATTAGACATTCTCAATGACCTGCTCCCAGGCTCAGGACTTCTATCAAAGCCCTGCTGTGTGAAAGCTAAAATCTTAATGGAAAATAGAATGGATTGAGCCAGTATAGTATCTATTACAGCCATTGTCAATGCTGACTGCTCTCAAATGCATTCTTTTTATGATTCTGGAAGGACTCTGGAGGCCTTGCAGTCCTGACCATCATTTAGCTGTAGCTGCAGGGCTAGCTGGAGACAGCAGTGCCCAGCAGGCATAGGCCAGGCAGGGTCTGGGTGTCTGAGTGGCAGAGGCCGTTGTATCTGTGCCAGAGAAGTGCTGTACCCATGTGGCCGGTGGTGCTAAATGAGGCTGACTCCTGTGTCAGGACAAGGGTGAGCAGTCACAGGGGCAAGTGAACAGTGCCCGGCACACAGGAGGAAGCTGAATATTGAATGGGAGAGGACCAGGGAGAGTGGAGGAAGGCGAGGGATCTGAGATAGATGTAGTTTCTCTAACTCCATAGGCAAGCCCACTGAGGTTTCCTTGGCTCTGAAATCCAGGGGAAGCTGATGTATTAGGGTTCTCCAGAGAAACAGACCAATAGGATGTGCATATATGAGGAGGTTTGTTATAGGAATTGGCTCCTTCGGTTATGGAGGCCGAGAAGTCCCGCAATCTGCTGTTCCCAAGCTGGAGGCCAGGAGAGCCAGGGGTGTAATTCAGCCTGAGACCGAAGGCCTGAGAATCGGCTGATGGCCGCAGTCCTGATCTGAGTCTGAAATCCAGAGAGTCAGAGCTCTGGTGTGATGTCCAAGCGCAGGAGATGGCTGTCTCCGCTCAGGCAGAGGGAGTCAGTTTGCCCTTGCTCTGCTTTTTGCTCTTTGCAAGCCTCAACTGATTGGATGCTGCCCACCCACACTGGGGAGGGCCATCTGCTTTACTCAGTTCAGCAGTTCAAATATTAACCTCTTCCAGGCACAGCCTCACAGACACATCCAGAAATAATGTTTTACCAACTATCTGGGCATTCTGGCTCAGTTACGTTGACACATAAAAATAACTACCACAGCTGGTTAATTCTTAAGTGCCCTTGAAAACTCATGCATGCATGTAGTTCCAGAGCACCTACCTAGTTGCTCTCCACCAGGGACACTAGAGAAAGGCAGGCTTTGGCAGCATACAGGAAGAGCGAGAGGGTGCGGGCTGTTAGTAAGGATTATGGAAAAAGGACACATTTAAACAGATGGATGATTGTTGTTTGGGCCTGCACGAATGTCGAAATCTCCAGCCACTTACAAGAGAGGGCTTTATTTTATTTTGTTGTTGTTTTCTTGCCCATGGGAGAGGACCAAAAACATACTTTGGATGAGCCGAGCAGACCTCAGAACCAAGGGCAGTGAGATGGGGCAGGCAGAGAGTGGGCTGGGGTGCTGGTTGGACTAGTTGTGGATTAGGGGGAAGATGTGAGACGGGGAGGCAGAAGTCCTGGGTTCTAGTTCTGAGTCTGCCATGAATAACTTCATTGTCACCAGAATTGAATCCAGACCATGTCACTGGATGTGGGGGTGTTAGATTGTTAGGAGAACAATGAGGTTGCTCCCCAAACATGGATTTGACATCCAGTCTTCCATAATCTGAAGCAACATTGGCACAAAGAAGAAAATGAATATGGTTGGCTTGTCGTGAAGCTAAGTGTACTCAGTTTAATGAATTCTCTATTCTAAGATTGGGTATGTCCCAATGCTTGATGTAAAATTCCTTTCTTTTATGAAGTGGTGGTGAAAGTAGATGGTGGTTGGATTGTTTTTACTTTTTAATGACCTTACTTGGCAAAATAAAAAGTTGGCAGCATTGTTTTAATCCTTTAAATTCTTTTTAAATTTTAATGGTACACAAAATCCATAATGCTCAGCCAGATAACCTTTTTAAAAAAAATCCTCAACCAAGGATATTTTTCCATTGATTTTTCAGAGAGAGTGGAAGAGAGAGGGAAAGACAGAGAAATATCGATGTGAGAGAAACACATCGATTGGTTGCCTCCCGCATGAGCCCGGGCCAGGGCCCGGGCCAGGGAGGAGCCTGCAACTGAGGTATGTGCCCTTGACAGTAATAGAACCCGGGACCCTTTGGTCTGCAGGCTGACGCTCTATCCACCGAGCCAAACTGGCTAGGACCAAATAACCTTTAAAGTTCCTTTCAGTTCCAGCAGTTGGGGGTTCTAACCTCTTGCTTTTGCCACTGAGGTAAGAAAATCAAGCTGTGTTTTTGCCTGGAAAAACCATGGTGCCATACATAAGTATTAGGGCTGCTTCAACTTTTTCTTCAACCGGAACAAAACCTAAAGCATTACTTTAAATCTTAATTTAACCAGAGATTGGAACTGAAATACTGCAGCAACACTCAGTCGGACACCGCTAGCGGGAATGTAAATTGGCCTAGTGGAGGGGTTAGCAAACCTCCTCTGTAAAGGAGCAGATAGTAAATATTTTAAGCTTACAGTCACACGAGGTCTCTCTCACATATTATTTCCTCCCCCCTCCTTTTTTGAAAACAACTCTTTGAAAATGCAAAAGCACTTTAGCTCACGGGCTGGATTTGGCCTGTGGATCATAATTTGCCAACCCCTGATCTCTTGGCGGTGGCTTGGCTTTATTTGCCCAAGTTAGAAATGCAAGGTTATCCACAGGCCCAGCGACTCCACTTGCAGGAATGTATCCAACAGATAGGCTTGCATCTGTGCAAAATGGCCTGTGTGCAGTTACTCATTTGCATTGTTTGCAATGCCAAAATACTGGCAGTAATCTAAATATTTATTAATAGGAACTGGTTAATTAATAGAACATCCATAGAACAGTCTTTTAAAAAGAATGAGGCAGCTCTTTATAGAATAATACCTGAGCTATACCATTAAGAGGGAAAAGCAAGGTGTAATACAGTGCGTTTAGTGTTATACCATTTATTAGTTTAAAACGAATAGTGTATGTGTGTGTACCCATGTGTGCACACATGGGTACACAAGTGCTTGCACTTCTTACATATATAGAATACTGATAACTATGATTGTCAGTGAGGAGGGGAATGGAATGTCTTAGGAATAGGGAAGCTTACTTTTTGCTTTATATTATTTTGTAACTTCTAAGTTTGGTGCCATGTGCATCTGTCACCTATTCAAAAAATAAATTCATTTTTTAAAAGAACTAAAATGGGGGAAATAATGGTACTTCTCAATGTGGGCAAATTCAAAGATGTTATGACTTTAAATAGATCTGAGTCTTCCTTCAATCACTGCCCTGAAAAATGTACACATTTGGTTCCCATCACACAAAGGTACTGACAGAATAATCGTTCGTTGTCAGCCTTTGATCATCAAAGGTAGTAAAATACCCATCTCAAGAGGTTGGCTTTAATTCTGTTGGAAGTATTCCCTCTGATTTTTAAAATTGTAAGCAGTCACTACAAGTTGACCTGAAGAATGAATATACAGGAAGAGTTTAGCTTGGTGACAAAATAAAACCCACAGCCATGGAATGTTGGTGCTGAAGGTTCACCGAGCCTCATCCAACCCCTTGGTTTTCTCAGTGTCCTGAGACATGTAGAGCTTTCTCAAGATCAGGCAGCTAGTGATGGCAAAGCCTTTGACTTGGGCTTGCTTGCCTTTATGCACACTACTGGCCTGCAGAAGGCTGCGCCTCTACCGGTGCTACTCTGTGTGGTCCCACCTTTATTTTTCTCACTAGAAGGCAGAGATGTGGAACATGGTTCCCCACCAGATGGTCTCCCCTGAGTCATACCCAGCCTGGTCTCTGTGGTCTGCTGTGGAGTTTCTCTTCTCTCTCATTATTGCCCTACCCCCTGGGACATCTTTAAACAGCTCACTTAACAGTTCTTGCTCCTTGTTCCCATCAGAAGGTCCAGCTGCTTCCTTGGGTCCTTCCCTGAGACAGCTAAATTGTTGGAGCAAAAAACAGCACTGTCTCACCCTGGCTGGTGTGGTTCAGTGGGTTGGAACATCATCCCATATACCGTAAGGTTGCGGGTTCATTACCGGTCAGGGCACATACCTAGGTTGCAGGTTCCATCCTTGGTCGGAATGCATATGGGAGGCAACTGATGAATGTTTCTCCCTCACCTCTTTCTCTTTCTTTCTCTTTCATCTCTGTCTGACTCTCTCACTTTAACTCTCTCACTTTCCCTCTCTCTAAAGTTAATAAACATATCCTTGGGGGAGGATTTAAAAACCAAAACAGCACTGTCTCTTCTAGAGAGTAGAGAGTAGAGAGAAAGGGTGACTTGTGGCCAAAACATTATGGTAGGGAGAAGATGTGAGGGAAAAGGACAGAGGGTTACTGAGGTTTAGACTTAGTGAGCTAAAGACAGAAGAGGTATAGTATGATAGATTGCAAGGATGGCCAGTTTTTCACCTCTCCCTATGCCCATCAGTTCTTTTCACTAAAGACATAGATGCTGTGTCCTCACCCCTTGAATCTGGCCTGGCCTTGTGACCTTGGCTTTGTCCAGTAGAGTGCCGGATTGATGAATGGTGTGCCAGTTCCAAGCCTAGGCCTCAAGAGGCATTGCATGTTTTTACTTGTTCTCTTGCACTCCACCATTGCCAGGAGAATACTTTTGGAGCAGAACCAAATGACCCTAGTTTTCCCAGCCAAGGACTTCCTAAATCAGTAAACAGCCAGCTGACCCCCGGGTGGTAATTATACCAGGGTAAGTCATCCCAGCCAAGATCAGCAGAGCCACCTAAGTGACCATCACACTTAACAGGAAGAGTTGTAAGCACTTAATGTTGTATGCTAGTGATGTTTTTACATTGCTTTTTCTGCAGATTTATTGTGAAAATATCTATATCTATAAAAGGTCAGCGACCCTTACTGCGGGATGACCAGAACAACTGGTTGCTATGATGCGCACTGACTACCAAGGGGCAGATGCTCAATGCAGAAGCCCTAAGCCAGGCTCATGGCTGGCAAGTGCAGCGGTGGTGGCGGGAGCCTCTCCCACCTCTGCGGCAGCACTAAGGATGTCCGACTGACAGCTTAGGCCTAAGCCAGCAGTCGGACATCCCCCGAGGGCTCCTGGACTGCAAGAGGGCACAGGCTGGGCTGAGGGACCCCACCCCGAGTGCACGAATGTCGTGCACTGGGCCTCTAGTAGCTACGTAATATGCCAGCAATAACCTGTTAGATATAATGGGGGGAAATGCTCCCTCACAAAAAGTGTAAAACTCATAGAAAACCTTTCACAACACATTGTTGGACTTACATAAGCAAAATAATGTACTAGGAGATATCTAAAAAATTTGAACAGATGAAAACTATATCAGGTTTCTTTTCCCATTTTTATTTTTTGTAATCTTTATTGTTGAAAGTATTACACATGTCCCTTTTTCCCCCCATTGACTCCTTCTAACCCCGCCTTCTCCTCCCATGGATTATGCAAATATGCA
>NW_005369217.1:2538779-2562500 GCF_000412655.1 Myotis brandtii
TGCCTTCCTACATCAGATTTCTCAATGTTAGCATATTGAATATTTTACATTTGTCATTACCTTACCCCCCCACCCCCAGTTATTTTATAGATTTTATATAAGCCCATAGAGTACTAAAGAGTAGGTTCATTGCTATAGCCTTTCTGGGAGCTCATTTGGTAATGTGCAAGGAAAGCTTTGAAAGAGTCTGTTCTTTCAGCCTCAAGAAACAGAAAACCTGTCTAAATGTGGTTTAAACAATAAGAGGTTTCGATTTATTATCTCACTGCTCTGAGGTGTAGTGTTTCCAGGGAATTCAGTGGCTCACCACCACCACAAAGGACAAGGTTCTTTCTTTCTCCTGCCTTGCCATCCTCAGTGTGTTGGCTCTTCCCCTTAAGCCTGGCTCCTCACAGTCACAAGAAGCCTGCGTTAGTTTCAGGCAACACATCCTCACACACTGATGCCTCCAGTAGAGAAAAGGGAACATTCCTTCCTGCGCAGGTTTCCTATATAATCCTATATAATAAAAGCGTAATATGTTAAGTGTCCGGTCGACTGGTCGGCCGTTCAACCAATCAAAGCGTAATATGCTAATGATATGCTAAGGCCCCTCAACCACTCTCTATGACGTGCACTGACCACCAGGGGGCAAACAGTCAACCAGTCACTATGACGTGCACTGACTACCAGTGGGCAGACTGGTAGGTTAGCTTGCTGCGGGGGTCTGGCCTATCGGAACTGAGCGAGATGGGCCAGACACGCCCTGGAGCTCTCCTGTGGCCCCTCCCTGGCTGGCCAACCTTCCGCATCTCTCCCTGGCCCCTGTGGGGTCCCTTGGCCTGGCCTATGCCCTTGGGGGATATCAGAGAGCCAGTTTCAGCCCAATCCCGCAGGCCAGGCCGAGGGACCCCACTAGTGCGCGAATTTGTGCACTGGGACTCTAGTCTTTTTATAAGAAAACCTTTTTCAAAACTCCCTAAAAGACTTCTCAAATCTCACAGGCCAGAATGGCATTAAATGGCCCCTGCAAAAACAGGCTTGTGCTGGATTTAGCCTACAGCTTAGAGGCAAGAGTCTCCTCTCTTTCCTTTGCTGGGGAGAGGACCCCACTCTGAGAACATGGTAGAGTGTAGGCTGAACAACTGAACAAAACAGGTGTCTGCCAGCAAGGAAGGGGTGTGTGTGTATGTGTGTGTGTGTGTGTCTGTGTGTGCAGGGGGACTGGCTTCGAGTAGATGACCAACAGTCCATGCTCTTTGAATCAGGAATTTCAGTTCCAGAAGTTTATTCTAAAGAAATAAAGTGGACAAAGCTTTGTGTGCTCAAATAAATAATATCATTTACAATAATTAAAAATTAGGTATATACTTATAGAACTATAACATATACGGCACAGTTTTAAATTATTGTACATTATGATAAACAGTATTATGAAACCATTAAAATCATGTTTTCATGGCATAAAAAACTAGAGAGTGAAGGGGAAACAAAACATAGAATTATAACTATACTGATCCCATTTTTATTCTCTCATACACACTGAAGATTAGGAAGAAATACACCAGAGTTTTGACTTTCTTCTGGTGCTAAATTATGTATAATTTTCTCCTTTTCTGTATTTGCTGACCTTTCTCTAATAAGTATTTAACACTTTTAGGATCAGAAAAATTAACATTAAAATCATACATTTCCATTGTGTCATTGTTAAATTTTGGTGTGTAGCAAACTATTCCAAAATTTAGTTACTTTACTTAGGTCATGATTCTACAGGCCAACAATTTGGACTGGGTTCAGGTTGGCAGTTCTGTTCTTGCCTGGGGTTGCTCACGTGTCTATGTCAGCTACTGGGTTGGCTGGGGGCCTTCTGGGAGACCTCATCTGTAAGCAGGCTAGCTCTGGCTATTCTCTTGGCTGTAGAGCAGGGTTCCAAGAGAGTGAGCAGAAGAATAAGAAGACATGATGAACAGCCAGAGCAGAGCCTCTTGGGCCTAGGTTCAGAATGACACACTGTCACTTCTGCCACATTCTGTTTCCCAGAGCAAGTTACAAGGCCAGCCCAGCTTCAAGGGGTAGGGAAATAACACCTCCTTCATCCCTAATCCCCTTGATGGAAGAAGCACATAATCATGTCGAATAAAGGATGTAATCTGTCACTACATCTTAAAAATAAAGAAAAAACAAAACAAGCCTTACCCAAAGATTACTGGAACAAACCGTGAAGTAAAAGGCATATATTTAGGTGATGAAAACTTTGAAATGTTTTTCTTCAAGGTCATTGGGACGATTTTTATCTTTTCTTCTCACTCATGGCTGGTTGAGAGTTCATCACAGCTTATCTCTTGAGGTAGCACTAAGCACTTAAATCAAGCTGTTTTTGAAGGAGAGGGGGCAACCATGTCCTCTCTGTGACTTAATATTGATGCACACTCAGAATTTGTCCTTTGGGTGTGTCGGTAACTCATCCTGCGTGGGTCTTAACAAAGGGCTGAGCGATGGGACCACAACCAGAAGCAACAGCCTGGAACTTCACCCTGCTCAGAGCCTTATCACTATTTCCATCTTGTTCCCCATGGGAATGGAATTTAGAAAAGGTCCTTGGTGTGAAGACTCACCTTAATTATTAAAACGATACATGCCATTTCTTCCTGATGTGGAATCATAATTGCTATGGCATTAGTAAATAGTTGATAACTGAGACATCCTGTGACGCTTCTCAAACTGGGTTGACGGGACGCACTTAGGGGTTTTGGGGGGACCTGAAGCCTTCGCACAGGCACGATGTGTCTTCCTGGAGCATCACTTTTTTGTTTTAATTTTTTTTATTTTGAATCATAGATTTATAGAAGAGTTGTAAGTATATTAGGGAGTGTTGGTATATATCCTTCTCTGGCCTTCCCCTAATATTAACATTTTACATAACCATGGTTCATTTATCAAAACTATGAAATCGATACAGTACTGTTCATTTCAGTTATTAACTAAGGGCGTTATTGATATTTCCCCAGTTTTTCTATTAATGTTCTTTTCTGTTCCAGGATTCATTCATTTAGTCATCATGTCTCCTTATTCTCCTGCAGTGTATGACTGTTTTATCTTCCTTGTCTTATATGACCTTGACACTTTTGAAGGACTTTGTAGAATGTCCTATGATTTGGGTTTGCCTGGTGTTTTGTTACGATTAGACTGAGTTATGGGTTTGGGGGATGAGTACAATAGAGGCAATATGCCCTCGTCATCACATCATGTCAGGGAATATGTCATGTCACATGACTTTCCTCTGGTGGTGGTGACCTTGATCACTTGGTTATAAGGTAGTGTCTGCCTGGTTTCACTATGGTACAGTTACTGTGTTTCCCTTTCCATAACCCATTCATTAGAAGAGAATCGCTGCATCCATACCACACTCAAGGGGAGGGAAGAGTATCAAATAATTTATAGGCATATTTTAAAACCACCACAGTAATTAATATATTTACTCATATTACTATTTTGGGGAAGACACTTGAAGACTATGTAGATATTCATAGTTTCACTTATTGATCCTAAGAGTCCACCATTGCAGGGTCAGCTTTTGGATTGAGACATTTCCTGTTCTAATTGACTTTTAGAAGAAGTAAGAGTCACACCGTCCATTATACCTGAAGTTGATGTAGCCTCCTGAATTATTTTACATGTTGAGCTCTGCTAAGGAGGAGCCTGGGGATTGGATTGGATTGGATTGGATTGGATTGGATTGGAGCGTGAACAGTGGAGAGTGCAGTCCAGTTCACAGGCAGTGATGAGGGCCAGGAGAAGGGGCAACCAGTAGATAACTACCTTTGTGTCCTGGCTGTGGCACTACAAAGGTTTGTAACCTCGGGCAGGGTCCTATAACAGATGGTTTTAGGATAACGTGTTATCTCGTCTGACTTTGATAGGTACAGAGTGCCCTCTTTTCTGCCTCTTTTTTTCATTCATGAAATAGGGGAACTGTGGATGATCTGGAAGAACTTTAACATGCTATGATCCTAGGTCGCTGTTCAAGAAGGGCAGCTGGTGGGAAGGACGCATAGGTGCTGGGCTAGAGGGAACGGTGCTCGTGCAGCTGGTCGCAGAGTAAGGGGCATGTCACAGGAGGGCGGACCCTGAGCTGCTAGGGCCCAGTGCGGTCTTCTGCTCTCTGTTCTGCATATTCTGTTCTTTTTGTTCTGTCTGTTCTGCTTTTCTGTCCTCTGTTGTCTGTTGCCCCTGCAAATGAGCTACAAGAAGTATCTTGTAAGCTGAGAACTCAAGCTGGAAGAAGTGGGGACTGAAGACAAGCGTGGAAGATTTGCAGAGCAGGATGCCCTGCTTAACTCAATCTTCTTAGACCCCATGGGGCGTTCTTTCTGGGCTCTGGGTTATGGCTGTCAGCAGCCCCAGAGTCAGCAGATCTCTTTCTCCCATCTGGGTGCTGAAAAGAAGGAAATTCTTGGTCCTCTCTGAGATCAGACAGCCTTGACGCCAGTAGGGCCCACAGTTCCTTTTTTCAGCCATGTTGACCTTTTGCTTTTTAGTTTTGGTGACTGATCGTCTATCTCAGCCAGGGCAATAAAGTGGGCTGCTGATTAGCTTTCTCGAGGATTCTCTTTTTTTCCTTTATTCTGGGCCTTCACAATCTCTCTCACTTAAACTCATTTAAACCGTTGAAGTCATCACTCCCATTTTCTTTTCTTTTTAAAAATTCATGTCTATTTTACAGAACCTTGCCCCTCCCTGACCCAATACTTTCAGGCACCATCTTTCACAGTTGCTTAGTGGTTTGAGGTTCCCCTGTCTCCGTCATTTGGTCTCCCCTCCCAAACACAGTCCCAAGCACAGGCCCAGCTTCTTAGGGCTCCACTCGTTCCCTGTCCCTCTCATACCTGCTTCAGCCATTGAGACCTGGGCTGGTGGCAGGTTTCTTTTTTTAAAGCTATCTTTAAAAGCAATTTTTTAAATCCTCACCCGAGGATATGTTTATTGATTTTTTAGAGAGAGGAAGGGGGAATGAGAGAGAGAGAAACTTTGATGTGAGAAACATTGATCCGTTGCCTCCCGTATTCACCCCAATTGGGGATCAAACCCACAACCTAGGAATGTTCCCTGACTGGGAATCAAACCCACAACCTTCTGGTGTACAGGACAATGTTCCAACCAACTGAACCACCTGGCCAGGGCTAAAAGCAATCTTTAAAACCTACAATTATTTTGATTTCTAAAGTAATACATGTCTGTTGCATAAGACTTAGAAAGAGAGAAGAAGAAAAAGTCAACCATAATCCCATTGCTCAGCGAGTGACTGTTAATGTTTCATTCATTTTCTTTCACTCTTTTTTGAAGTATGTGTGTAGGTATGATTATTTGACACAATTGGAGTCATATTGTACTTAATGGTTTATAATTTGTTCTTGTTTTGCTTTTGATTTCCCATGAGCCACTGTTAACATGACTCTTTCTGTGTCTTTAAATTTTTTGAAGTTACATGATGTTTTACTTATTTAATGACCACACATTCACTTTCTTTTTTCATGTAATTCTCAAGGTTTTCACTCTCATTTCCCCTCTGCTGTAGGATGGTGATGATGACGACGATGATGAGTTATACAGTACTTAAATCAGTCACCGTTTTAGAAACTATATAGGTACATTTCATCCTCAGAGTAATCTCCAAAGTTGGTCCTTTTATTAGCCCCTTACGTGTGAATGAGAAACCGAGTCTAAGAAATGTGCCTAAAATCACAGCTTTGGTAAGGGACAAAACTGGATTTGAACCTTGTCATTGGCTCTGAGTCCATATCCCTTACGTCCGTGATAATTTCCTCAAGAGCACTTTCTTTCTGGGCCAGGAACATGCTCTTTGGTGGAGTGTATGCTAAAGCAATAGTGTTTTCCAGTTTCTGTGGATAAAGCTGGGTGTTAGGCTTGGCTCAGCCACGTCCATACTTTGTGACCTTTGGTAAGTCATTTCACCTCTCTGGGCCCCTGGGGGCCTTCTCAGCTCTCAAGTTCTGTGAGTTTATAGGGGGAAGAGCAGAGCAGAGTCAGCATTCAAGGGCAGACCCAGGATGACAGGAATATTATTATCCACTCGGATTTCAGGGGCAGTTACATTTGGCCCCAGTAGACTTTCCCATGAGGAAGTTGCTTTTCTCCCCTTTTCACTGTGTAGGTGGTGCCCAGGAAAAGTCCCCACAGAGACCATGACATTTCCATGGATGCTCATGACAGATCAATCCCCCGACACACTTCCTCTAATATGTGAAGGTCTTGGACGTTTGTGTCTGACCAGCAAGTGAAGGGCCTACACCCCTCCCTGGTGCAATCACCTAGCCCCTGGCCATGGTGCCTGCTGTTCTCTGAGGTGTGTGCCAGAAGGAAGTGCTGGAAGCCTGGGGCTCTCTAGGGCAGTGTGTGCTGGTGAGCTAGCAGGCTTCTGATGTGCTGAGGTGTGGTTCCAGCACCACAGGTATTTTCCCAGGGGACTCTTGTCTTATGGAATAGAGAATTCACTCCCCTGCAGTTTCCCTTCCTTTTTCGTGTAGACTTCAAAGCAAACAAACAAAAAAAGCAAGGGTTTGTTGTTGTTTTTAACTAGGCAGGATACCAGCTGTGTACCCAGGAAATAGCCAGCACTGTGCCACGCCCCTTGCTCTACCCTGTGGGTGTTGGTGGTTCTCTGGTGCAGGGCCTGGGCATCTTGTCAGTGTGCCAGCAACTCTGACAGATGGCTGTATTTTTTTAATGTCATTTCCTTGTTTGCCAGGCATCTCTGAGGAGATGCCGACATTTTCTTCTTCATTCAGTTTTATAGAAACAAGAAAAATGTACCTATTTCAATTTTTTTTTTCTGTTGTTGACTTGGAAAATACCTTACTTAGCCAGAGGACAGGACAGCTTTCCAGTAAATGATTTAGGTACTTTATCTCAATGTCTAAGTTCCTGAGGTAATGAATGAGGATTTCAAGGAGCCCTGGTTTTGTTGGGGCTGTGGGAGTCTGAATTAAATTGCATAGAGCAGTAATGAAGTGCAAGTGTCCACTGAGAACACATATGCATCGGTCACATTGTCAAACTTCCGGAGGGAACCAGGTTGGTAGTGATGGTCAGGATGATGTGTTGATAATAAAAATGACATTGGCATTTGTTGAGTACTCCCCGTGTACTGGGCAGTGCACACATTTAAACAGCTCTGTGGTGTGTGTGAATTCTGTTTTACAGGAACAAGTCAGGCTAAGTGATGTACTCCAGGTCACCTAGTAAATAGTAGAGCTGGGTTTTGGACACAGGGTGGGCCCACTATCCCCACCTTTAACCTCTAGGCAAACTGCCTCCAAATCATGTTATAAGGGAACCTGGGTATTTTTAACTTCAGATCTTGAGATACCGGAAGAAATTGCTTTTGATAAGTAAAATAGAAGAGAAAGAAAATGTGTCCTTCCTCTCCATTCTGTTTCTTTGAACTGAATATGTCGTATAGAATGAATATAACTAAAAGATGTGCCCTTTAATCCAGGCCACTATTTCATGTGTCTCGGGCTATGCCATTCATAAAAAGGCTTTATTGAGGTATAATTTACATATCGTAAAATTTATTTATTATCAATTCAGTGAGTTTTTGTGATATTGCATTATATGGATATACCATATTTTGTTAATCCACTCACCAGCTGATGGACATTTGCATTGTTTCTTTTTTGTTGTTGTTTTGGTTTTTTTTGGCTATTTGACTAATGCTGCTCTAATCATTTGTGTGCACTTCTTTATGTGCACAAATATTTTCACTTCTCTTTGGTAGATGACTGGGAATGAAATTGCTGGACCTATGATAGATACATGTTTAACCTTTTATGAAACCGTTAAACTGTTTTCCCAAGTGGCTGGACCGTTTTATCTTCCCACTCTTGGGATACCAGGAAGTTCCAGTTGTTCCACATCCTTGCCAACATTTGACATTGTCTTTTTTATGATAGTCATTCAGGTGTGTATGTAGTGGTTTTAATTTGCACCTTTCTAATGAATAATTATGTTGAGTATGTTTTCATGTGCTTATTAGCTATTCATATTTCTTTTTTTGGTGAAATGTTCATTCAACTTTTAGCCTATTTTTCATTTGCATTCTTTGTCCTATTATTATTATTATTATTATTATTATTGAGTTGTAAGAGTTCTTTATATATTGTGGATACAAGACCTTTATCAGATATGATTTGTAGCTATTTTCTCCCATCAGTGACTTATCTTTTCATTTTCTTAATGGTGATTTTGAAAGGTAAAGGTTTTTAATTTTTATGAAGTTCAATTCATCAATTTCTTTTGTAGATTATGCTTGGGCTGTGCCTTTTAGCCTGTCTCTTTGGTTTATTCTTAGTTTAACTGCTCAGTTTTTACTCTTACGTCCTCCCTGGGTCCTGCATTTATTCCTGTTTGAGGACAGAGGCAAAGCCTGGCCTCCAAGTTCTCTTGCTGGTTGTCTGTAGCAGGCACCCTACTGGCATCCTGCCTGCAGGTCTCTGTCACTCTGGTTACCAAGTCTACAAATGCAAGTGAAATTAACCTGCCTTGCTGCTGTTTACAACTGAGAGTCAAAAAAGAAAAACAACTGCTCCTTCTGGATGTGCTTTCTCTTTTATTAAAGTTAGTTCAGTGCTTCTCTGCTTATGGATAAACAGCAATAATACTAAATATCCCTTACATTGCTTTTAGGTCTTCAGAGTTTATTCACCTATATCATCCCATTTAAGGCCTTTTGCAGATAAGAAATAGAGGGTTTAAGTATAGTAGAAGGGTGTTTAACTAAAATAAGTTGTTCATATTTGAGACACAACTATCATTTAATCATTTTCTTCCAGGGTCTATCAAGAATATCTTGAAGTGTTCATCATTTATCACATAAAGATGGGGTGGAAAAGAGATTATCACTGGGCTTTGTCTACTATTTTGATGAATCTCAGCCAAGGTCAGAATCATAGAATTGCAGGTTCGTGATGTTATGGAAGACCGGAGAAAAACCAAGCAACGCTTAGAGAAATGGAGTTACACAGCTTTATTACGCTGGCGGACTCAGAGGAGGTTACCTCTCAAATTCTGAGCAAACCAATATGGTGGAAGCACCTCTTTTATCCCCTTTTGGTGTCTTTGTCACCCAAATATGGATTATACTTCCGGACCTTTCACAGGCTTTGCAAAAAGCCCCAGGTGTTGGTGTCTTGAGACCATACCTAAGGGCCTGGCCTGGTGCCAGCACTGATAACCCCTCTCCGGGGGCTGTGTCATGGTTTATGGCCTCCGTAAAATGTGAGCGTTTAGGTAACAGGTCTTGCAAGACCAGTTTGTGGAGAAAGGGGCAATGACTTAAGTATAGGTTATCAAGAATGTACACTGGGCTTGCTGGCACAGATTCAGATTGCTAGCTTCTCCCCTCCCCCCCCCCAAATATCAGGGTTACATTGGAATTAGCCTTTTAGCTTTCTCAGTGATGTTGGCAGGAACATTTCACCCACCACAGGAGTCCTTAGATTGCTCTCGCTGGCAGATAACCCTCGGTTTGGTAGGCAGACATGTCCAATGAAAGAGGGCTTATAACTTCTCAAGCCCATGAGATCAATTCTTGGATAAATTTAAGCATTAGAAAGTTATTTCTTTTATGGAGCATAACATTTCCCTGTAATTTTTACCCTTTAGTAATACCAAACAAGTCAAGGCCAGTCTTTATTGGCAATTCTTCAAGTATTTAAGAATAACTACCTTAAACCTTTACTTCTAAAGGGCCCAACACCTCCTGTTCTATCAACTATTTTGCATTTAATTTGGATTCCAGACCTTCAGTCGTTCGGTCAATCCTTGCTAGATGTACTTTAGACCATCCACATCTTTTGTGTCTGTCATTTCCTTTGATATACTAGTAGACAGATGTGGCAAACGTTATTTAGCAGCTGCTTTGCAGTGTTAGGACATGCAAAGCTTGTGGTCCACAAAAACCCCAATTTTTTTCCTCCTGTAGATTTTGGCCAAGCCAGTTTTCCATTAGTTTCTTCTTATATAATTGTCTTTTTTATGTAATTGCTGTTTAATTATGAATTTGGTGCTTTATAGTTAATATTATTACTAATAATGATAACACTAATATCTAGCATCTATTGAGAATTTGCCATGTTTATCCTTTTGGGTTTTCCCCAGGATTTGCCTTTGGGGATCATTTTGACTCTTGTTTCTCCCTGTGTCTTGTTTTCCCCCCAAGAAACTTCTGTTTATTGAGAGAGAAGTTTTCATATCTAGTTCCTACCCATTTGGGAACCTCTCTATCCAGATATGCTTTAGTTTTGCCTTGTTCATAATCCTCATAGACGTGCAGGAGGCAGATCCAATGGGAGGGATTAAAGCTGCCTGCCTTTCTGCACATATGCCCGTGTAGTCTCCCATGGCCCTCCTGGTCCTGGGCTAACACAGCTCATTATGACACCTTTCCACTCTTTTGTGGACACAGTCACGTTCTCCACATCATGGCCCCATATGGCTATGTAGTGATGATTATGACATACTTAGATACATTTGGGAGAAAAAGGACTAAGGATGGATTTAAAACAAAATAGAGGAAGAAAAGAGATGAGCAATATTTTTCATTTTAAAATCTGCGCTTAACCACCCCAGCCCTAACATTTCTTTCCCAGCCTGCTCCGTCCCGCTGGCCCCTTACTTTCACAGCATTAGTGCCCCTTCCATGCTGTGGACTGAGGGTCTCTTAACTGCTCCTCATCAGAAAGCGAGATGCTCTTCTTAAAAATGGTGTAGTTCATGCTTCCTGATGACATTTTCTTTCCTGAGTGAGGAATAGGCTGGAGAACCTGAGTTGACTCATAAAAGAGCAAATTCAAAATATGAGAAAATATTTGCACATCATGTATCTGATGAGAAACTTGTATCCAGAATATATATGAGGAACTGTTACACAATAAAATCAACCCATTTAGAAATGGGGACAGAATTTAGTCGTTTCTCTGAAGAAGATAGCCAGCTGGCCAATAAACATATGAAAAGGTGTTCAGCATCCCTAGGCCTAGAGAAATGCAAATTAAACCATGAGACACCATTTCACACCAATGACAGTGGCTAAAGTAAAAAAAAGAAAAAGAAAATAACAAGTGTTGGTGAGGTTGTGGGAACATTGGAACCCTCACAGCCTGCTAGTGGGATTGTAAAATAGTGCAGCCACTTTGGAAGAGTGTCCCACTTTCTCAAAATGCTAAACATAGAATTACCGTGTGACCCAGCGTTCCACTCCTAGACCCAAAAGAAATATAAACATACATGCAGACAAAAATGTGTACCAGTTGTCTTTTTATTGTTAAGTTGTAAGGGTTTTTTAAAAATGTATTTGGACACAAGTCCTTTATCAGATATATGATTTGCAAATATTTTCACCCATTTTGTCTTTTCACTTGGTTGATGCACAAGTGTTGAATTTTTTATGAAGTCTAATTTACCTGTTTTTTTCTCTTGTCACTTGTACTTTTGGTTCTTATGTTTTTGAAGTGCTAAAAACAGGAGCTAATCTTTTATTATGGGCCATTTGCTATAATATACAAGAGGAGTTCGCTGTGAATAATGGAATAATTTATGTCCTTTGTCAGGGAAGAAAACAAGCCCAAATAATGCTGAGGTTCAGGGTATTGATGCTTTTCCTTATTTATCCTTGTGTCCCACCCAGCACCCAGCCCCAGCACTCAGCATGGTGTTGTGAATATCATAGATGCTCAAAAAATGCTTGGTGACTGAATCTAGAAAGGAACATTTGCTGAAGACATAAACTGTGTTTTGTTCAGGCTTTGAAGGTTAAGTCTGAGTTCCAGTCATACTTCTTCTTACCGCATTGCCTTTCCGAAGCCACTAACCTCCTTTAACCTCTGTTTCCACAGCAGTAAAAGAAAGACAATAATGTTTATCTCGGGGATTATTGTAAAGATCACATGTAAAACCCTTTGCACATGTAGAGATTCCACAAATAGCAGTTACTGTTTATGCCAATTAGTTGATCTATATGTCAGTTTCTCTATTTAGTAAATGGTAATGGTGCTTGTCTTTAGCCACGTCAGTAGTATACATAAATATTCATGAGCTAGTAGGTTCCATGCTCCCTGCTTCCTTTGGGAAGTAAAAAAGTCCATTTCCAGAGCCTCTGGAGAGCCTTCTGTGGTCCCTGACAGTCTCTATTTTTGTGGAAATCATGTGAAGGAACTTTGAGTGTATAAGCTGTTGTACTAGCTCACACAGTAGCCATAGGCCACATATAGTTATTTCCATTAAAAATAACTGAAATTAAAAATTCGGACTCAGTTGTACTAGTCACATTTCAGTTGTACTGAATCCACAACTAAATAGGTTTCTTTCCTAGAAGGGGCTCGGGACATTTCATATGTGATGGGCACTGTGGCTTCCAGGAGAGAGGTATAGTAGGTATTTACAAACTTAACTTGATCTTATAACCCTTGTATGGCCCAGCATCTTGCGGACCAGAGGCCAACGGCGCCCCTCACTGGCCCCCACCCCCCACCCATTTGGAAATTACTGGAGTGAAGGATGGTGTTCTGAGAAACAGGAAAACACCCACCCAGGGAGAGTGCCACCGAAGCAATTTTGTAAATACTTCTGCTTTTGGTTTCTCAGTTTTTGTTTCTCAGTGATTATTTTTAACCTACACAGTAGTCATTCGAAACTCATAAACTCAGGGCCCTTATCAAATAAAAGTGTCCAAACCTTTCGAAATTACGAACATCATCCGGCCTGAAGGGAAGGTAAAAATTGTTCTCTGATTTTATTTTAAAGGAACCTTTTGGTGAAGCTGCTAATTTACTTCTTTCATATATATGTTTAGGGTCTGCTAAATATACATTTCTGCTTTAAGTACTATCACATTCTAAGAAGTAAACAGTTTGAAGGCAATTCGTTTATGATGAGAATCCATTAATGGCATTTAGAAGGTATTCAAAGCTCTGAGGGCAAATGCTGTTGTTGGGGGGTAGATTATATGTGCATCTTGCTTCTGTTAATACTTTTCTGGGCAGGTTAACTAAATGAACTTCTGTTTAACTTGGTCTAATAGTGTTAGCCAGGCCAGTACCTGCTGATACCAATAATAATAGCTAACATTTCTTAAGTGATCGCTCCGTTCCAGGCACTAGTCTAAGGACCGTGCATGTGTTAACTCATTTAATCCTCACAAAAATGCAACAGGGTAGCTATTATTTTTCTCACTTTCTGAATGAGAAAATCCTATATTAGTGAAGGCTAGAATTAATTATTGGGTCTGTGTCCGTACCAATGAATATCAAAGCACATTTTACAGTATATTATTTTCTTTAATTTTGAGATAGTGGTAATTTTCATAAAACTACAGGGAGCATGTGGCACATCATTGATTTTCCAATTAATTTGTTGTTCTGAAGATATTTATCATACATGTTCTAACTCCTAACAGGAATTTATAAATGTCAGTAGATGCTACAACAATGGGATTTTTTATGTATTTTCTGTATTTATTTATCTTTTCAGCAGCCTTTTCTTAGGCCAGTTTCTGAATTTGATGCTAGGAATGCAAAGACGACCCCAGCCCCTGTTCCCATGGAGATGTGGTCCAATGGGAAGAGTTGTGATCCTCCAAACAGTTATCATTTTCTTAAGCCTTGACAGGGAAGCAGTTTCTAGCATTTTATTTTAAAAAGCTTAAGAGAAAAAATCTGTAGGCTGTAATGGGACAGGAAGCTGGAGAGAAGCCACAGGTCTCAAATGATTCCCACCCCCCACCCCCAGCTTTATTGTTGCTATATAACATATGTAAGTTTGAGTTGTATGTGATGATTTGATACATGTATATATTGGGAAATGGTTACCACAGTAAAGCTAGTTAACATCTCCATCCCTTCACATAATTAGTGTGTGTGTGTGTGTGTGTGTGTGTGTGTGTGTGTTGATAACATGTAATAAGATACAGTATTGTTAGTTATAGTCACAATGCTGTACCTTAGATCCTCAGAATTCACTCATGGCTGGAGGTCAGTGCCCTCTGAACAACAACTCTCCATGTCCCCACCTGCCAACCTCTGACAACCACCATTCTACTCTCTATTCCTATGAGTGTGTGTGTTTTCCTTAGATTCCACACCTAAGTGGGTACTGGTACATGCTGTATTTGTCTTTGTCTGTCTGACTTATTTCACTTAGTGTAATGGGTCAATCAGATGACTTGAATTGTGTCTCAGCCCTGGCTTGATTTCGCCCAGCAGTTATCTACCTCTTGTCAAACAGTGGTGCCAGGGAATCAGGCTTCTAACTGTGTAATCAGAGCGAGATCTATCAGTGCTGTGAAAGGAACCCCAGGGGCCCCTTTGATGATCTCCTTAAATGCCCTCTCAGGGCAGGTCGGAGGACTTTCATAATGCAAATGAAGGGAGGGAAGGGAGGCTTGGGAGAGTTCTCTTGTGATGAAAAATGAGAAAGGCTGGCAGTGTGCTGGTCTCTGTGACACAGCCTTTGCACTGTTCTTGATGCATGGTGAGCACTAGGTCAGGCCAAACCTGTTTGAATCAGCTTTATAGGAAAACAATAGGGGGTGCAGAGCAGGTAAGGCAGCAGTCTCCTTGATAAATTCTGAACAAAGACCCATGTTAAGTTGGTTGGCAGGCAGGACTCTGAGCTCTTGGGAAGCGGAATCTAGCAGCCAACCCTGGCCTGTACTGCCAGCTGGAATGTGCCCCCCACCCCCCAAATCTGCCTCGCTGCTGGGTGCGCTGTGATAATTACATCATTCATCTGTTGGGTTGTATGGTTTCACAGATCAGGATACTCTCTAGACTAAAAGATTAACTAAGGACTGTTGGGAGGTTTTGTTGGCCAATAATATGTATGTGCCAGGTGTTGTTCTAAGCACTTTTTACATCTTTGACCCATTTAAGTCTCACCACAGCCCTAAGAGGTGTGTGTTACTATCCTCTTAACAGGCAAAACGATGCTCAGAGAGGTTGAAAGATTGGTCCAAACCAAGACTCCAATTGGGAAGCCTGATTTTGGAGGACAATGGTTTGGCTTCTACCTCAGGCAGGAGTCTACTTAAATCATTCTGGGAAGATTGAGATCATTAAAAAACAAAACAAAACAAAACAAAACAAAACCATTAACTAGGTGCACTAGTTAAATGAAAAAACAAAGATATCATCTTTATTATTTATTATAGCTGTTATGTGATCATTTGTCTCTGGACATGACAAAGAGACTTTGAGTCTTTTATTTTGGGAAGCCTTTTGGAGGACAATGGTTTGGCTTCTACCTCAGGCAGGAGTCTACTTAAATCATTCTGGGAAGATTGAGATCATTAAAAAACAAAACAAAACAAAACAAAACCATTAACTAGGTGCATAGCTCTAGTTAAATGAAAAAACAAAGATATCATCTTTATTATTTATTATAGCTGTTATGTGATCATTTGTCTCTGGACATGACAAAGAGACTTTGAGTCTTTTATTTTTCTCCCCCTTTAAGTACAGGTCCTTTTATTTATTTATTTTTTTAAAAAAATTCTTTATTGTTTAAAGTATTACATATGTCTCCTTTTCCCCCATTGATCTCTCCCCGGCCACTCCCACCCCTCAGCACATGCCCTCACCCCCCTACTGTCTGTGTCCATGGGTTATGCTGATATGCATGCATGCAAGTCCTTTGGTTGATCTTTTACCCTCCCCCCTCCCTCCCTCCCTCCCCTGCCTTCCCTCTGAGGTTGGACAGTCTGTTCTGAGTCATTTTTGATTCACAGATCTCTGGCCTGGGTACTGGGTGATGGTGTTGAGATGTGACCAGGGACCTAAGGAATAACTTGCATGGTTTTTACCTCTAGGTCAAGAGACTCGACATGAATAAAATGTGATTTAACAATCTGGTACCAAATCAGAGAGGTCTGGAATGACTCACGAACAGTAACCCATTTCTGCCTCTGCCCTCACTCAACCCTTCAGTGAACCACCACATTCCCTGTCTGTGATTCCCCATCAGAATGTAAACTTGGATTTTTGTCTGTTTTGTTTATTCTTATACCTCCAGTGCCTGGCACATAAAAGGTACTCAGTATTTGTTGACCAAATGAATAAATGAATGAATAAATCTCACGTGGCTAACATTTTGGCTTTCTAGGGAGCAACATGGGAGTTGACATCCTGTTGTGTATCCCGTGGCAACAGCAATGAAAGAAAGACACTGGCTCTGCAACCAAAATGCACAATCCCAAATTTTTAGAGCACAGGGTCCCACTGCCCCCCCTGCCACCAGCCCGCTGCTCTAGTGACCGAGCTGCTCTCCCCACGGCTGGGACAGGGCTGCGGAATGGGGGATAGTAGCTGGTTTAGGAAAGATCAGCCACCTCTCCCTGCCTCGAGCACTCCCCTGGTTGTTACAACTGTCCTGTTCTCTTCCAGAGTTCCCAGATAGGTGATTTGGGAACCTCAATGGTTGCTTCGTGGAGGGCTGACTCCTAGAGCTCTCTGCTGTGCCATTGTGCATGACATCATGCTTTGTTTTTAAATGGGGAAAAACTTAGTCTTTATAGCGTAAGGGGCATCCAGAGGGAGAGGCACCAGGCAGAAGTCCCCTTCCTTTTCGTATCTGTTGGGTACATTTTTGGGGTCACTGCACTCACGGAGCTCACTGCAGGGGCAGGAGGCATGTAAGACAGAAAACTTACAGTTCCACAGAAATGCTGGAAATGCCGCCTCCACAGAGGTAAGATGGAAATGTCCATGAGCCAGAGGAGGCAGGGATTCACGAATAAGGGAAAACTGTATTGCACAGGGCAAATTCAAGTTCTTTGTTAACTGAAGGTCTAGCTAGAGGCTGGTAGTGCAGATGGTCCCACTCTCAGCTTTCTTATGGCAAGTCTCCTCGCTCTCCACTTCCTCACATCTTGTTCACGCCTGGATCTCACTCCAGTCATCCTGTCAACCTCACTGTCACTGAAATCCTCTTGTCTGCTCCCGTGTCAGCTCCTTCGAAGACTTCCCAACTGCCCTATTCGTCTTAACCTGGCTTTGTTTTCATGCAGAGCGGCGGCACTCTCTGGCATTATGTTTATGAATGGGCAGGTGATACCCTTTATTGCATGTGTTTATGCAGTTGATATTGATTGAACACCATGTGTCAGGCACTGCTCCAGGCTCTGGAGACAAGTGGACAGACAAGACAAAGCCCCTGATTTCATGAGGTTTGCCTTCTAGAGTGAAGAGGCAGACCAAAACCAAATAAGCAAGTAGGATACTTTCTGGTAGTGGTAAGCATATGAAGAAAATAAATAGGGCAATGAAATAGACTGGTGGTTGGGAAGAGCAACTTTGAAATGGGTGGTTAGGGAAGGCCTCTCTGTGGAGGTAATACATAGACTGAGACTTGAATGGTGAGAAAAAGCCAGGTGTTACGGGTTGCATTGTGTCCCCTGAAAAATCATGTTGAGGTTCTAGCCCCCAGTGCCTCAGAATGTAATTTTCTTTGGGAATAAGTTCACTGCAGATATAACGCGTTAAAATGAGTTCATACTGGAGTAGGGTCGGCCTCTAGGCCATGATGACAGGGAAGATACCAGAGATTGCCCGAAAACCATCAGGATCGAGGCGGGAAGGATGGAACAGATTCTCCCTCCCTGCCCTCACAAGGAACCAAACTTGCGGACATCTTGAGCTCAGACTTCTAGGCTTCAGAACTATCTACACTAATAAAAGAGAAACATGGTAAACATCTTGAGCTCGGACTTCTAGGCTTCAGAACTATCCGATATAATAAAAGGGTAATATGTAAATTGACCCTAACAGCAGAACTACTGGGAATGACTGGTCACTATGACACACACTGACCGCCAGGGGGCAGACGCTCAATGCAGGAGATGCCCCCTGGTGGTCAGTGTGCTCCCACAGGGGGAGCGCCGCTCAGCCAGAAGCCAGGCTCACAGCTGGCGAGCATAGCAGCGGTGGCAGGAGCCTTTCCCACCTCTGCGGCAGCACTAAGCATGTCCAACTGCTGGCTCAGGCCCACTCCCCACTGTCAGTTGGACATCCTCCGAGGGCTCTTGGACTGCAAGAGGGCGCAGGCTGGGATGAGGGACCGCCCCCTGAGTGCACAAATTTCGCTCACCGGGTCTCTAGTTTGTAATAATGATCAAAATGAAACAGTCACATATCTTTTGAATCAACAATTCCATCCTAAACATCAAGGTTACATATGTGAAATGTTACAGTACGTTAAAAGATAATCACTGTAACATTCATTGTTCTAAAAGTACAAGATATGCTCATCAACAGAGGACTGTGTCAATACATAGACAAGAACAGTGATTTTTAACCCTTTTCATTTCATTGCACACATAAACTAATTATGCTCAGAAGATGTGTGTTTAGTCTAAGAACATATGTTCCTGTAGCTGTAAATCGATCTTATTGTTTAAGGTGCAGCTTGTTTTTCTCCAGATCACCCTGAAGATGTTAAGTGCCTAGGTAAATGTATTCCTTGGGATTCTTTTGCTGCAAGTCATAGAAATGAATAGCTTAAATAGTAAGGTAGAAATGGTTCGTGTAAACATAACTTGCTTTTCTAAGCAAGCAGTAGCATGTGTATTGGGTACAGCTGGATCCAGGGACTCACACAGCCTGCCCCATCCCTCTTCTATCTACCCATCTCTCGTTTTTACTCCTGCCCCTGATTGGCCTCATACTCTAAGCACTTCCTTGTGCCTCCATGTAGCGAGGTTACAAGCGCTCTGGCCACTTTGGGGTCATAGCCATACAGCTCTCAGTTCAAAGGAGGATAGCTTCAGTAGACTAAATATCAGAGGTGGACCCTACCTCGTTATTTTGAGTCACACCCACCCTTGTGGCTAAACATAGAGTAGGAGACAGATTCAACCCTTCTGGAATTGTGTAGGGTTGGGGCAAGAGGAACAATTCCCAAAATAATAACAGCACACGCCTGTCTCTGAACTCAGGGGACATGCATCAGGGAGAATATATGAGCATAGCCACTGGAACTGCACTGCCTGGGTTCAAATACTGACTGCCACTTGCCAGCTGTTGGACTTCGGGCATGTCACACCTGATGCCCCAGTTTGCTCAATTGTAAAAGGGAATAATAATGGTGTCCTCCAGGATGGTGCAGTGAGGATGAAGTGGGCCAATATACACAAAGCCCCAGAACAGTGCCTGGCACATGGTAGGTGCAATCCATGTGAGTGTTTAGTGTTGTTATTGTTGTTGTTGTTATATAACAGTGCATTGGTAAGATGGAGTATTTAGCTTTCTCCTGATTTATCTGTCCAGTAAGCCTATTTGAAAGGGGAATGAGGTTGACACTGTCCTAATGCTGAAGTAATCCTTTCAGACTCACCCTTTTCTTAGATAGTATCTTTTTCTTATCTTCCCCTTTTCTTCCTGCTCTCCATCTCCCTCTGTGGTATTTTAAATACCAACAGATGATTCATTTACCCATCAGCCAGTTCTTAACCCCTCAAGAGTTTTCCTTTAAAACTCACATTCAAATACCTTATTAGGACATTTAAGGTGGTTTGATTTGTCTTTACTAGAACATGGAGTCATTTTCATTAGCCATAAACTCAAAAAGAGACTATTTTATTGCAGCTGGTAGGACTCAATTTGGGATCAATAAGGCTTTCCTTTTTTGAGAGCCAGGACCTTCAGATGAAGTCTAAATAATAAGAATTAAGAGTAGTTCATATGTATTGCTGCTTCCTATTTGCCAATCACCGTGCTAAATGCTTTGTATGGATTATCTCATTGCTCCTCACAGAAATCTTTTACTAGTAGATGGCTAACCTGTCCGTTTTACAGATGAGCAAACCAAGCATCAGGGAAGTTAAGTTGCAGAGTTCTTCCAGGCAGTAAGTGGTGGATCTCTGACTTAGACCCAGGCTCTTTGGTGCTAGTGTCTGAGTTTGACCACTTACTTGGTGACTGTCATTTGCCATTACAGAATTATGATCCGAGTTCGAATTTGAAGGCAAAAAAAGATTTGAAAAATCAGAAAATCAGACAGTACAACCTGCTGCAGACAAACAAATAACATTGCAGGCTGTTAGATGTAAAGATAGTTTCAGGATTAACATATGAATCCTGGCACGTATGTCATATATATTGTAAAAGTTAACCTACAAATGAAAACATGCTTATTATATTCAGATACTTTTTAAAAGTTACTTTAAAGATAACATATTTCCTCTTTATTATTTGGGACTGTGAAGTCTAAAAGGGACACCACGATATGCACTTCTGAATCCAAAAATGACCACTGTTTTTTTTTAGAGGAGAGGAAAAGAAACTAGTGTCTGAGACTGGGATTTCATCATTTCCTGTCTCTTACAGAGAAATGGCTACTGTGCATGCTCTGGTGTATCCAGCAGTAGGGGGAGGAAAAACAACTTTTCCCTTCTATCCTCCTAGGTTCTCCAGCTGGACCTGTAAACCAGACTAACAGAAGGCAGGTTAACAAGAGAAAAAAAAGTTTGTTAACATGTGCATGCACCCACACAAGGGAGTATCAGTGATGAGTAACTCAATAGGGTGGTTGGAAAAATAATACATTTGTAGAGATGTGACAAGACAAAGGAAAAAGGACTTTGAGCTTCTAGGTTTGGCCAATTGTGGGAAGGCAAATACATGAGGAAGCTAGTGGTAGGTAAGGGCTAGTTTTAGCAAGGACTGTTACACAGGTTCTTCTGGTGCCTTCTCTGGGCTGGTGGGGGTCTAGAGTTGTCTCTGGTGATTGACTTATGTCCTTCCTGTTAGGGGACAGGGACACCTCTACGAGTTTATGTTTTGCTAGGCAAAAAGGGGGAGCACAGAGGACTTTTCTTGTATCTGCTTCTTCTCAGTTGTCTTCAGCTCAAAGTAATCCTTATGCTAAAGTAGTATATTCTGCTACCCTTCACAAGCTATGTGTGGATGATTATAAATTAAATCATTTTTTCTACAGAGAATACCTGTATTTCAGGCACTGTTCTAGGTGTTAGAGATTCATCAGTGAACAAGACAGACAAACCATTCCCCCTCCCTGGAGCTTCTATTCTAGTTGGGGAATATAGGCAGTAAATACATGGATATAATAAAAAATATATCAGATAGTGAAAATTTTTTTACACTTATTATTATTTTGTACCAGAGGGCGCGTGCATGAATTTGTGCACGGGTGGGGTCCAGCCGGCCCCGCCCAATCGGCTTATCGGGCGAGGCCAGCTGCGGGGAGGGGATGCAGGAGGTTGGCCGGCCGGCCCCAAGTTGGCCGGCCAGCTGTGCCTCCTGGTGAACTCCTGGTCGAGGTGACAATTTGCATATTAGCCTTTTATTATGTAAGATTAGTTTCAGGTGTACAGTAAATTGGTTAAATAATCATATACTTTACGAAGTGTTCCCATGATATTTCCAGCACCCACTGCCACCATACATACTTATGATAATATTATTGAACTAGAGGCCTGGTGCATGGATTTGTGCATGTTGAACGGAAATTAATTAGAAGGTGGCCAGCAGGGTGGAACTGGGCGAGACAGGCTGGACATGCCCTGGAGCCAACACACTGTGTTCCCTCCCCAGCTGGCTGCAACTGGGGTGGCGCTGTGGCTCAAAGGGCATCTGTGGAGTGAGCAGGGTCCCTCAGGCAGGTGGGGTCCCTCGGCTTGGCCTGCAGGGATCGGGCCCAAACTGACAGTCCAGCATCCCCCAAGGGGTCCCGGGGTGCCGAGAGGGCACTCTGCAAAGTTGCTGTCACTCAGCAGCTCCTGCATGAGCATCTGCCCTGTGGTGGTCAGTGCGCATCATAGCTACCAGTCGGACAGTCGAATGGTTGGACAGTTACTTAGGCTTTTATATATATATAGATATATTCCCCATGCTGTACTTTACATCCCTGTGACTATTTTGTAACTACCAATTTGTACTGCTTAGTCCCTTCACCTTTTCACCCAGTCCCCCAACCTTCTCCCCTTTGGCAGCCATCATCAGTCTATTCACTGTGTCTGTGAGTGTTTTTGAATTTTGTTTGCTTATTTATTTTATTCTTTAGAGTCCACATCTAAGTGAAATCATATGGTATTTGTCTTTCTCTGATTGACTTATTTCACTTAGCATTTACCCTCTAGGTCCATACATATTGTCTCAATAGTAAGATTTCATTCTTTTCTTATGACCAAATAATATTCCGTTATATACACTGAGTGGCCAGATTATTATGACCACCTGACGTTTGTAGGCAAATTAGCTGTACACTGCATCGTATGGGATATGGAAGCCAAAGGCCTCTTTGAACACCTTTGCAGTCTCCAGTTACCAAGATAAAACGTCTCCAATTCGCACAGGAACACAAAGATTGGACAGTCAAGCATTGGAAAAAAGGCATGTGGTCCGATGAATCACGTTTCCAGTTGCATCATGCAGATGGCAGAGTGAGAATTTGGCAGAAACAGCATGAAAGCATGCACCCCACATGCATGAGTACAACCCTTCAAGCTGGTGGGGCCAGTGTTATGGTTTGGGGCATGTTTTCCTGGCATGATTTGGGCCCTTTAATTCGTGTGGAACAATGTCGGAATAGTACAACATACCTAAGTATCGTTGCTGATCAAGTTCATCCTATCATGTTGATGGAGTATCCCAATGGAGATGGCTTCTTCCAACAAGACAATGCGCCATGCCACGGTGCTCGTGTTGTGCAGGAGTGGTTTCAAGAACATGAGGGAGACTTTACCTTGCTTAGGTGGCCCCCACAATCACCAGATCTCAATCCAATTGAGCATTTGTGGGACACAGTTAAAAGAGTCATCGGGCAGCTGATTCCACAACCATCAAATCTCACAGAACTGGACAGTGCTATTCATCAGGCATGGTGTCAGATTCCTCACATCACCTTTCAACATCTCATGGAGTCAATGCCAAGAATTGCCGCAGTATTAAAGGCAAAAGGTGGCCCAACGAAGTACTGAAGGGATGGTCATAATAATCTGGCCACTCAGTGTATATGTATTACAGCTTTTTTATCCACTTGTCTGTTGATGGGCACTTAGGTTGATTCTGTATCTTGGCTATTGTAAATAACAATTCATTGGACATAGAGGGTGCATATATCCTTTCAAATTGGTGCTCTGGGTTTCTCTGGATATATACCCAGAATTTGGATTGCTAGTTCATAAGGCAGTTTCATTTTTAATTCTCGAGGATCCTCCATACTGTTTTCCACAGTGACTGCACCAGTCTGCATTCCCACCAACAGTGGATGAGGGTTCCCGCTCCTCCACATCCTCACCAGCACTCATTATTTGTGGATTTATTGATGACAGCATTCGACAAGTATGAGGTGATACTTCATTGTGGTTTTAATTTGCATTCCTCTGATGATTAATGATGTTGAGCATCTTTTCATATGTCTGTTGGCCATTTGTGTATTTTTTTCTTTTGTTTCTCTTGCTGAGGAGATACATCAGAAAAAAAATTGCTATGAGATATTGTCAGAGATTTTATTGCCTATGTTTTCTTCTAGGAGTTTTATGGTTTCAAGTCTTACATTTGTCTTTAATCCACTTTGAGTGTATTCTTATATATAGGGTAAGAAAGTGGTCTAGTTTCTTTTTCCCTTTTTCTTTCTTTCTTTCTTTCTTTCTTTCTTTCTTTCTTTCTTTCTTTCTTTCTTTCTTTCTTTCTTTCTTTCTTTCTTTCTTTC
>NW_005369217.1:2562664-2572742 GCF_000412655.1 Myotis brandtii
CTTCTTTCTTTCTTTCTTTCTTTCTTTCTTTCTTTCTTTCTTTCTTTTCTTTGCATGTATCTGTCCAGATGGTGAAATTTTATGAAGAAACTAGAGAGTCCCGGTGCATGACACTCATGCACTGAGGGGTGGGGGAGTCTCAGCCCAGCCTGCGCCCTCTCGAAGTCTGGGACCCCTCAGGGGATGGTCCAACTGATGGCTTAGTCCTGTTCCCCCCAGGGATCAGGCCTAAGCCGGAAGTCAGACATCCCTCTCTCAGTCCAGGGCTCTTGCAGTCCAGAACCCCTCGCTCCTTACCGTCCTCCTGCAGCAGAGGCAGGAGAGGATCCCGCCACCACCACTGAGCTCGCCAGCCATGAGCCCCGCTTCTGGCTGAGTGGCACTCCCCCTGTGGGAGTGCACTGACCACCAGGGGGCAGCTTCTGCATTGAGCGTCTGCCCTCTGGTGGTCAGTGCACCTTCATAGCGACCGGTTGTTCCACTGTTCGGTCGTTTTGCATATTAGGGTTTTATTATATAGGATAAAAGCAGGGGAGAAGGAAATAGAATGCTTTGAGGAATGATCAGGGAAAGGTGATATTTGAACAAATACCCAAGAAAGATGAGGGAGTCAGCCTTGTGAATACCCAGGGTCTGGGGAACATTGTCCAAGTATTGGGAATAGTAAGTGAGCTAGCTAAGGCTAGCTGGAGTAGCTGGAGATGGGTGGCAGTGGGGAAGAGTAACTGGAGATGAGATCAGAACGAGAATTGGGGGTGAGTGGAGATAAGATCCTGGGAGGATTTGTGAGTTGTAAGGACTTTGGCATTAACCCTTAATAAGGCCCGCTGGCCTGAGCATATAGAAGGGTGGAGTGCCCATTTACTGCAATGGCCCTTCACTAAGGGCAGAGTTGGGGGAACATAGGAACTCATTTTGGGGCATGAGATACCCATTAGACATACTAACAGAGCCACTGAGTTGACAGCTGAATGTAAACATCTGGAGTTCTGGGATAGGGCTACACACTTGAAGTCATCAGGATGTGGACTGCATTTAAATCTATGAAATTGGAGGAGAGTGCCAAGAGGATTAGTGGACATAGAGGTGCTGAGGCACTGCATGAGCTGTGAGAGGAGGTGAAGGAGCCTCCAGTGAGGTAGTGGAGAACCCAGTGGACAGTAGGATCTTGGAAGTCCAGTGAAGAAAAGGTTTCAAAGAGGAAGGAGAGTCTGTTAACTCTGTCAAATGCTGCTGATAGGTCCGTTAAGATGACCAGAAATTGACCACTGGCTTTACAATGGCCACTGGAGGTCATTGTTGCAATTAAATTGGAAGCTGGCTGCTGATTAATACTCTGTCAGGGTTTTTCTCTGTAAAGTGGACATGATGTGCTCAAATGTATGCTCGATGGCTTAAGTTCAACCTTTTTGTACTTTAGCATCCCAGCAAAATTGCTTCTACACAGCCCTTCCTTGTAGATGTAGTTTTAGAGCTGAGGGCTATTCTAGTCCAGCACCTTGTCTGATGGCCACAGAGAACAAGGCTTGGACAGATTAAGTGATGCAAACAGGTTTGCTCATGACAGGACCTGAACAATCCTAGGCTTCTGAGTGCCAGAGCTGTTGTTTGTCTACCACACCTGACATGCGCTGCCTAAAGGTGCCAAAGTCAGAGAAGGTTAATCCTTGTCCCTCTAATTCTTACTGTTCTCTCTCTATACACCTGTTGAGCACAGATGGAAAACCATGTTCCAGGATGATCTGGAGTTCTTCAAAAGTCCGTTTGAATCTCAGTTCTTCCACTCACTGGCTGTATGACTTGAGCAGACCAAGTACATCTCAGTGAGCTTCAGTTTATTCATGTGCAAAATCGGAATAATAATGACACCCCCATAGAGTTGTGAGCATTAAACTGTTACTTGCCTGTAAAGCGCTTTGCACTATGCCAGCCTATAAGGAGTGTTCCATACATGGTGGTTCTTATGATTATTAGGATATTAGGACTTTCGTTTCTAGTACATTGCTCTTGGTGAAACCATTAAAAAAAGAATTTTAATTTATGCCATTGCCTGGGGTTTATTTACAAAACAGAGTAGAGTTATACCCACAAATCTGTTAAGATTTTCCCTGAAAAAGTTACCAGATGTCTTTTTTCCCCCTAGTTGCTACTTAAAGGGAGAAAAGCTCCAACAAAACAACTTAAAACAATGTATTGCACACTCAGTGTGAATACATAATTTGTTTCCCCTTTATCAGCACTAAGGAAACAGAACTGTCAGTTTCTAATTCCTTAGCTCACCATCTCTTACTGGGAGATAGCAGCCGGTCATGTCAGGAATTCCTGAGAGCTGAATGTAAAGCCGATGGCCTTCAAGATGCATAAAGGTTACTCTCACTATGTAGAACATCTTCATGATTACTATTGGCAATGATGCAGGTTTTTTCAAATGAATCTGCACCAACTCTTTTCAAATTATACGTAGAAAATTAATTGGTAGGGCCCATCAAGTGGTGATGTTTGTTTACAGATTTGCCTTCTTCAAACCAGTGTCTGGTTAAATTATTGACCAACTCAAACCTTAAGAAACAAGAGAAAGAAGCATGAAGGAAAAGTTTGAGTTACAGGATATTTTTCAGAATTGTTGGATTTCTGTTTCTTTAAGCACATATAGGGACTGGCTCACTGCAGAGTGTTTTTGCCTGTATTATTGCAATGGAACCTGATATAGTGAATCAAAAAGATAAATGTGTTTTAATAAATGGTAGTTAATAGCATTATTTACTTACATCTATGCAATAAATACTGTTATTGCAATTATGTGCCAGACACAGGTTGGCGTGGGCCAATAAGTAATAATTAATGCTAAGCTCCTTTAGTAAGCTTTCACACTACGAAAATAACAGGAAAATGGTAAAGCATTTTATGATACAAATGTGTTTCTTTTCCATCTCAGACCATCAGATTTTGACTGCCCTTCCCAAGAATATCATTGCAAATTCACTTATGTATCTTTTTCATCATTTTCTTCTTGTTATTTTTTAATATATTAGTAAATGAGATACTTTAAAGAGTATCCCACTTCTTGCTTTTTTTATTCAGCAATCATCCTTGTTAATAAGTTAGCACCATCTGATCTACCCCACTGGTTTTATTACAATTATATAGCATTCCATCATATGGATATACCATATTTAACTTTCCAGACTTCTTATTTTAAAATGGAAACACTACTTCCTTCACTATAGAGTTCTTTTTTAATGAGGCGAGGCTGAGGGGACTGGGTGCCACCATCTTGTGAGGACATGGCAGTCAGTTAGCATATTCCCTCTTTATTGGCTGTGGGTGCTGCCATCTTGTGAGAGCGTGATGGTAAATTAACATATTCCCTCTTTATTAGATAGGATAGGCACTGTTATGCCTCTAAGGAAGCAGACTATGGAAGATTTATTTTTTACTCATTAGTCTCACGTCCTCTGGTGTTTCCTTGATTTACTTTTCTTTTATGTACTTCATTTTATGAATTCAATGTTATACATCTTTATAATCTATTTAGTACCTATTGATCCTTTTGTGTGAATACTGATAATTGCCCCAGGGCATTCAAATGCGAGGGAAGAATAATTACTGTGCCTGCTAGTGAAAATGCAAGTGGCAATACATGACCCTTTGCTTGGGACAGGGAATTGATTGAAGTCTAGATTTGCTTCATTATTATAGGAAGAAAATATTATTTATTAGACTATTTCCCATTGGGGTCTATTATTTTTCAACATTTTTAAATCTTTATTTGCTTCTTTTTGGGGGGGCGGGAGTCATATATTTTAAATGAAGTCATTTCTTCAATAGTTATGAGCAATATTGATGCAATCTCTGCCTCCATATAGTTTACCAAAATAGCAAGAAATGCAATTGAATATAATAAATGCTATAATGGAATAATTATAGGTGCTATAGGCACACATGGGGAGGTTCCTAGATCAAATATTTAGAGGTAAGGGATGCCTTCCTGAGGAGGTAGCATTCAGGGTGTCGATGTAAGAAACATTCAACCCTGTAGAGAAGTTTTATGAGTTTATTTGAGCCAAACTAACAATAATTACCAGGAAGCAAAATCTCAACGAATTGAGAAAATGCTCTGGAGAGTGGCAGTTTTGCAGCTTATTTTATACATTAGAATCAAAGGAAGAGACATGGTGGTAGATTAAGGGGGTAGGAGAAAGGAAAGCAGGGAAATATCTGGGCTTGGATAAAAAGTAAAACACATAGTCTGGCTGGCATAGCTCAGTGGTTGAGCATCAACCTGTGAACCAGGAGGTCATGATTCAATTCCCGGTCAGGGTACATGCCCTGGTTGCAGGCTCGATCCCCAGGGTGGGGCATGTAGGAAGTAGCTGATCAATGATTCTCATCATTGATGTTTCTATCTCTCTCTCTCTCTTTTCTTTCCTCTCTGAAATCAATAAAAAGAAATATTTTAAAAAATAAAACACATAGACACGTGCTTCTTTTACATTGGTGTGTACAGGATAGTTAACATTTACAGCCCACAGAGATGGTATTTGGGGAACAAGATAACAGTGATGGGTTCTGTGGTCTCTGGCCTGGTGCTGGTACTTAAGTCTGGAAAAGGGAATTACTCTGACATTCTGAAGGTATGTTATCATAGATGCAAAAAAACAGTCAACAGCATCAGTTAAGGTAAAGGTTGACCTTTGTCAGGGAAGCTACAGGCCTAGGACATGCCGTGACTCTCTTTTAGTTAGGAAGTTTTGATTTCAGACCATCCTATGTGGTTATCAGTCTCTGAGGCTGCCATGTAGGTCTCCCCTGAGTTTTACAGGTTTAGTATGTGGCCCCTTTTTTGTCCACAGGGTGAGCCATGAAGGTGATGAAATGTAGCCACAAGAAGATTTTTCCAGGCGCAGGAAAGAACATGCATAAAAACTGACGGGTGAGGAGAATGCTGGTGCATCTGAGGGATTAGCGAGCGGGAGGGGGCAGCACATTCTGCTTAGTTGAGAGACTGGAGGCAGTGGGTGCAAACGGGACAGTTGTGGGTCACAAAAAATCACATAAGCTACTTATATAAAGGATCTTTAGGGTGTTGAGATGCCATCACAGAATTAAAATTAGGGAATGACATCTGAGATTTGATGGTAGAAGGGTCAAGACAGTGGGGGATGCAGAGTGTGTCAGCATATGCAAGTGCCTTGAGGTGGAAAGAGTTGGGCTCAAATGAGGGACCTAAATGGTGGCCAGGGAGCAATGGGGAAGAGCCCTGTTAAGGAGTCTCCACTTTGAATCTTGTAGTCGTATTAATGATTTTTTACTTTAGCTTAAGAAAACCATTACTTGATCTCCTATGTAGCTAATAGACTGGGAATAGGGGTGGCAACAGTAGAAGAGAGAAACCAGTTAGGAAGTCATTGTAGTGGTCCAGGGAAGAGAGGATGATGACGGCTTAGACTAAAGTGGACAAGTGGAAAAAATGGAAAGAAGTGGCCTAATTTGGGTAAAATTTGAAGAACTTGCTACAAGGCAAGGGATAAGGATTAAAAGGAGAGTCAAGTGCTTACACCCTGGCTGGAATCTATATATATAAAAGCCAAGTGATGGAATGACCAGAATGACCAGTTGATATAACACTCACTGGGGCCAGCCAACCGGCCCGATCGGGGGCAGGGCCGGCCAGCCGGCCAACCTCCTGAGGACCCTCCCCCCTGGCCAGCCCGGCCCCGATTGATTGGCCCCCATCGGGGCAGGCTGGCCAGACCTCACCTGTGTACAAATTCGTGTACTGGGCCTCTAGTTTGGTTATAAATTTCAGAGATCCTAACTCATGGTTCTCCACAGAGTAGGCTGTTATGAGAAGCTGGTGCTGGATGGTGCTGCATGGTTGCCCAGTGCTCACAAGATAATCCACTGGACATCCCCAGGGGAGCTCCTTACTGTTAGATAGGAAGGAAACCTGAGGCTTATAGTGTGCTCATACAGCATGCTTGCTTCCGCAACTATAATCTTCCTCCTCCCCTTCTCTCCTTGTGACTTTGATCTCTGGTCTTGGTTCTGACCTCTGGAGCCTAGTAGAGCAAGTGCAGTCTGTCTTCTGCACAACAGATGTTCCAAGACAAGTGGTTAAATCGTCCTTCTCAAGGTGCATGTCCCATTCATTCAGCCATTCCTCAGGGGGCTTGTTGTTGAAGTCCTTGCCACCCTGCCAGTCACCTTCCTTCAGACACTTTCACTGTGTGGTGTCCTTCCTAAAATATGATGGATTGCAGCTGGCTGTCACCTTGACAACAGAGACAGAGGCCTTCGGAGAAGGTGGTACAATTCTTTGTTTAACATTTCTTTTTCCTATTATAAAAGGTAATATATGCTCACAGAAGAATATTGAAAAATACAGACAAGTATAAGGAAGAAAAATGTAAAGTCCTGTAAAGTTCCTATATACTGTCATGTAGGAACAAATAGCTTAAATTCTGGTATAATTTCTTCTAATCTTTTCTGTGTGTATTTGTCATTTTTTAATGGGTATAAATAAGCCTCTTGCTTTTATATTTAACTTTTTTGTGTCATTAACAGTTCTCATTGGCATTGTTTATTGTTTTGACTGTTTCCTGTTATAATAGTTTGCAGTTTTTCACTTCTATGAATAACATCCAATTGCACATAACAGCATTGCAACATGTAAATCTTTTCTGCGTGTCTTCTCTCCTTAGGATAGGCTCCTAGAATGGAATACTGGGTACAAACATTTTCTGAGCTCTTGTTACATATGCTCAGATTGTCCTCCCAACAGAGTAGATGGACTTATCTATTTCAGTGTGCCCTCACCTAATCCAAAGGATACAATAAATGGAGATATAGGTCCTAAATATGATGAGGGCAGGAGTCAATGGAATCCCAGGAAATCAAATGGCTAACAGCTTTGAGTGCTTACTTGTGTGTGACACTTGTTAAGCATGTTTCATATACTCATATCACATACTTTCTCTCATCAACTCTACATATCAGTTGCTATTACAGATAAAGAAATAGACACAGAGAGGTTAAGTGACTTGCCCAAAGTCACACAAATAAACAGTGAAGATAATTTTGGTACAAGTAACAGAGTACTTGACTGAAAGAGATTTTAGTTCTAGACTTTTTAAAAGTAAACTTTTCCCCCAAGTATAACGTACAGAAAAGTGCACACACCTCTTCAGTGGTATTATTTGATTAATTATCTCAGTTATCACCTCTGTAACAATCATCCAGGTCAAGAATGGAGTATTATCAACATCCCAGACGCAAACCTCATTCACCTCCTCTGCAAAAGATGGCAACCGCCATCCTGATTTCTAACATTTAGGTTACTTTTGCCCATTTTTGAACCTTACCTAAATGTAATCATAGAGTGTGTGTGTGTGTGTGTGTGTGTGTGTGTGTGTGTGTGTATGTTTTTCTTTCCCTCAACATTTTGATTGTAAGAGTAATTTATTGCATGTGGCAGTGATCTGTGTGCATTTTTATTACTGGAGCATTCCTATTGTAAGATCACACTACAGTTCATCATTTCCTTTTGATGGACATTTGCATTGTTTCTGGTTTGGGGTGATTGTGAACATTTTTATAAGCAAAAGCCATACATGTGCTTCGGGCCCAGAAGAGACTTACATAGTTATTTTTCTATGCCTAAAACATTTCTTCTAAAAAATTATTTTGTGTATTTGTGTATGTGTGTGTGTTTGAAATAGAGTGAGAACTCACACACTTGTGTGTGATCATGGTGTGATCATGCAGCATACCTGATTCCTGAGCCATCATCTTATCCTCCCCTTCTCTCCTTGTGACTTAGGTCTGTTGGTCTTGGTTCTACCTCTGGAGTCTAGTAAAGCAAGTGCGATCTGTCTTCCACACAACAGATGTCCCCTGACAGTCATCCCGTTAAACAGTCCTCCTCACGGTGCACATTCCACACGTGTGTGTAAAGAAAGGCGCGAGGATGAGGGTCTCCAGGAACCTGCTGCAGAAAAAGGCTGCAGTCAGAGAACGTGGTCACAGGAGGGATGATAGCTCTGATGAACGGGACATTAATTTTGCCGCTGCAGCTCCAGACAGGAGGTGCATTGGGAGGAGGAATATTGCTCTAATTTAATTATGACTTTCAGGGAGGCAAATGATGACCGGCTTTGCTGGATGGAAGAATGCTACTGGGATGCCTCTCAAGCCTCTCACATGTACTGAGAGGAGGGGTGAGAGACTGTGTGTATCATGCAAGAGAGGTGCACCTCCACCCAAAAAGAGTGTGAACACCAGAGATTTGGGTCCAAATTCTGGTCAGTTCCGTAAATCACTTATTTCTGAACTTGATAGGTTACAACTGTATATGGGAAAGGTAGAACTAGAGTGATCACATGTCCTGGTGTGCTGGGGGTGTCCCCATTTACATCTACTTTCCTGGTGCAGTTGTTAATAGCACTCCCTTTTTACTCCCAGAAATGTCCTGATTTGTATAGTAAATTACATGGTCACTCATTTAGACAGTGTTTGAGGCTCTGCCACTGACATGCATTGTGACCTCAGACAAGTCACTCTACCTCCCTGAGCCTCATTTGCCACACCTGCCACACCAGGTTGTAGCAAAGGCCAAATGAGGCAGTAGGTAGTCGGCCCTGAGCCCTGTCCTAGTTCAGAAAAAGGATTTGGATCTTAAGGCCTTTAAAATGTTATCTTCGCTGTCGTTGCCATTGTAGCTGAAGTTTTCTTCAAATAATAAACCGTGAATGTCTGAGAAGCAGAGGCTGGGAAGCTATGTGTTTTCTCCGTCTTGCCTCTTAAGGAATTTGCTTTTCTTCTTCCCAAATAAAAGGAATGATTAATTGTTTGGGCTTTGCTTTGGGTTTATACTCTAAATGCAGAAGCTAATAGCATGTGAAATGTGAACTGACCATCAGTGAAGCAGGACTGGATTTAAATGTCTCAGTCTTCACTGTAGAAATCCTGAGATAATAATCAGTGTTATGGAATGATTATGCAGTCCGGTTTATGCCTGTTGTTCTGGTATAATTATTAATAACATTGCCTTTCACTCTCAAACATGTCTCAGTTTTTACAATAAATTATATGGTTACCCTAAATATTTAGGGTCTGTGTAAGCCTATTTTGAGGTTAGGAGTCTTAGACTAGAAATAAAACAAATAGTCATAAACAGGAGAATGGCTAGGTAAATTGTGGTATGTTCCCACAATGAATTACTATTATGTAGGAGTAAAAATGAACGAAATATAATTATTTGTGCAAACATGGATAAAAGTAAAAAAATAAATATTGAGTGAAAAGGCAAGTTGCTGAAGAATATCTAATATGTAATTTCCTTCACATGAAGTTTAATAAAGAAAAATTAAATGATTTATTGCTTAGGGTGCCTATATATTTAATGAAACTGTAAAGGAAAACGAAGGAATGATTAACTCAAAATTGAGGTGGATGTTTGCCTCCTCTGGATGGGAGCTAGGGAAGGGCCAAGAATCACAGGAGGACACGAGGGGCTTCAAAGATACTGATTTTACTCTTTTTCTTAAACTCTGGGATGGGTCCAAGGGTATTTCATTATTGTTCTTTTATGTAAAATGTACATACATGTTATGTACATTCTTTTGGTTCCTTGGAATATTTCACACATACAAAGAAACATACACAACACAAGGCATACGCAGAATAAAATAAAAATAAAACAAGATGTTGTGTGATATACGGTTTTATACTTGGTCTCCGTTGTTTGAGGGCGTTGTTCACTGTTGAGTGTGAAGATAGAAGGTTGCCAGGCTTTCAGGATTTGAGCTGCGAGGATAATGAGGCGATGTGATGTGTCTTTAAAACCCTGGTTGTTACAGGGCAGCCAGTGGGTCTTGCTTTTCTCCTGCTAGGGTTACTGCCACCCCTCCTGCTGACACACCGGGATGCACTGAACAGACATTTGTTCATCCCTTAATGTATATCATGTCTTTAATTCTTAAAAAAGTGCTGTGAGATGGTATCCATCCTGAGTTCCATTGTCATTGTCAGGAAATCTACAGGCAGCAAGTGTCTGCACTGGGAGCGGACCTTCTCT
>NW_005369217.1:2573642-2581793 GCF_000412655.1 Myotis brandtii
GGGGTGGTGGTGTAAGAGAACCTCTGCCCCTGTTACTTCTCTCCTCCTGCTTTGAATGCAGCTGTGCTAGGATGCAATGGCTTAGAACCACAGCAGCCATGTCATGGCTCGAAGGGAAAGCAGGAGAATCAGAGAGATGCCAACCACATGTGCTACCATCAGTGAGCCCCTGGGCATCCATGGAACTGTCTACATCCAGAGTTCTTATTACACAAGGGATATAGACCCCTATTATGTAAGCTACTGCGGGCCATGTTTTCTGTTCATTGCAATCCAAAACGACTTTCAAGTATTGTTTTAATTGGGTTCTTGTGAGAATGAAAGGGAATCTATTTTAACATGTCTGGAACAGAGTGGGTACATAATGGAAGTTGCTGTCATCAACCCCACCATCACCCCCAGGGTATCTCCATGGGATGGTCAGGCTTTAGGCAGAAGAGAAGCAATGTTGAAGGATTTTGTCTCCTCCCTTCCTCTATACACCCTGCCTTTTATAAGAAGTGGACAAGGCCTGGTGGGCTGCCCGATATCAGGGAAGGGATGGAGATGTAAAAGAGTAGCAGGGGGAAAAGGAAAGAACTAGAAAGGAACCAAGCGAACAAATAGGCTCATGGTTGAATTTATTACTTTCACATTTTATTTACCTGAAATGGAGTTCAGTTATCCTGGGTCCCTGATCAAACTAAGGTGTGGGTTTTTTATGCAAATGAATTAATTTTTATAGGTTTATTAACATCTATGGCTTAAAAACACTGTCCTACCCTTAAACCTTTAATGGCTATTTCTTTAAACAGGTACAAAGAGAATAGGACTTTTTTACACAATAAACATTTCTGGTAGAGGATTATAATAATGAGACAGAGTCTTTCTTTTCAGCTCTCAATTACTTTTCAATCCAGTTGCTGTCATTAAACTACACTGTATTTAATGTGCCAGGAGTTGGAGAACTGAGTGTGTTAGCATCAAAGCATGAACGCCGGTGCTTTGCATAATCACTGCTGGACTCATTCCTCAGATTTGGCATCTGTCACTCTCGCCCTCCAGGGCCTTAGTTTGGGATTCTACCCAAGCAAAGTTCTGGTCGCTGGTATTAATCCTTTCCAAACGCTGGTGTGGATTGTCTAGTCACCCACAGTTACTTTTCCTTTGTGGCACATTTATGCTTCAAGCAGAGTCCCTGTGATGATTCCAAATTTGTCCAAATAATAAGAGAGAGCCAGCTGATGTCACTGACAAAGTGGACACTTCCAAGTGTCCTTGGGGGAAGGGGTGAAAGCCCAGCAGTTCTTACTCAATGGAGAAACTGAGGCCCTGACTTGTGAAGAGGGAAAGTCTTTGTTCTTCAGCAGAGCTTGCTATGCCCAGGAGAGTGGAAGAATTGGCATGAGAAGAAGGCACCCTGGCCGGTGTGGCTCAGTTGACTGGGTGTTATCCTGTGCACAGAAAGGTTGCCAGCTCGATTCTTGGTCAGGACACATTCCTCCAGTTTCTGGCTTGATCCCTGGTTGGGTGCATGCAGGAGGCAGATGATTGATGTTTCTCTCCTCCTCCTCCTCCTCCTCCTCCTTCTCCTCCGCCTCTCTCTCTCCTTCCCCTCTCCCCCTCCCCTCTCCCTCTCCCTTTCCTCTCTCCCTCTCCCTCTACCTCTCCTCTCTCACTCTCTAAAAATCAATAAATATTTTAAAAAGAAGAAGAAGAAAAGGATGGGAAGAATTAGGCGAGGTGGTGAATGAGGCTGCAGTGTTGGATCTGTGGGCCAAAACTGAAATAAGGAGCAGCAAAACCAGGGATGTTGTTAAAAATACTTGTCAACTGGTACAAAACAAGTTGCTCCCCCATAACTGCCTGGGCCATGGTACTGGGCAGCGCCCTGGAATTTCTGCTGAGCCAGCATGAGTTCATGGAGGAGGTCTGGGTGCCGGAGAAGTCAGTTGGCAGGGGGACACTGAAGAGGCTTGAAGTACAAGAAAACTTAAAAACACAAGGAACGGGTATAACCATACTGCAGCGTGCAAGTGGAAAATCAACTCTGAATAAAGCCTTTGTGTTGCCCAAAGTCAGGTTGTATAGGAAAAGGGCAGACAGGGTGTAGGCCTCGCCTAGTACCTGGTACATAGTAGTTGCTTGATGAATACTTACTGAATTAATAAATGAAGGTGCCACCAAAGGATGTATCAGAAATCTTCCCTGTGTGCTGAAGGAATTAATTTTCATAAGAACCTTCTTGTGTTTTGCTGGATTTGGCATTGTATCTTATATGATTTTCAAAACATGCAACAATGGCATGTAGAGAAAAGGAAAACCAGGATGGCCCTGTGGAGAGAAGGGAATAATTTTTCCTTTAAATAAAAGAAGAGAAAGCTATTGAATCTCCTAGTATTTTTCCCTTTGCACTCTGTCTTGTGAAATAATTTATGCAGGATAAATCCGATAGTCTTTATAAAGGTAGCTAGCTCAGTGTTTTAAAGGGCATACATTAGATGGTTTGAGAGATCTGTGATGGGGAATTACAATAGAATGTACTTTTTATGAGAAAACATGAATATTTTACTTGTATTTTTTAGATCCCTGTGAGTTTATATAACCATAGGCTCTGTATCAGGATAAAGCATGGTGTTTGCATTTTAAGGTGAAATTTCTCCTTGAGGAGATCATGAAGGTGTCGGCTGGGATGGCAGAGTCAAGCAGTATCTGTTCTATAATGAATAAAATTTTTATTGTTGCCTTTGAATACCAAACTAACCCCAGTAAAAGAAGTACAGCTCATAAGAGCTTTGAGCAGTGGATAGTTCTGACGAGCTCACTTAGGAGGAGCTAGAACTCTGTGCTGTTCTTGGTAGAACATAGAAGATTCTGGGAAATTTGTTTATTTGACTTACTGCGCTACTCCCTATAAATATTTGAAGTGATTTTCAACATATGTTAATAATTAAGCTGGTACAATGGATCTAGAAATTGAAAATCAGAACCAAGTAAAAGAAGAGAAAGCCAAAATACTGTAATCTGTAAGTATTAAAATAGGCCTTTTGATTGATTTTACACGGAGCTTCCTGGCAGCCATGGCAAAAAGGAAAAATGACAAGGTACATCACTCACACTTTTGGAAAGGAGAGCGCACACAAGTTTCTCAAAAGAGGCAAACCTTTTCTAAGAGATTGCAGTTTTAGTTATTTTTATTATTATTCTATAGCTGATTATTTAATTTTGATCATTCAGTTTGCTTACTTCTTTCCCCTGTTTTTTCTTTAACTATTATAGTTACTCTTTTGCTTAATGGTCTCCATAGCCAGTTGTGTAGCTGATTACAGTTCTGGTTAAAGTCATACATGATATATCATTTTAGCTAAGCTTGTCATTTTTATTCTCCAAGCCACAGAATTATTTATATTTTTAAATCCCTATGAGTTTATATAAAACCCACCTAACTTTGGGCTATGGATTAGAGCCCCTAGTAAGTTGGTCAATTTTTAAAACTTAAATTTATGTCCTCATTTATGTATACTTAATGTACATCTAATTATAATCATTAAAAATTTCTCACTTCATAGGATTCAGTTTTTGCTTGTGCGTGGTATTCATTTTAATGGCTATATAAAATACAGAATTTTGTATAGTGATTTAGTTCTACTATACAGTTCAGTATCTGTTAATTTTTCTCACTGAATATTCTCCAAAACGTATTTGTTTCATTGTTGTAGAAAATGCAAGAAATGGGTTTACTGTTTCAAAGAGAATATATACCCATCTTTATTTACCGTTGTATTACTTTCTAAAAGCATCAGTTAACTTTCTTTCATATTCTTGTCCATAAAGGAGATGAAAAGAGCTGTTGATAAGCTAGTTATCTCCACGCCATTAATCACGGCCTTTTCATCACTTTGTGGCTCACTTGGTTCTCCCGATCTTGTCAACCTTTGCAGCTGGAGTTCTGCAAACGTCTCACACTTAGCACTGAGTGATGATGTCAGTGTGCTCCCCTTTGGAAATACCCATTTATTACATTTTGAATAGCATATTGTATGTTGTGGCAGCGACGTTTATTCTCTTTTTTTCGGAACCCACAGTTTTAGTTGTGTACACAGCCATCCAGAATAAAGGCTACGTTTCCCAGCCTCCCCTGCAACCAGAGGAGGCCAGGTGATTAGTTTTTGCTGGTAGAATGTTGTTTGGTAGCTTCCAGGGTCCTTTGGACAAAAACTGGTGCCCTTTGCCCTTTCTTGTTTATTTCTCCTCCCACCTCCTGCCTGGAGCACAGCTATGCTGACCAGAGCTCTCACCACCACATTGGTCCTGAGGACAAGGCCCATACTCAGGGGCTGTAGGACAGTGATGTAGAAGCTTTTGGTTCCGTGAGGACTTTATTGGCCAGAACTATCACACATGGCCCTGTGCTGCCTGCATCTGGACTTCCACATACAAAAGAAATGCATTTTTATTTTGTTTAAATCATTATTTTGGGTCTCTGTCACTCACAGCTGAATCTAACCCTAACTGATGACATATGTGCTCATATAGAAGAGGCTACATCAACAATTTAAGTGTCTCAGACCTTATCATTCATTAGACATGAATACTTCGTGGTTGGGCTGAATGATGAGACCAAGGTAAAAGCAAACTGCAAGGATCAAAAGCTTTTCTCAATTATTTTCTTATTTTGCTCCTTTCTGATAAAAAATCATCTCGATGGTAATTGCTATGTTGCTTGAGCTCCTCTAATGTGCTTATCTCATTCAATACCCTATGAGGAGGTACCATTGCTATCCCCATTTTACAGATAAGAAAATTGAGACTGGAAAAGATGAATTAACTTGCAGAGTCACTTATCTAACAAGTGGAGTGGACTCTATCCTGGATCTTCCTGACTCCAGAGCCCAATGTCTTACTTATGCAGGTAGCCATCCCTTTGTAAATGCTGTTCTTTCTCTCAGGAACACTGGCTCTCTCTGTACCTTCTTTGGCTGGTTACTTCTATGCACCCTCAGTCTCCACTCCTCCCACAAGCCTTCTTTGATTTCTCCCTGCCATTCCATAGTCCTGTTGCCTCCATGGCACCTTATACATCTTCTACCACAGCGTGTTTTGAGCATGCTGCTCATTGTCTCCCATGAGAGACACCAACATCCTGGGGAAGGTCATGGAGGTTTGGGTCTCATTATTTTACCGCTAGAACCTAGCACGAAGCCTGGCATATAGATACTTAATAAATATTTACTGAGAGCTTTCGGAGAAGTAAAAATGGCGACCAGCAGGAAGGTAGGGAGGTATAGATACTTAATAAATATTTACTGAGTTATTAAGTGAACTCGTGTGAGTGTCCAAAAGATGTTTCTGTTGTTTTATAAAAGTTCTCTGTGGCATAGATTATTCCAAGTAATCCCTCTTCTAGAACTTTTTCTTATTCTGGTATAGTCTTGTCTCAGTAAAGTGTGTCTGTAATTTTCGAAGGTTCGATTTGGTAGGTAATTCAGACTTTCATCCCATGTGGCATTTCCTCATAGTTCTCAGCAGGCCAGCTCTGCTGCTGACGAGTGCACAGTGACTGTACTTGCAGGCTGTTCACCTGCAGCGATCTCCCGTGCAGTCAGGAAAAATGAGAGCGTTGTGAACAGGCTTGTGCATGAATTCATTCAGAAAAATGACTCTCTGGATCCCAAATCGCACAATCATATTCTTTTATATTTAACGGGTGAATAAGAGATTTCGGCTTTTCCTAGTGTTGAAAAGATGTGTGATTGTGTCCGAGGAGGGGAGAAGCCCGAGCTTCCCTGGGTATAGTCAGACTCTGAGTGCAGTGTTGATCAATCCAACCTTTACAGATTCCTCATTGATGGGATTGAAAATACTTTCCTAACCTGAAAACTCCTGGGTAGAGGCTCCTTCTTTGAACCCCTAGAATTCAGCATGGTACCTCACATAGTCCAGATCCTCTTCAAATATGGGGATCAACAAAAAGGAATTTATTTTCACATTTGCTGACTCATTTAACTCAGAAGGCTGCTTGTTCTTGGATTGTCCAACATTTTCACTTTTCGTGGTTTTGGCCCATTTTACCTTTTGGTGTAGAAGTTGGCAGGAAAGAGCAAGGTGAAGAACCTGAAGCCCCAAAACAGGGAACTAACTGCTGCCCTCATCTTTTTCTTTTTTTATAGTTAACTAGCTTAACTATTTTAAAGTCAGGATTTAAAACAGTATTTTCAAATAAAAGCTATTGTAAAGTGTGCAGTTCAGTTGCATTAAGTACAGTGACATTGTTGTGCCCCCATCACCACCATCTGTCTCCAGAACTCTGTGCATCTTCCAAAACAGAAACTCTGTCCCTATTAAGCAATAACTCCCCATCTCCCTCACCCAGCTCCTGGTAATCACCATTCTTCTTTCTGTCTCTACTGTGGGTACTTTATATAAGTGGAATCATACTGCATTTGTCTTTTTGTGGCTGCCTCATCTCACCTAGGGTAATGTCCTCAGATCCATCCATGTTGTAGCATGTGTCAGAATCTCCCTCCTTTTGAAGGCTGGGTAATATTCCAGTGAATGTACATACCTCATTTTATTTATCCATTCATTAGACAATGGACACTTTGGCTATTGTGAACATGAATGTACAAATATGCCCTCATCTTAATTTTACCTCCCCTATACTATGCATAGCAAGAAGAATTTAAATATCTTTTAGCATCATCAAAATTAAAAACTGAGCTTCAAAGGACACGATAAAGACAGTGAAAAGACAACTCATACAATGGGAGGAAATATTTGCAATTCATATAAGTGTCTTGTATCCAGAATATATAACGAACTCTTACAACTCAACAATAACAACAACAAAACCCCCCCAAAAGGCTGATTAAAAATGGACAAAGGACTTAAATGGAAATTTCTCTAAAGAAGATATACAATGGCCAATAACACTTGAAAAAAATGCTCAACATTATTAGTATCATGAACATGCAAATAAAAACTACATGCTGTTACACTTCACATCAACTAAGGTGATTGTAATAAAAAAAAAAAAGTCTATAATAGACTAGAGGCCCAGCGCACAAAATTTTTGCATGGGTATGGTTCCTAGGCGTGGCCTGCGATCAGGGCCATCTTCTCCGGTTGCCCGAAGTCAGCCCCACCCCCCACTGCCACCCACCCCCAGTTTCCTGTTTGCCATCAGGTGATCGGAGCCTGCCGGCCAGGGGAAGGGACCAAGAGGTGGTCAGTGCGCCTCATAGTGACTGGTCAAGCAGGCGTTCTGGTCGTCCTGCCGTTAGGTCAATTTGAATATTACCCTTTTATTATATAGGATAGAGGTCCAGTGCACAGGTAGGGGCCAGCCGGCCTGCCCTGATGGGGGCCCCGGATCGGAGTGGGGGTCCTCACTGGGAGGTGGGACCAGCAGGGGTGAGGGCCGCGGGGGATTTGCAGGCTGGCCACTACCCCTATCGGAGTGGGGGTCCCCACTGGGGAGTGGGGCGGTAGGGGCAAGGGGCTGCAGGGGGTTTACAGGCCAGCCACACCCCCGATCAGGGTGGGTAAGTCCCTGCTAAAGGGCAGGGCCAGCTGGGGCGAGGGGCTGCGGTCGTTCTGATCTCTGGTCATTCTGGTAATTCCGCCGTTTCCGTCGCTGGGCTTTTATTATATAGGATGTTGGCAAAGATGTGGAAAAAAATGGAAACTCTCATATACTGCTGGTGGGAATGCAAAATGGTACAGCCACTTTGGAATACAATTTGGCACTTTCTCAAAATGCTAAACATAGTTACCATATGGCCCAGCAATTCCACTCCTAGGTATATAGGCGAAAGAAATGAAATATGTCCACACAAAACTTGTACACAAATGTTTTTAGCAACATTATTTATGACTAGTAGCCCATCACACGATGCGCGCAATAGGCCTCCCTCCGCGTACGCAGGAGCGGGCGGGAACTGCAGGGTGCCGCTGGGAGCTGCGCTGCTTCCACGGGAGCCGTGCGGCTTCCACGGGAGGTGGAAGCAAGCCACCAATGCCCACGGTAGCCCGGAGGGACCTGCGCCAATTCCTTGGGAAGTGGGAGGGAGCCGCGCTGCTTCCGCGGGAGGCAGGCTTGCAGTCTCCTCTCTGGGCCTGTGCTCGGCCACGGAGGCTGCGGGCTGGCCCCCCTGTCCCTGTCCGTGTTCC
>NW_005369217.1:2582009-2613474 GCF_000412655.1 Myotis brandtii
GTCACTGGAGCAAGCAAGCCTCCCTGTTCGCTTCAGTGCATGGCTGCCGGCCACCATCTTGGCTGACAGTTAATTTGCATAAGGATATGCTGATTAGCCAATGGGAAGGGTAGTGGTCGTACGCTAATTACCATGTTTCTCTTTTATTAGTGTAGATGTTGGCAAAGATATGGAAAAAAATGGAAACTCTCATATACTGCTGGTGGGAATGCAAAATGGTACAGCCACTTTGAAATACAATTTGGCACTTTCTCAAAATGCTAAACATAGTTACCATATGGCCCAGCAATTTCACTCCTAGGTATATAGGCGAAAGAAATGAAATATGTCCACACAAAACTTGTACACAAATGTTTTTAGCAACATTATTTATGACTAGTAGCCCATCACACGATGCGCGCAATAGGCCTCCCTCCGCGTACGCAGGAGCGGGCGGGAACTGCAGGGTGCCGCTGGGAGCTGCGCTGCTTCCACGGGAGCCGTGCGGCTTCCCTGCATCTCCCTGTCTGTCTGCTCTGCCTCTGGGGGGCCGGCCCCAGCCGGGGCGTGGCGGCTTGCTGACTCCCCATCTCTGTCTCGGTCTCTGCTCCGGGCCTCACCTGCTTGCGCAACCTCCTTCTATCCGGTCCTGACCAGTTATGGTGTCCCTGCCTAATTTGCATATTTCCTCTTTTTTATATATATAGATAGCTAAAGAATGGAAACAACTCAGGTGTCTTTCAACTGATAAATGGATAAACAAAAGGTGGTTTACTCATACAGTGGAATATTATTTTGCAATATAAAGACTAGAATACTGATAAATTCTATAACATGGATGAACCTCAAAAACATCATGGTAAGTAAAAAAAGCCAGTCACAAAGACCATACATTGTATAACTCCTTTTATATAAAATGTCCAGAATAGGCAAATCTATAGAAATGGAATGTTGATTAGTAGTTACCTAGGGTGGAGGTAGAGGGCAAGTGGCAGGGGAGAATGGAGAATGACTGTTCAGGTGTATAGGATTTTATTTGGGGATGATGGAAATGTTCTAAAATTAGATTATGGTGACGGTTGCAACATACTAAATATATGAATACCGACCAAGTTATGTAATTTAAATGTCTAAACTTTGTGGTATGTGAGTAATATCTCAATAAAGCTGTTTTTAAAAACTTTAGCAGCAATATCACAGCATTCCACAAGATGAGGATGTCATATCATGAAAGTTGTCTTTTTTTTTATTTAACCCTCCATAAAATAAAATGCTGTACTCCTTTTGGAGAAGAAATTGTGGAATTCGTCATTGAAAATATAAAGAAAATTAAAATATTTTGTTTCTAAGGTTGTAAGAAACAAAACAAATTTTGGAAATATTTATTCATTTCCTAAAAATGTAGCATGTGTGTGTTTTTTAACAAATGAGGACAAAATTAATGAAACTTAGTTTTGTGCCTCGGGACTTTCACAAACCTTAATGATAGTTTTGGTCTGTCTTTCCGTGGCATGTAAGTCTTTCTGTCTCCGACCTGTAGGCCAGGTAAGCACTGTGTCTAGACTTCCCAACCAAGGTTCTCTCCTTTTTGCACATTCTCTTCTTCCTCAGTTGGTGTTTGGTCCCTGCCCCTCAACTAACTTTTGATAAAACAATAGTCCCTCTTCCCTCTGCCTAATAAGTCAGTTTTAGGCTTACTAGGAGTGGTTAAGGCTGATGGAGGGAGATTTACCTATTAATCATTTTACCTATTAAATTAATTTAAATGAAAAGGTTTTCCTATTAAATAAATTTAAGTGGGAGTTTTTCTGTAGATTTTATTTATCCCCACCATTCCTGGCTTGGGTTGCCCTATGGCCAGACACTGCCTGGACTCTCCTTTAACTGTTAGCTCCCTTTGCCTTTATGGCCCCTCTCACAAAGGGGCTCGTGCCCGGGTACTAGCTCATTTTCTTTCAGATTGTGGAATCCTGGGAGGACCCAGGACAGCTTTAAACTCCTCATAGTGTTTTGGGATACATAAGAGCTTAGTAATCATTTATTGAATGAATAATTCTGGGCTGATAGAACTTAAGGACGTGAGCCCTATCTGGTGTGGCTCAGTGGTTGAGCGTCAACCCATGAACCAAGAGGTCACCAGTTCAATTCCCAGTCAGGGCACGTGCCTGGCTTAGGGGCTTAATCTCCAGTATGGGGTGTGCAGGAGGCAGCTGATTGATGATATTTCTCTCTCATTGATGTTTCTATCTCACTATCCCTCTCCCTCCCTCTCTCTCTCTCTCTCTCTCTCTCTCTCAAAGCAAACAAAAGAACTTAAATATGTGAGCTACAGAAAAACAATTTCTACATGTTTTATTATTTAATGTCTGCTAAAAGAATTTTACACAACCAGCTGAGAGAAATGTATACTGCATACTGTTCGATCATGACATAAGCAAAGAACTTAAATATGGGAGCTACAGAAAAACAATTTCTACATGTTTTATTATTTAATGTCTGCTAAAAGAATTTTACACAACCAGCTGAGAGAAATGTATACTGCATACTGTTCGATCATGACATAAGCCTACAAGCATGCTAACATGGCATTAAAGTACATGATTTAAACCACAAGAGTGAAAATAACGTTTGGCTTTTTTCCTGCCGGCCTTTATAAAATTCGTCAGTGCAGACTCTCCCAAAGGCACCTCAGGAATGTGAGTTCCGGATGTCTTTTTTGGGTTTTGTTGGTAGGGTTGATGAAAGCCATCAGTCCTGTCAAGTGGTTTGAGGGAGAGGGAGATAAATCTAATCCAGAGCCATGCACAGACTTGTAAAACAAAAGTTGTGCTTTCTAATGTCTTGTTCTGTACTATAGCTTGACTTGAGTTGGCTATGAAGAATGTAAGTGATTCTTCTCAAGTCCCTGAGTTTTTTGGTGGTTGTTAGAACTAGGATGTGGAATTTATCATAACAGTAGAAGACAAAAGTTTAATTTTCATTTAACAAATTAAGTTTTAGAGATTAAAGAATGAGCATGTGAGTGGATGTGTTGTAAATGAAACCTTCTTCTCAATGCTGGTGGCCAACTTGAGAGGAGCAAGAAGCTGCAGGCCTGGCCACACTGACATTCAGCTTCCCGTGCGTAGCTCTGGGGGCCTGTTCCTCTACTCTGGCCACATGCCATTGTTTTCAAGGAGGAAGAGCCATGCTCCAAAAGTCTGGTGACCTAAATTTGAGACTTGGCTCTGCCTTTGACTTTGGATGGGTCTTAGCCTAGGGCAGTGGTCGGCAAACTCATTAGTCATCAGAGCCAAATATCAACAGTACTTCTTCAAAATAGACTCGCCCAGGCCGAAAACTGACTTCTGTGCATGGGCCACAAAGTTTCAATCGCACTGTACGTGCGCCTGCACGTGGTATTTTGTGGAAGAGCCACACTCAAGGGGCCAAAGAGCCGCATGTGGCTCGTGAGCCGCGGTTTGCCGACCACGGGCCTAGGGCATCCAGTCTCCTAGGCGGCACTTTGATATTTGTGTGTCAGTTTTAGTTGTCACAGTTATGGGTGTTACATTATTTGTGATTTGATTTCATTTCAGGATAATAAAGGTGACATAAATATTAATTATAAAAAGAGAGCAGTGGGTTTTTATTTATTTGTGTAACATTCTATTATATTGTACATGAGATACCATGCTGTAAGGACACGGGGGCTCAAGTATGTACAGTACATAGCCAGGATAAACCCAAGGGGGAAGGGAAACCATGGAACAGGACAGTTTACATACATGTACACATCAATGGTATTGTCCATTGAATTCGATTTACCACGTGGTTTGCTGTACTTTTACAGGCTAACATACACCCAATCATTTCTTTTTTTCCCCCACACAAAGCTCTACTTCTGTATAAAGTAGAAAAGGATGGTGGTAAAAAAAAAACTTCTTCAAGCCCCAACAATTGTTTCCCAAATACCACTGTCTGAACACCTCTGCCCTCCCAGCCGCATCTAGCAGCCGCACTCCTGAGCGCCCGTGCCCTGCGAGCGGCGGGGCGAGCTCAGCTGTCTCAAGGCTGCATTTCCATACTGGATGCCTGAGCCCATCTTTTCTGGGTTCACCTCACCTGATTTGATTTTTTGTTAAGTTTTCCTTGCACACTGAACAAAGGCCTCTTCCACATTCTCCCCCGTCAGTGCACTTTTTCCAAAAACATCAGTTCATTTTCTTGAGCAAATCTGGAGGCTTCTAAGAAAGTCACTTCCCGGTTTGCGTCCAGGTCCATTTTGTTCCACAGAGGATGATCAGTTTCCAAAAACATCAGTTCATTTTCTTGAGCAAATCCGGAGGCTTCTAAGAAAGTCACTTCCCGGTCTGCGTCCAGGTCCATTTTGTTCCACAGAGGATGATCACGATGTTCTGACTGGCGAGCATTCTGGCATCTGTTAACCAATTAGTAAGCGCGTTGTAGGATTCCCGGCTGGTGATGTCATAAACGAGCAGGGCCCCGGCGGCGCCTCTGTAGTAGCTTCCGGTCATCACAGACCTGAATCGCTCTTGGCCAGCTGTATCCCATATCTGCAACTTCACGTATTTACCACCAACATTTATTGTCTTTGAACCAAATTCCACTCCTATGCTATGATTGGAGTCATCTTTGAATTTTTTTTTTTTTTTTACAATAAACTGATGAAGCAGGCACGACCGGTATGATTGGAGTCATCTTTGAATTTTTTTTTATTTTATTTTTTTTTTTACAATAAACTGATGAAGCAGGCACGACTTGCCAGTTCCTGTATTTCCAATAACCAGGAACTTAAACAAGAAATTGTAGGTCTCGGAGATGGCCTTCTGCGACATCTTGAGAGCAGCACCGCCTCTCGCAGGTCATGGCTGCAGCGCCGGCCACGAGAGCAGTGGGTTTTTAGCTTTGGCACTGAAAACCACTTGAGTAGATCATTGGGCTCTCTGCGCCTTAATTTACCTGTAACTTCTTTTGAAATGAAGAGAATGCCTGCCCTACTTTTCTCAGAATTATTTTGAAGATCAAATGTGGAAATAATGTGAATCTGAATCTCTGAGTGTGTTTCCTCAACTGCAAAATGGAGATAATGCCAGCTTAGCTTGTTCTTTGTAAGAATTAACTACGGTCACATATGTAAATGCTTGGTAGATGGTAAAACAATAATGTGTCTACCACCAATTAATTATTTAATCCTGAAGTCCTGCCATTAACTCTGTTGCCTAGCCAGCTGTCTTATTGTTGACTGCATTATTTGGTGATGTTCCATCTTTCATCCCAGACCTCACTGCGCTCTCTCTCTCTGAGCCCTTCCTGGAATTTTTTTCCATCTTCTCTGTTTGTCCCAGTCTGCTCTGTCCTAAACATTTCTTTCATCTAACCTCACACAGGGCCCAGTGGGAAGTGTCTTTGCCTTCTGTTAGTCTCTTGTTCATTTACTTCTTGGAACAGTTGGTTCTCTCTCCATGCACATGTATTTTATTGCTCCCTGCAATGTAAGCCACTGGACCTCAGCACAGGGCTGTGCAGTTGGTAAATACTCAGTGGTTGCTTGTTGATTTTTCACACCCAAGAGACATTCTTTAGAATGAAACAAGTCAGCAAACTTAAACTTGTCCTTCCTTAAATATACATAACCACCTAAGCAATAAAGCTAAATAGTTACAGGCATACCTCAGAGATATTGGGACTCTGGTTCCAGGCCCCCACAAATAAAGTGAACATTGCAATAAAGCAAGTCACACACAGTTTTTTGGTTCATATAAAAATTATTTTTACATTATACTTTAGTCTATTACATGTGCAATAGCATTATGTCTAAAGAAAAGATTGTACATGCCTTAATTTTAAAAATACTTGATGGCTAAGAAATACTAGCCATCATCTGGGCCTTCATCAGGTCGTAATCCTTTTGCTGGTGTTGGACTTGCCTTCATCTTGCTGGCTGCTGACTGGTCAGGGTGGTGGTTGCTGAAAGGTGGGGTAGCTGTGGCAGTTTCTTAAAATAAGACAACCATGAATTTTGCCACATCGATTAACTCTTTCACAAAGGATTCCTGTAGCAGGTGATGCTCCTTTATAACATTTAATCCACACTAGAACTTTTTCCATATTAGGAGTCAATCCTCTCAAACCCTGCTTTATCAACTAAGTTTATGTAGTATCCTAACTCCTTTGTTGTCATTTCAGCAATCCTCACAGCATCTTCATCAGGAGTAATTTCCATCTCATGCAAGAAACCACTTTCTTGGCTCATTCATAAGAAGCAACTCCTCATTCATTCAAGTTTTATCATGAGATTGCAGCACTTGAGTCACATTCAGGCTCCACTTCTAATTCACTTGCTCTTTCCTCCACATCTATAGTTACTTCCTTCAACTGAACCCCTCAACGTCATTCATGAGGGTTGGAATCGACTTCCTCCAAACTCCTGTTAATGTTGATATTTTTACCTCTTCCCATGAATCATGAATGTTTTTAATGGCATTCAAAATTATTAATCCTTTCCAGAAAGTTTTCAATTTAATTTGCCCAGATCCATCAGAGGCAGTGGTAGCCTTAAAAAATGCTATTTCTTAAATAATGAGACTTGAAAGTAAAAATTACTTCCTGATTCATGGGGTACAGAATGGATGTTGTATCAGCAGGCATGAGAGCAACATTAACCTCGTATATTTCCATCAGAGCTCTTGGGTGACCAAGTCCATTGTCAATGAGCCATAATATTTTGAAAGGATTATTTTTCTCTGAGCAGTAGGTCTCAACAATAGACTTAACATATTCAGTAAACCGTGTGTAAACAGATGTGCTGTCATCCAGACTTTGTAGTTCCATTTACAGAGCACAGGCAGAGTAAATTTAGTGTAATTCTTAAGGGCTCAAGGATTTTTGAAATAGTAAATGAGCATTGGCTTGGACTTACAAGTCACTAGCTGTAATAGCCCCTAACAAGAGAGTCAGCCTGTCCTTTGAAGCTCTGAAGGCAGGATTGACCCGCTTCTCTCTATCCACAAAAGTCCTAGATGGCATCTTCCTCCGATATGAGGCTGTTTAATCTACATTGAAAATATGCTGTTTAGTGTAGCCACCTTTCATTAGTTATCTTAGCTAGATCTGGATCACTTGCTGCAGCTTCTACACCAGCACTTGCTGCTTCACCTTGCACTTTTATGTAATGGGTTGGCTTCTTCCTCAAACCTCGTGAATCAACTTTTGCTATTTTCAAACTTTTCTTCTGCAGCTTCCTCACCTCTCTCAGCCCCCATAGAATTGAAGAGAGGCTTTGGCTGAGGGGAATGCTGGAGCTGGTTTGATCTTCTCTCCAGACTACTAAAGCTTTCTTCATTCCAGCAATAAGGCTGTTTCATTTTTTTATCATTTGTGTGTTCACCGGAGTATTCACTTGAACACGTAGAGGCATTGTGGGGTTATTCATTGGCCTAATTTCAATATTTTTGTGTCTCAGGGAATAGGGAGGCCTGAAAAGAGGGAGCGAGACAAGGAATGCAAGTCAGTGCAGCAGTCAGAACACACAACGTTTCTTAAGTTCGCCATCTTCTGTGGGTGGGTTTTGTGGCACCCCAAAACAGTTACAATAATAACATCAAAGATCATTGATCACAGATCAGCATGACACATATAATAATCATGAAAAAGTTGGAAATACTGCAAGAACTACCAAAACGTGACAAAGACATGAAATGAAGTGAGCAGATATTGTTGGAAAAATGGTGTCGATAGATTTGCTCAATGCATGGTTGCTACAAACCTTTACTTTATTAAAAAGAAAAAGGAAAAGAAAAAAAAACCAAAAAACAAAAACCCCACAGTATCTGCATAGTGCCGTAAAGCAAAAAGCAATAAAATGAGATATATCTGTAGAGACTTTTAGAATAGGAAAGATCCTTAGGGAATTAGTATTTATTACATATAATCGGTGCTTTATATCCTTTTTCATAATAACATTAAAAGGTAAGTATGGTTGCCCACATTTTATAAACAAGCAAGCTGAGACTCAGAAATGTTAAATAACTTGCCCCAGGTCATTCATCTAGAAGAAGTAGAAGGGCAATTAAATCTGTCTCTTTGTCTTCAAAACCCATGTTTCACTATTTTATTCTGCCTCTTAAGGGAAATGAAGTTTTGGTCATCACCAGAAAATAGCATTTGAGGTAAGAAATCTGAGTCAATATTAAGTTAAAAAGGAAAAGGCATGAGTGAGGTGGGGACATCTAGCAACAAGTATTAGAGGGCCAGCATCTAATGCCAAACTGGTGTTTGCCAGAATACTACAGAAGGGGGAGGGGCTTCATCCTCAAACCTCATGAGAAAACCCAGAAAAACATAGACTGCAGCAAGCCGGTTTAAATAACATAGTGGTAAGTGGACAGCCTCTGGGATCAGACCGTGAATTTGGGCCTCAGATCTCCAGCTTTTCCCCCTATGGAATTTGGGGCAACTTCTTTACTTACCCTCTCTGTGCCTCAGTTTCTGCACTTGTAAAATATGGTGATGATAATAGAACCTACCCCTTGGGGTAATTGTGAAAAGACTTAGAACAAAGCCTGGCACATAATAAGGGTTCAATAAGTGTAGGTTGTTATTATTACTGTTGTTATTAAGGCTAAGGAAAGTAGTGCACAGAGAACTTCGAACATTCCTACTGCTTGGCAAGGTCCAGAAGCTGATGGCCTGGGATCAGCCTCAGAAGCCTTGTGGGTGTGCGACCATGCCCTTCCTAACTCCCCCGCAGGTCCTGGTAAGGTTCCCCGTGCATGTATACCTGGCATTGTGTCCAGTGAAGGCTAACTTCAGGCCCAGGCCTGTAATGTGATAATAATATTCTTTGACTAAGAGACAGGCTTATGTTGCTAAGTTGTTTTGTTATTAAAAGTAAATAGCAACACACTCTCTTCTTCCCCCAAGAATTCAGAATAAATTGACTTTCTAGGACAGATTTGTAACTATGTGCTAAATCCTTCACACTGTCTGCAAGTCTCAGTGAAGCCCCAGAGAGGATGAATAGTTCATGAAGGTTTTCTGTTTGCTGATTGGACCCTTCACAAAGTTGGGCTTGCCTGCTTTTAGAAAAGTGCTTCACTTATTAATTAGGTAAGGCTACTTGGGCCTAAAGGTCCCCGATGAGATGTGGAAAGTGTTAAAGGTCTAGATCTGGAAGGGAAATTTCAGCCTGTTTCTGGCCTCAGTGCTATGGGCTCTGGGCAACCTTGGGCAGTAGCTTCCCCACTAGAAAAGGAGAGCCCAAGATGGTCATCTAACCGGTTGGTGTTTGGGTATGTAATGTGGGAAATGGCAATTATTCTTTCATCAGCTTCTTTGTAAGTACCTTGTAATACCTATGTGATTGTTTTACTCTTCATAAAGGCCTTAGAGCTGTGTTGCTGGACTTGGGCCTAGAGTGCTGCTGGTCATGAAATGATATTGCTCCGTGGCTTGTGGCTTGTGGCATGCAGCTTAAGAGATGATAGTCCTGTGAGGATGATTTCCCACCCTTTGCTGCAGAGAGGGTCCTCACCAACCTTTACGCCTGTCCCGGGCTCCCTTTCTCTAGAATTCTAGGAAGCCTACAGTGGCACCTCTGTGCCTAATTGCTGTGACTTGGAAAAACTGCTTTTGGAAAGGGCTATTGCTGTTCCCCCCGCCCACCCCCCCCCAAATATATATATATATATACACTCACATACACACAAAATGTAGTCTCAGAAAAGTAGGAATGAAAGAGCTATGGGAAATCACTGCTACATCTGCTTGTCAGGTCTTGGCACATCTGGAAATGCTGCTGGTGTTCAGGTGATAGCTCCTGTTAGTGTTTTCCCCTGCCAGCTAAGGGCAGGGCCTTCCTCTTGCCCTGGAGACAAAGAATGGGTAGTCAGGGAGGTGGAGAGAGGGAGAGGAGATACAGTGGCTCGCCATCTGTTCTCCAAACAGAGCTCAAGAGGATCTTTCGTAAACCATACATCCAGATGCAGAAAATGAACAAACATTCTGTTTTTATTCCTAAAGGTCAACTTCAGTCGTGAATTAATAATAGCTGACATTCATTGAACTCTTACATTTCTCATTAAATCCTCACTAGGAAATTGCTAGTACCCCCATCTTTACAAAAAGGAAATGAAATCTGAGGAAAATGAACTTTCTCATGGTGTCACAGCTACTAAGAGATGGCACTAACATTTGAACCCAGGTCCAACTGCAATGTCATCCATTTAGCCACAATGCTTGGCTGTCCCTTGGTTTTGCATTCTACATTTTTCTGTAACTCCATAGTACAAATGCTGTCTGCAATATAGTGAGACTATTTATTTCACGGTTTGTATTTTGCATTGGTGAAGTCATGTAAATTGATTTTTTTTAATATTCAGCAGGGCTCTGGTGCCCTCTGAGTCACCCATTGAGTGTGTTGCTTGTGGAGGTAGTTGGGTGGTGGTGCTTCAACATGGTCTGAAGCTGTCCGCTGGATGCCCTGTTTCCGGGGACTCCCAGGAAGTGCAGGCAAAGGTCAGCCACTGCCTGTGTTCTGCCTGGAGCCACCCAGATGAATTACAAAGTGATCTGCAGATAGCTGCTTCTTGTGCTGGGCTTGGAGGTACCCAGGGGAGGTCAAGCTCTGAACTAAGGCCAGCTGCTGCTAGTGCCAGGCTTGGAGCCTCTGAGTGAAAGGTATGGGGCTCACAGAGGCTAGATGCCGCTTGTTTGAGAGATTTTAGGAAAATCTGAAGCATGAGCCAAGACAGGCCATTCCTATAGGAAAGCCCCTGGAAACAGCTTGGGTGGGCCTGAAAGTTGGGTGGGGTGGGGTCTCAAGGAATCACCAGGGCAGAGCAAACAGTGTGCGCCAGGTTGATGGAGACTCAGATACGGTGTCTACCTGCTGGCTCTGTCTGGGAGTCGGTGGGAGGGCTCAGCAAAGGAACAGTGGCCTCTGCCAGCACTTTTGTCTGGGAGAAAGATGCCTCTCGAGCTCTTGCTCTGGTGCCAAACAATTCACTTCCTACCTGTATGTCCCTGTTGCCTTTCGAACTGCTGCCCCCATGCTGGAGCTCAGAGGGAGTGAGTACAAGTAAATCCGTGTGTGGGCACTTTAAGAGGAACTGCCTGGAACTACAGCACCCTCAACCTCCCTCAGCCTAAACCTCCCTCAGCCTCAACCTCCCTCAGCCTCAATCCCCACTGCTTTTTACAGCCAGAAGTTATGGGGACTTCTCTTCCTGGCACTGAAACCCTGTGCTGGGGGGCCTGGTGTGGGACTGGCAGCACTCACCTCCACAGCTAAGAATCCCTCCCAATTTTTAAAAAATATGTTTTTATTGATTTTAGAGAGGAAGGGAGAGAGAAATAGAAACATCAATGAAATGCACACCCCCTACTGGGGATCAAGCTCGAAACCTTGTCATGTTCCCTGACCAGGAATGAAACCAGTGATCTCTTGGTTCCTGGGTCAGTGCTCAACCTCTAAGCACACCAGCCGGGCTCTCTCCCAATTTTTATCCACCACACATGGGTATGGGACCAGCCTGTTCCATGTTTCTGCCCCTCCTACTAGTCTCCATATGGCTTCTTCTTTAATTTCATAGTTGTAGGACTTCCATTCCTCTTGATTTTCAGACAGAATGATGGCTGTTCTGTAGTTTAGTTATAATTTTGATATGGTTATGGAAGGAGGCGAGTACCCCATTTGCCTACACCATCATCTGGAACTCCCACTTCTTTTTTTGAAATGCAAATCTTTTTCTCTAGATAGGTTCATTGCAATCCATTCTTATTTCCACTTGGAGGAATAGTGATGGTTTTAAAATATCCATAAATTCTCTTTCATTTAAAAGGTGAAGACTGTTTTCCTTCCCCTTGAGTGTGAACTCTGCTTGACAACTCACTTCAAATTAACAGAAAACCCTAAACATCATATTAGAAGTGGACCTTTAGGCCCACGCAGCCTTACCCAATTAACAAAAAATTGAGGAAGTGATGGTGTTAATCCTTGGAGACTAGGTCATAAAAGGCTTTGTGGCTTCTGTTTTGGTCTCCTTTGGATTACTGTTCTGGGGAAAGCCAACTGCCATTGTCATAAGGATGTTGAATCCTATGGAGAGGCTCACATGGCAAGGAAACAGAGGCTTCCTGCCAGCAGCCATGAGTGAGCCACCCTGGAAATACCTCTTCCAGCCCAGCCAAGCCTTCAGATGAGCACAGCCCCAGCTGGAATCTTGACCCACAGAAACTGAGATAATAAATATTTGTTGTTTTAGACCACAAAATTTTGGAGTAACTTGTTATGTAGCAACAAATGATCCGTATAACTGTGCACCTAATTTTCAAGTGATATTTGGTGCAGTGGTTGTTATATACTAGTATTCACATATTTCTTTCCAGTACTAGCTGGGTAAGTTATTTAAACTATCTGGGCTTCAGGGTCTTCCTCTCTAAGATGGGGAAAATGATAGATTCTACTCCAGTGAATTGTTATGGGTACTTAGTTCATGGTAGGGCACTCAATAAATGGGTAACTGCTAGTATTATTAATATATTCTCAACTAATATAATTCTTGGCTCCTCTTACCTTTTAACAATCCTTTTTTTCTCTTATTGATACAACTTCTCTCCTCGTGAGAAACCTGGCAAAAGCTTCCTGTAGCACTGTGGACATGGGTCTCTTTTTGCTCTTACCATGTTTCACTGTGATAGATTGCTTATGGATCTCCCTGGAGTAACAAGTTACTCCAAAATGTTGAGGATAGGGAAGAACCTCCTGTCTTCATTTCCATAGTGCCTAACACCAAATAAATGAATGGATAGATTATATAACTTCCTGTGTTGTATTTGCACATAAGTAATCAACATGTGATGTCATTAAAATGACTAACTCTCATCTCCAGCCAAAGAGGGTACATGTTAAAAAACAAAAGCAAATTGGAGACTGTTGCTCATTTTGCTCTCTGCTTTTCCAGCCCAAGAAACCTGTAATATTGCTGCTGACTCATATCTTTTTAGTATATACAGGCCATTTTGAAATCAGGGGAATGTAGTTGTGAGAATTTCATCATAATTGCTGAAATATATTTGATTATTCCAGGCATTTTAAGTTTGAAACTATGGTTCAGATTATTGCAACAGAAATTCTCATATGGAGGGCATTAAACATGGGACAGTGAATGGGGTTGTTTCTGACCTAGGTCCAAATCTGAATTCCAGAATTTAAAAGCTAGTTAGCTGCCCAGCTATGCCCCAGCTGTTTCATTCCCAAGTATCTATTTGTTCCACTCAGTGTGGATGAAAGTAAAGAAGATCAGAGAATAGTCCTTACTCAACCTCACCCCCATCCAGGCCTCCATGAATCTTTTCAGTCCACATTTCCTCTCTTCAGTGTCCTCTTATCTATTAGACATTTAACAGGTATTTATCATATGCCAAACAGTGCTGAGCACAGGGGCTATACCAACAAGGCATTCCTGGGGACTGACAAGTTTGAGTCTATATATGAGGTGAAGGTACCAGGAAGCTCTCCAGCATCTATATGTATAAAAGCCTAAGCGACCAAACGACTGGTCAACCAGTCGCTATGATGCACACTGACCACCAGGGGACAGATGCTCAATGCTCAGAATCGGACTCCCTCCTGTCTGGATTGGGCCTGGGGGGATCGGGCTCCCTCCTGTCTGGATTGGGCCTGCAGGGATCAGGCCTGCAGGGATCGGGCCCCCTCCTGTCTGGATTGGGCCTAGGGGGATTGGTCCGAAACTGGCTATCCGACATCCCCCGAGGGGTCCTGGATTGCGAGAGGGCGCAGGCCAGGCCGAGGGACCCCAATGGTGCACGAGTCCTTGCACCGGGCCTCTAGTTAACAATAATAAGGTTTAAAATTCTCTTAGCACAAATTCTGGGTCCCATTCAGCCCTGGTGGTTGTATCTTTCCAGTTGTGGGTTTAGATGCTGTGGAGCATCCAGTGTGGTTGTTTGCTTTCAGTTTGCTTTGGTAAGGGAAATCTGGGACTTGCTATTCCATTGCTAAAACACTAATTAGTTATACAGTAAACATCATGTAAGCCAAAATTAGTAATTTTAATACTGTCTTCAGCTGAAGCCAAATAGGAGGGAGGGTAGATCTGGTAGGATCTGAGCCTAATGCTTCAGAAGCCAAGCAAAGGGATGCTCTGCAGAATTAACCCGGAGGAAGGATGTCCCCGTGGTAAACAGACACTGGTTAGGAGAGTCCTAGAAATTGGAAAAAGGAGACTTGTTCATACCATTCGGTGTCTTTCCTGGTGTTCCTTGACAAAATTTATCTATTCATCCATCCATCTGTGCATTCATCCACCCACCCACAAGTGCCTGGTGCATTTAAGGAGTAAACAGAAGTAAAAGACACAGTTCTGATTCATAAGAAGACTGTGATCTGATAAAGATAGATAATTCATAAATAGTAGATAATTCATAAACAGTTACAACACAGTATTATATATATTTTTAAAAACATTAATACCCAGCGTTGGTAAAGGAAAAAGGAGATGAATATTCTTCGACACTGATGCTGGGAGTATTATTTGATGCAGTGGTTCTGGAGTGTCATTTAGTAATGCTTACAAATGCTCTATTTGTCTTTCCATTTGTCAAACAATTTCATTTACAGGAATCTGTCTGGGGCATATAATAATGGAAATGTAAGTAGATGTGTAAGAATGTTTTTTATTGCTTTTATGACAACCAGAAAAGGGGAAACAAATGAAAAGTTCATCAATGGAGAATTAGTTAGTGACAACCTTGTTTGGCTGTATAATGGAATACAGTGCAGTTTTGAAACAGTGAGTTTTGGAAGAGAGTTAAGTGACCTATGGAATGTTAATGCCCCATTGTTAAATGAAAAAAAGTAAGTCACAAAACTATAAGAATAGTATTTCAATTTTCTGTACTAAATATATGCATAAAAATAATGTTAGTAGTGGTTATCTCTACATTATTTTCATCTTCAAGTTTTAGTTCTTTGTGGAGTCCTAAGTTTTCTACAACACTCATGAATCACCTTTGTAGTTTTGGAAAGCCATTCATCATAGACCTCATCAAAGCAGAGCCCGGCTAAGGCCTTGGCCAAGTGCTTCGGGGCTCTGAGTTGGGAGCTCAGGAGTGGGGCTCAGCTGAAACAAAGCTGTTCTACTTCCAGGTGCACATGCATACATTCATTTATTGAACAGATTCCCGTGTTTGCAGGTGGTGAGTCAGGCAATAAGGTTAGAGAGGTAGACAGGAGCCAGATTATATACAGGGCTGTGCAGGCCGTGTTAGGATTTTGGATTTTAGTCTAAATGAGATGGAAACTCTTGGAGGATTTTAAACTGAGGCCTGGCTTGATCTGATCACTTTGGGCTGCTCTGAACCCCCACAGTCAGAGGTAGCTGTGGCCAGAGGGCTGCCCGTTGAAGTGTTTGAGAGCTGGAATCCTTGGCATTGCCACCTATCTGTCCATTTAAGCTGTGGCTGTGAACCCCGATGTGCTGGACAGCTTCCGTTGGCAGCTCCAGATCCCCTTCTCCATCCTGCCCTGGTTTCCCAGGGGTTTCAGATAGTGGGGAGGCCAGTGAGTGTGATGGGGGGCGGGGAGTGATATTTGGGTAAACTCCCAACTTGCTCTCTGTTAAGTCACCTCTGGCTCCTGAGCCACAGGTTTCAGCTCCTAACAAGGAGGCTGTCTTCACATTACTCTTCCTTCTGGGGTCAGTGAATGTCCCCTTTCTTCACCCTCTCAGGCCTGGGATGGTGACAGTCCCTATGGCTAGGAGTCCCTATGGTTGCACTTTCTCCTGAGGTTTTCCCTGCTCCTGCCCTCACACCTTTGCAAACAATCCCGTTACTGACCTCACCTCACGTTACATAGTTTGAGTTTGCCATCTGTTTCTAGCAGGAACTCTGTGTGATAATCCACCTTCTTTCTGGTGGCATCTGGGATATTCTGACCAAATTGGGGCCGTTCCACAAGAGCCCATGGCCCAGCATGGCCTTGGTGAGGGCTTTGGTCAGTGGGATTTCCCAGAGCAGGCCGCAGTAGCGTGGTTCTAGGGGAGGTCTGGCGAGGCGGAATGTTCTAGGGTACTTCTAGTTAATCAAGGAAATTAGAACATAAATGGGATATTTGGTTATATTAAGGACTTGGTGTCTAATTTTTAAGATGTGTGTGTTTTTAAGTTGTGTGATTATATTTAGAAAACATATCTTTTAGAAACATACTATAATATTTGTGGATGAAATATGATGTTTAGGGTTAATTTCAAAATTATCCATGCGGAGGTAGATAGTGGCTAGAAATTTAACCATAAATTAATAATTATTAAAGTTGGATGATGGTTACACGGGAATTCATTTTAACACTAGGGGCCCCATGCATGAATTCATGCACCTTGAAAGGAACTGTGGGTCGCGAGGCTATGGTGGGCACAGGGGCAGGTCTCGGACCATCCTCTGCGCCCCCACCTGGCCCCTCCTACCATGACCCCCCCACACCCTGGTCCTGTGTCTTCCAGCAACCCCGCTTCCACCACCGCTGCTCCCACACGCTGACAGCGTGGAGTGATTGGGGCCAGCGCCAGCAGCGGGTGTGAGCGGTGGCTGCTGGCCCCAATCACCCCTCAGGAGCAGGGGGAGGGGGAGAAGCCTCAGGGGTGATCAGGGCCGGCAGCCACTGCTCGCACCCGCTGATGGCGCCAAGCGATCGGGACTGGTGCCAGGCGCTGGCAGCGGGTGCGAGCAGGGCTGTCACCAGCAGCAGGTGTGAGAGGCAGCTGCTGACTCCAATCGCCCCTCAGGAGCAGGAGGAACTGGAAAAGCCCTGAGGGGTGATCAGGGCTGGCAGCTGCCGCTTGCACCCGCTGATGGTGCTGAGTGATCGGGGCCGGCGTTGGGCACCGGCAGCAGGTGCGAGCTGCGGCTCTGGTGCTGGCAGCTGGTGTGAGTGAGGGGTGCCGGCAGCAGGTACAGCGCTGGGTGGGACCGCAGCACATGGGAGCAAAGAATTTTCAGTAACCACCAGAGGCTTCACCCCAATGACAGCGACCGGCACCACGCCTTGGTCTGGTGCCCCCACTCACCTGCTCCACCATCCCACCCTGGCCGATGCCCACCATGTTCAGTGCTCTGCCACCTGCTGCCAATGCCTGCCATGTTTCGTGTCTGCCCCCTGGTGGTCAGTGCACACCATAGCAACCAGTTGTTTGGTTGTTCCGCCGTTCAGTCTATTTGCGTATTAGGGTTTTATATATAGAGATATATAGATCCTTTCTCTTTGGTAAGTTGGAGCTATTTTATAATAAAAAGCTTGAAGTTACACACCAATACAAGTTTTGTGGAAGAATACCCCCCAGTAAATCTCTCTTAAGTGTTCTTACTTCTTTTTTAAAAATTTAGTGTGGTGACATTTTTATTCTTATTTTTAAAATTAAATTTGTCTTACTCTTTGAGAAGCGCACTAATGCATTAACATTCTTTGTGATGTTCATTGACTATTCAGCTGCTGACAGATGTTAAGCTCCCTTCCACAGGCTGTTCTGGGGTCATCTGTTGTCAAGGAATGGCGAAGTGTTTTGCTGTAACAGCAGCAGAAGATGTTTTAAACTATGCTTTGCTTTGTACTTTCTAAAGTGGTGTCTTCTATGGTAACAAGCTCCCTGGGTGGCAGAGTTTGCTTTTAGATTGGGTTAGAGGCTTTAAAAAAACATTCAATTAGAGTCTCAACAAAACAGTGTCTTCCAGGGAAAGCAAAGGGCAGAGTAGAAGAAAGGGTGCGGGCTGAGCACATGAATGACCAGGTGTTATCTCAGCTGTCACAAGCTGTGTGACTTTGGGCATGTCGTTTACCTTCTCTGAGCCTGATTTTCCATTAACATCTCTGGTCCCGTCCAAGTCCAGACGTGTTTGGTAGAGAAAATCAAGAGCAGTTTAAAAGGCAAATACAGAAATAAAAATCGCCTTGGATCTACCTCCTAGAAGATAACGTAATGGTTTTTAATGCCTATGCATGTTAGTACTGTTAAGAATCAACATCACATAACATATTTTGTAATTTTGTAGAACAACTAATCTGTAGGTTGTGTTACCTATTGAAGGAACGTAGAGAAGCCCTTCCATCTGTCACTTAAATCTGTCGAGTTTTAATGCCATTTTGTGATGTAACTTTGATCATTGGAAGGTGTTGTTTTCTTCCTGAGGGTTATTCCTGCTGATTATGTGCAGAAGGAGGGCAGGCTAATGAGGGAAGGGCGGCCTTCCCCATCGCACTCGGTTTCTTTGACTGCGCACCTCAGGCACAGCAGGGCTGAGGAGGAAGCATCTTGTGTCTGCTGTGCCTCTCCCCTGCGCCTCCTCAGGCTGCACTGCCACCTCTGGGGACAGCAGAAGGAGCAGTGCGACAGCCAGAGGGAAGGCTGGCAGAGGTGGGGAAAGCTTTAGGAGGAAGAGGCTGTCTGGAAGCCCCTGTTCTTCCCTGGGACAGTTCACCGGCAAGCAGAAGCAGCCAGAAATCCCAGAAATCTGACCTAATACGATAAAAGGGGCCAGAGAGCAGGGAGCAAGGGCAGGACTGTTGAGAGACTTAGACTTATTCAGGTAAAATGTGTTAATAAAGGCCACTTGACTTTCATCCAGCATGCCAGGGATGCTGTGTTTACTTGTGAAGTTTTTGCATGTTTCCACTCTAGTTTGGAAGTGGAGATCTGGGACCCCGACCTGGCAGAATGCCCGGTTACACAGCCATCGCTGTGGCACTGCCCCCGTCCAGGGGAGTCTGGGTCTGCGGCTGAAGCCAAGCAGTCTTCTGGCATTACCCTCCCTTCCTGAATGTAATATTCCCACGCCCCCCAGACCAGTCCCCCTGATACTTACTCTATGTTATCTACCATAGACTTTGAGTGGGATTTATAAAAAATTTAGCTTAGGTGAATGTCCATTGCCTTTGCATATTTGAAGAAGATCCTTAGTCTGCCTTCAAAGGTGCAAGAAAGAGACATGAAAACTCATAGATACAGACAACAGTGTGGTGATTACCAGAGGGAAGAGGGGTGGGGAAGGTAGAAAAGGGTAAAGGGGGAGTAAATGGTGATGGAAGGAGACTTGATCTGGGGTGGTGAGCACACAATGCAATATACAGTTGATGTATTACAGTATTGTACACCTGAAACCTATGTAATTTTATTAACCAATATCACGCCTATAAATTCAATAAATTTAAAAGAAAAGAAGAAATAAATATTACTAACAGCATGCATCTGAGATTTCCTAGTTCTCAAGGACTTCAGGCCTGACCATAACTTATTTGGATGTTATCCAGAAAGGCAGTTAGAAAAGTAAAACAACATCCAAGGCTGAAAATCAATTTGGATTGTAAATGGAGAAGGAACTTCAAATCCCATAACAGAAATAGAACTTGGAAAATCTACCTAAAGTGACCCAGGCAACACACAGCATAGGAACTTTGGTGTTTAGCTTGGGAGAGAAAGCACACTAGCTGTCTACAGATATTCGAAGGGCTGCCTGTGGAGGAGGGATCACATTTTTCTCTGTGTGTGATGCGGAGGGGTTGGACCGATGCATTGGTATGTGAAAACTAGAGAGAGACAGACTTCTGTTTTTTAGAAAAAGACATTTCTAGGGAGCTGTACAAACATGGAAGGAGGTCTTTGCAGAGAGAGGTAGAACGTTTCTGGTCACTACTCAGAGGCCGGGAGACTGCATACCCTCTCTTTTTATTTCACTCTTCCTCTTGCCTGCTATTCTCTAACCACACTTCTTTTTTTCAGTTCCCCAAAGAAGCTGCCTGGAATACCCCCCATCCCCTCCCCGCACCCCTTCAACCTGCGAAACTGAGACCTGCTCTTTTTTAGGTCTCAGCTTAAACTGCACTTCCTCATGTAGGTCTTTGCTGACCTCCTTATCTAAAGACGGCGACTATTCAACCTATACCACAGACCTTGTGTTTTTCCTTTATAGCACTTTAAATTTGTGCATATATGTGCATATACATGCATGTATATATCACATGTATGTCGTATATATCTCATACACACATATGTTTCTATAAAGCAACACAAATATAATTTGTGGGACCATTTGTTTAATATACTGTGTGTCCCAAAAACATGTATACACACTTTAACAGATGGTAGCTCAACTGATGTTTGTTTCTTTTCAGCCAGACTAAGCTTTGAACGAAGGAAATTCATCCTAAAATGCTACTGGAAGTTTGAAAATGCAGTTGAAGTACAAACACTGCCTTTATACTTATTCAAAGTGTGTATACATTTTGGGGGGGGACACTGGGTGTCCCCACCAAAAAATGCATACACACTTTAACAGCTGATAACTCACTAATTTTCACTCCTTTTCAGGTTTAACTGATTTGAAATAATGGGTGAAGCCAGACTAAGCTATGAACAAAGAAAATTCATCCATTAAGTTTTTTAATAGCGATACATAAAAGATAAAGTTTATGGTACAAAACTGGCAACAGTTGACAAATTGAGGGCACACAAATACGGAATGAAATGATCTTGGTGTTTGTGATTCCATTGCTTCGAGTTATCAGCAGTGCCTGAACCAGAATGATCATCAGTTTGAAAATGGACATTGACCCCAAAAATTATCCATTTCTGTAGTTCTTTTAAATTTTGAAAATGAACAGTATGCTAATAAACATTGGCTTTATAATCATTCAAAGTGTATACATTTTTGGGGGGACAACCTATAAGTTTCACTACTAGAAGATAAGCTTTGAAAGAAATACCATGCCTGTTTTGGTCATTATTCTGTTCTGTATAGAGCTTAGAACATAGTAGATGCTCAATAAATGTGTCATGAATGAATTAATGTGATTCAGGCATCACAGTGTCTTAGAGAGTATTACTCCAAGAGTGGGACATGAATGGCTTAGAGGTGGCTTTTAGATGGGGCCTGAGCCCAGCACTAAATAATATTGCATCACCTTATGTGAAAGTAATTTTTTTTCAATTTACATTTAAGCCTTCTGATTTTATGGAAAAGGACAGTTCGGTGTGGTGACAGTATTTAACCTGCGCTCTAACACTGCCGATCTCCCTTGTCAACGCAGAGAGTGATTGGGCCTTAGCAAGCATCACTGTCTGGCTGGAAACTAATAACATGTTTTGTTTCTATTGCACTCATTTGTTGGTTGCCTTTTATTTGTGGCAATTGATACTGATTTTTCCTTAATGGAGGTGATCCAAAGATTTCTTTTAAATTAAAACTAAGTAAAGTTGTGAGATTACTAATGAAAAATATTAAGGAAATAATAGTACTGTTATGATATAACGGTGGTTCTTGAGTGGTTTTTGGAGGGTCTGAAATGGTGGAACCACCTGGAAGGTCACTGGTTCCCAAGAGTCATCCCAAACCAGTGCAGGTCCATGACAAAGTAAATGCAACCAAGTGAGTTTCATGAAGCAGATTTATTCATTGTCATTCCAATAGCATGTCCTTTTGATATTAAAGTATCCTTTCTCAAAATAGGTAGTGGTTTTTTAAAAATGTCCTTAACTTGGGGCAATAAAGTGTTGGCAGCCACGTATTGTTCCTTCCCTTTTAATTATGTAGTGATGGTGTGTGTGTGTGTGTGTGTGTGTGTGTGTGTGTGGTGGGGGTGGGGGGGGGCGGAGTTTCACCCCCTTGAAATCTAAAACTCTGGGCCCACTGTGGTCTCTTTGTGGTCCCTCCCATTGCAGGATTTTCTGGTTGCAGGTAAGATCTTGTTTGCCACCTGTGTGAATAGCTATGGAGGCTGAAAATCCTGTGTGTGTGTGTGTGTGTGTGTGTGTGTGTGTGTGTGTGTGTTGTGCACGTGCATACATACATGCGTGTACACTGGTCCCCAGTGGAAATGCAGATGTATTATACCACCCTTTCTGTTAAAGGCTTTGTGTTTTCCATTTATTTCAAATAGGGATTCCAAGTACTTCATTTATAATGAAAAAGGATGTGTAAATAATGTACAGAAATGATCAATAGTGTGTGAGGGGTATAATAGAGGAGAGAGGTGGTTGGGGGAAGTAGGCGGTGTTCCTGTAGCAACTTCTTTCATTGGAGAGAGGTGAGGGATGGGAGGATCTGAGGGTGGTGACTCCCAGAAGGCTGATGGGCGTTCTGAGGGCAGCAGCCTCCCCATTTCCTGAGGTGGGATGCCAGGGGCTGGACGAGGAGGACAGGCAGAGGCAGACTGGCCATCTGTGGAAGGATCCAAAAGCCAAGTGCTGCTGAGCACCAGTAGGTGAGGCCTCTGTCACCCAGACAGCAACCCGAAGAGAAGGTAGCTACTCAGCATGTTGTGCTGTTGCCTCTTCCTGCTCTTTGTGTCTGTGCAGAATTTGCTTTGCTTCTAGAACTCAAACCCTGGGACTACGACTCTTACACCCCTGTTAGAAATTCAGCAAAGCTTAAGACTGGAGAGATTATGGCCTTACTAACCAGATTTGGCAACTACCTGACTGAAAACATCTAAAAAACTAGACCCATAAAGTGACTTAAACTGGATGTAAGCCATGGTCGGTGTTTGGCTTTTCATTGGAAGCTGCTGCCCTGGGTGACCTTGTTTCTGTGGCCAGGGTCATCTGTCACCCCTGAGAGCTGGTTGGTTTGTGTGTGTGCCTGTGTGCGCTCATGCGTATCCTTGTCAGTGGCTGCTGTTGGTGTTCCGCTCTGAGTCATGGAATCAAAGGCCAACACCTTCAACTTAAATACTCTGTGGATAAGTGTGGAGCACCTGCCATTGTCGAGCAGCATGGGGGGGGGGGTTGCTCCGTAAATGGTTGGTGTCTGTGTCTACTCATGCATGTAACTCACATTTACAGCAGTATCGTGCAGTGAAAGTACTGTGAGAAGGGATCGACAAATTACAGAGGAAAAACATTTAATTCTTATTGAAGAGACATTTGACCTGGGCACCAAGAAGTTGGCCTTGTGTGGAGGGAGCTGGTACGGAGGTGCCCGCCTGAGGTGAAAGAGTGCCTGAGTAAAGAGATGGGAAATACTTTGTTTGGGGAACGGTGCCCTGTGAAGTAAATGCCCAGATCCGCGCACAGTGCCTGGCAAGAGTGTTCATAGGGAGTGTCTTCATGATCTGTGCGGGGAGTGCTGCCCAGCAGTGGCAGAGGTGGGTTGATGAAGCGTGTGAAGGCCGCAGGAGGAGTTTAGACCTCATTTAGAGTCATCAGTTCATAGATGTCTTTGTAAAGAAGGTTCCAGTAGACACACACTTTGTTTTCATATCGATATTTGGAGGGATACATGTAAGTACGTAGACTGTTTGGCAGGTGACTAAATGAGTGTTACATCCAGCAAGGATGATTTTCTCTAATAATAGGCCAAGGTCATCAGAGCGCTATTTTGTTTTTAAAAGTCAGAATTCTTTTCCTGTAACTTGCATCCTACTTTAGAGGATGTTTTCCATCACAAGAGGTGATATTTTTTCCAAACTAATGCAAATGTTACACTTTTAAATTAAAAGCAACCTGAAGCCAATGAGCAGAACTGCAAATCCACTGTCTCCACTGTTGATCAGTCTGCATGGAACGGAGTGGTCCTTCCAAGCGTTGGCCAGCAGGTGGTGACAGTGCTGCCTGTGCAGTTTAACTTTCAGGATTTCTAAAACACAGGCTACCTGTTCATTCTAGGAGAAATTGGAAAGCATCCTGGGGGTGAGTGGGTGGGAGTCACATACTCCCACCTCCCCTATACAATCAGTGCTGCAGTGCGGCATGCTGCAGCCTTTGTTGCCAACTGACTGACCTAAGCCTGTTCATTAGTTCACAATTAATGAGGTCACTTTTGGTAGACATTAGCAGCCATCAATGACTATAGATACTTGGAGGTGAGGACCATGCGTCTCCACCACCACAACCTTCCTGAGAGGCAGAGGATAAAGCAAAAGCAGTTTTCAGAACCAAATCCTGTTCCAGGGACAAAGCTGCATCAGGCAGGCACACATCCTGAGCTGGGAACGGCTGGTGAGGCCCCGGCTCCTGGCCTTCTAGGCACCCAGACAAGCACCTGGCTGAAAAGACCGCGGTGTGGGCAGTGGCAGCATTGTGGCTGCAGGATTCAGCTAACTTCACAGGCTGGCTCAGGCCACAGAGCCCACAACAACACGGGGCTGGAGGGACTGGGGCTTCAGGGCTCCCTTAACTCTCAGACCCTGGTCATGAAGGGCCGTTTTCAGCATTTCAGGCTGATCCGTATATTTTTACACCTGTCTTTTTATCAGTAAATATTATTTCTAATATCCATTTCACTTATTAACAACTCCTCTAATATTGATCAACGATAAACGTAGTTGAAGCCATATAATAACCACCTCTGAAGAACCAACTTTTGATTAGTCTTTCAAATGCTAAATAACTGCTTTTAGGATATAAGTTAAAATGCACACATCTATATATCCATTATGCTGGATACTTTGAAGAGAATTAGAGACACTTTTTCAGTTTATGTGTAGAGTGCATTTGTGTGTGTGTGTAAATTACTTAACACTTTTTCATTTATATCCTTTCTGTATGTATTGCTTAACAAAAGTGGGAGTGTGTGCTGTACATGATTTTATAACCTGCCTTTGTCATTAATAACATGTTATGAATATGTTTCCAAATCAGTAATTCTGCATTACCAGTTTTAATGACTGCATAGTATTTCATTTTATAACAGTTTGCTCACAGCTCACTATAGTGGAAATTGTGATTTTACCACTTTTGCTATTATAGGCATTACCGTAAAGATTGTCTTTGTACATGTTTCTTGTGTATTTGTTCATTTATTAGGGTGCATTCCTGGAAATGGAATTGCTGAATCATAGGATATGTACATTGAAAAAAAAATGTTTTAAACAAAATTTCAAATTACTCTTTGAAAGAATGTAGCAATCGATACTCCCACCAGCATCTGCTTTCTTGAGTATTCTCCCACACTGGAAGAATTAAAAAAAAACCACACACACATTTGCCCTTCTGATGGGTAAAAAGTCATCATTCATCTTACTAGTGAGGTTAGATTTAAAAAATATATTTGCTGTTTGTATTTCTCCTTTTTTCATTGTTTAAATATGGGAAGTTAGGAAAATTAATCTTCCGTATGTTTCCAGTCCCTAGCAGTGGCTAGATGCCTTAAAATTATTTATTAGCTTGGGGCCCAGCCAGCGTGGCTCAGGGATTGAGTATTGACCTATGAGCTAAGAGTTCCTGGTTCAGTTATCGGTCAGGGCACATGCCCGGGTTGCCAGTTCGTTCCCCATTGGGGGGGGTGCAGGAGGCAGCTGATCAATGTTTCTCTCTCGTTATTGATATTTCTATCTCTCTCTCCCTCTCCCTTCCTCTCTGAAATCAATAAAAATATATGTTAAAATTTTATTTGTTAGATTGGGAAACATAAAGCATTCCAAATGATCATGTTTTCCTTATTGAAGCCCCTGTCAAAAAGTGGGGTAGTGTTTCAACTGTGCCATTTCTGGCGTTCCCCCAGGGATCAGTTGGGTGTTGTTTTATGCCCTCCTTTAGGAAGGAATAAAGATCCTTTTTTTTTCAGCTGCTGGACTATTCAGAGATGATGGTGAGATGGCCAGGTCATCAGCATTTAAACATACCAAATACTCATACTCACACATGAAGTGAGAGCTTAAAGCTATTGAACTAATTTGATAGATGTAGATGGTCAAAGAGACCAGTTAACCACCAGAGGGATACTTTTTCAGCCAAGTTATCTAGTTTTCCTTTCTACAATTGATTAAACTTACCAGAAAATTGCTCTGTCTTCCATTCATTTGCTGATGTGTTTTGGGGAAGTTGTACAACAGAATATTTTCTTCTCCCTTCACCCCATCCGTGTTTTAGGATTAAACAAACGGATCCTGGACCAAACTAGCAGCTCTGAAGATGTTCCTAAATTGTTTAGACATGAAAGGAGGACTAGTTTCCAAATGTAGGTGACCCTCTACCCCATGGCCGCCAAGAACCTTAGAGCTCCCTCCACCTCCACCTGTTGCCTGATGTGCAAAATTGCTTTTAAAAAAAGATGGGCCCTCTAGATCAAAAATGTTCATGTCCAGCAAGGGCCTAAAATTAAATTACATGGAAAGGTAATGACTGTAAGTCCACATTGAAGTATAAAGGACTTACTTTAGGTTTTTTGAGAGAAGGATTGGGCTCCATAAAGGGGGCGAGGTGAGGGAGATCCACCAAGAAGAAAGAACCAGAAAGGAGATGCTGGGGCACAGAGCACCACAGTTCATCTAAACTCACCTTGGACGACAGGTTACCTGCCCAGGGACCATTCCACTGTGACACTGGTATTTGTGATGGAACATTTGTGAGTAATTGGCACTTTTAATTACTTCATCCAGCTTGTCTGTTGCTAGAGTTTTTCCTCTCTCTCCGAGCACACTAACAAAGTTACAGTAGGTTGTTAGTGAAATTTTGGGTTGTAATTCTTTGATAGATGCGCTACTTTAAAAGAATGTGCATCTGCTCTGCAGATGCTTCCTACTGAAGAAAAAAAAATAGCTACTTTCCACTCTTGAAAATCCCGGTCCCTTTTCTCTGCAGTGTTCTTGTCTCTGTGAGCATGACTCATGGTTCCACCACTCATGGCACTCCCTCCGCTACTCTTCTCCTGTCTTCCAAGCTGACACCCGTGTTTCTGTTTCTTCTTCGAAGTCTTCCTTAAATTCCGTCTCCTGGACTCCCATGCCTCCTGCATTCCAACAATGCTAAGCTGTTTCCGAACACGCGCTTTCTCTAAAATCTCTGTTTATTTGTATCCATAACTGTCCAACTAGTAAACTTAAAAAAAAAACTTTTTGAAATATATTGTCATTGTAAAAAAAAAATCAACATAGAATAAATGAGAAAGTGAAATTCCCTTTCCTTCCTACTCCTCTGGCTCTAATATGCCTCATATGGTTGGTTGTATCTTTTCAGACTTTTCCTATTCATATACAGACATTTTATTTATAATATATATAATTTATTTCTACAAAAATAAGATCATATGGTTCTATAAGTTGTCTTTTAAAACAATATGCTGTATAAAAATTTCCTTTCATGCTTTTTCATGGCTATGTTGTTCTAATGTCTGGCTGCATTGTAATTTATATAAGCAGTCCCCTCCTGATGGGCATTTAAGTTATTCTTAGTGTCATCTTGTTATGTAAGTGATGCAATAACAACTTTTTCAGAGCCCTTTGTGTTTCTTGGCATTCCTCTCAATAGAAGAACACCTGGGTTGGGGGCGGCGGTGGGGGAGGTAGATTTTAAATCCTGATAAATATTCCCAAATTGACTTCTAAAGAGGCGGTACTTATACTAACTTACACTTCCATGGGCGAACGGTCATTCAGTCTCCAGGTCTCCACTTACCTGTCACCTTCTTAGGGAAGCCTGACTTGTCACCTTTACCTTCAGGCAGCTGTGCTGCCCCTCCCTCCTTCCCAAGTATCCCACCAAAGTACTGTTGCGTTCCCAAATGTTCCCACTCATCCCGCTGTTTGAATATTTGTTAAATAATCTCTGTTCACCACATCACCATCTGTATATTTTTCTTTTAAAATTTTTTCTGATTTCAAAAGTAACCCATGTTCACTATATAAAATTCCAACATTATGGAAAGACCTAACATTAAAGAAACACAAAAGATCTTTGTCTCTGCTGGTCTTCTTCTGTGCTACTTTCACATGCCTCTCATTAGCACTTCCAGCATGTACATACTTACAGAAATACACACCTGTCTCCCCCACGAGCCTGACTTCTGAGGGGAGGGACAGTGTCTGTTCATGTGTGTGCCCCCGCATGGGGACTGGCATTGTACACAGGGTATGCTGAGGAGGTGTTTGTCACCTGGAAGGGTAGGGAGTAGGACAAGCCATGGAAAACATGCCCAGGTTCATAAGCACCTGGAATAGATATTGGTGTGACCTATGGGTTTGTTTGTTTTCCCAGCTTAGCCTCCTGTGAGAGGGATGGCTTTGCATGGACTCTCCCACATGCTGATGAAATGCACTCTCTCCAGGATGATTTGGTTTCATGGCCATTAGGAACTATTTAGTTCCTCTAACAAAGCAAGTGCAGGAGTCTGGGAAGCAGTTACAGCTGAGGGAGATGGGCTACAATTTGATTTATTGCTGTGTGTGTTTATTACCATGGCTCCATGCTCACGAAGTCAATATCCCCTGCTCTGCTGAGCCGAGCAATCTGGTGAAACAAGGAGTGAAGTCAAGCGCTGTTCCAGGTCCAGAAACGAACAGCGGCAACCAAACCGCTGCCACGTATTGAGTGTCTCCCACGTACTGGGTGTTTTACAAGTCACTTAATCCTCCTAACAACCCTACGAGGAAGGTATTGTTTTCCCAGGTTCCAGATGATGTTCAGCTTCAGGGAGGTAAACCTTCCAAGGTCACACAACTAGTAAGTGATAGTGTCTGACTTTGAATCCTTGTTGTTTTGCTTATAAACCATCTTTACTCCATTTTTGATCCTCTTTCTTTGTCCGCTAGTCCCCAACATGGTCCTTTTGCTATGGATCAGGAAAAATAGATTATCCTATATAATAATAACAAAAGGGTGATATGCTAATTGACCGAATGGTGGTACAACCAGTCGCTATGATGTACACTGACCACCAGGGGGCAGATGCTCAATGCAGGAGCTGCCCCCTGGTGGTCAGTGCACTCCCACAGGGGGAGCGCCACTCAGCCACAAGCCAGGCTGACGGCTGGTGAGCGCAGCCGTCCGCCCGCCTCTGCAGCGCCTCTGAAGGCTCCCGGACTGTAAAAGGGTTCAGGCCACCACTCTGTGGGATCCCCCGCCCTCCAGTGCGCAAATGTTGTGCACCGGGCCTCTAGTCTGATAGAAAAGTTTGGAGTCCCTTCTCTCACTCATTGAAAACTCTCTTTGAATCCTCAAACAAACACCTCATCTTTAACATTGTTTTATTCTCCTCTTCTAAAAACATGGGCCTTGGAGATGAAAGGGATCAAGCTCACTGGTTCACATTCAGTGGGCGACCCCATGACTGTGTTACCCTTTCTCTCTTACCATTGCAGTAGAAAGGCTGCCAGATTTTGCTGCATGAATGAGAAGTCTGGTGTTGCTTTGGATGTATATGGGTGCAAAGCTGGAGTTTAACAGAATTAAACATAAGAGGGAAACTACACACTAGTGCCAGAAGCAAGGGTAGCTCATCCACGGACCCCGTGAGGACACACAATTGCCCCAAAGCCATGTTCCTGCCATGATGCTAAAGGAGATCTTGCAGTTTCTTTCCGACCTCTATCCCAATGTTAAACATTTCTTTCTTGTTTACTGATGTGCAGAAAAGGAGATAATGTCGGTTATTGCTTATCTGATTTTTTAAGGAAATGCTTTGCTTATTACATGCTCTATTGCATCAGACTCCCAGTGGAAAAGGGTAGCGGTGCCCCTCCCTTCTTCTGCAATCAAACATGTTAATACATCTGCAATCAGACACATTAATATATCCGAAGTTCAACTTACTATTATTCATATTAGATGGAGTAAGTAAAACCTATACTTGCACATCACTTCAGGTCAGGTTTTTGTTACCAAATGATTTGCACACACTTAGGAAAAAGCTTTCAATTTTTAGAACATTTCATGATTTTGAATTACAGGTAAAGGATTGTGGGCCTCTGATTTTATCCTTTTTTGCACTGGCAGAAGTTTGACCCGTGGACCACCAACAATATGTTTCACAGCAGACCCTTAGCCCCTTGTTAAAGCAAAAAAATAAACAGTTTCCGCGGAGCAGCCTGCCTCCTGGACGTTTAGGGACTGGTTGGCCCCATTCCCGTGTATGTCTCCTTAGTAGCTAATGTTAGTCCCAAGCTTGACAGTCCTCAGGGATGGGGAATCCTCTTGGGATGTTCTCCCTGATCCCCACCGCAGCCCGTTCCTCAGCCGCGTTCCCTCTGTTCTCTCCTGAGAGCACCTGGAGAAGAGTCGGCTTCCATCATTGTCCTGTGAGCCCTGGTCACGCCTCCCACTACTCAGGAGGCTGCTTTCCGGGATGTTGCACACACCCTACGCCTTGGCTCCTTAGTTTTGGGGGCCTTTGTTCGCCATGGAAACCATGTTGGCTTACCCACTCCATTCCAGGTGGTCTCTGAGGCGTCGCCCACATGGTGCCAGAGCTGGAAAACGCAGTCTGGCTCGCAGGGTTGCTGTTCAAGCTTTAATTGCTTATTTTGGCTTGCGGCACAGTCCCAAGGGTTTTTCTGCAGAGGGATGGGTTTCATCTGGTGACCAGGCTCCTGTCTCTCACCCTGCTCAGTGTGAGACACACATGCTTCCTACACCCCCGTGACGCCTCACGGTTTCCAAAGCCATCCCGAGATTAGGACAGGCCAGAGCCAGATGGTTTGACAAACTCTTGTTCCTGCTCCCACTTTGGTTCCTTTAGGTCTCTTGCGTTTTGTTTAGCTATTCCTTTCCCGTTTGTCGAGTACATCAAGTGATGTCTCCAGAAACTATTTATACCGTGAAGTTTCTAGCTGCTGTTGCTGGTGGCTGGAGTTCGACAGCTGGTACCGCCTGATTTGTCAGAGTGCAGTGTCCATGCCAGGCGGCTCCTGCTCAGGCTGAGTCTTCAGTCAGCCAGCCCAGTGACTTAAATTGCCAAGGAAACAATGTCTGCTGAGACCTCAGACTCACAACCTACGCCCAGGCCGTAAGGTTTCCCCTGGAATTCTTGCTGACACAGTTTTCTCCCAGAACCTTCCAGATTTGTGCCGTGTACCAATCTTTGAACTTTTCTGCAGAATTTTTTTTTTTTTTTTTTTGCAAGTCCTTAAACAGAGGCTTGAAGAAGATGGTGTTTAGGGGATCCATGGACTTCTGGAAATTGTATGCACTGTTCCATGTGGGTGTGTGAATGGGCATTGTTTGTGGGAGGAGGCTGCACTGGATTCTTGACATCATATCCTAAAGCCACGTGACCCCAGGAAAACTACTTAGTCTTCTGAGGCTTTGGAATTTGAGACTAATACTAGATTTTACCCCATTCATTTGGATGATACAATGAGAAAATGCATATAAACCGCCTAGTACAGTATCCATAGTATTTAATAAGTGTTAGATATCATTATTTGTCTGATTCTGGGATCCTCAAAAGGAGGATCTGCCTTTTATTCCCTAGAATTAGGTAGCAGATATATAATCCTATATAATAAAAGCTTAATATGCTAAGTCAGTGATTCCCAAAGTGGGCACTACCGCCCCCTGGTGGGCGCTGCAGTGATCCAGGGTGGCGGTGATGGCCACAGGTGCATCATTTGGGGGCGATGAATAACTGTAAGGGGGCGGTGAAAGCATAAAAGAAAGAAGAGAAGATTTAGAAAAATTGATTTATGTATTCCGCTCATAACGCTTAATTTTTCTTTGAACAACGTACTGGACGTTGGCTCGGTTCCCGCATACTCCCTCAC
>NW_005369217.1:2613958-2643277 GCF_000412655.1 Myotis brandtii
AAAAAGGTAGAAATATTAATACATATATCTTTCTGTTTAATTGCTATTAAAATTAAAAAAAATTAATTTCCAGGGGGCGCTGAGTAATATTTTTTCTGGAAAGGGGGCAGTAGGCCAAATAAGTTTGGGAACCACTGTGCTAAGTGTTCAGTCGTCTAGTTGGCCATTCAACCAATCAAAGCGTAATATGCTAATGATATGCTAAGGCCTCTCAACTGCTCACTATGACGTGCACTGACCACCAGGGGACAGTCGACCAGTTGACCAGTTGCTATAACGTGACCACCGGGGGGCAGACGCTCCGACTGGTAGGTTAGCTTGCTGCTAGGGTCCAGGCAATTGGGACTGAGCGAGACGGGCCGGACAGGCCCTGAAGCCCTCCCATAGTCCCTCCCCAGCTGGCCAACCTCCCGCATCCCTCCCTGGCCCTGACCATGCACCAGTGGGGTCCCTCAGTCTGGCCTGCACCCTCTCACAATTCAGGACCCCCTCAGGCGATGTCGGAGAGCCAGTTTCTGCCTGATCCAGCAGGCCAGTCCGAGGGACCTCACTGGTACACAAATTCTTGCACAGAGCCTCTATCAGTAATAATTATCAACGGTTTTACAGCCCTTTATGCTGTACAGAGAATCTTCACAGTACTGCCTCATATGATCCTCACAGCATCCTTGTTGGTAGGTGGGACAGACTGCATAACTGACCCCTTTTACAGGTAAGAAAACTGAGGCTCAAGGGAGACCAAGAGCTCCCAGCTAATAAGGCTCCGAAAAAATGGCTCCTGCTCACAGTCTGGTGACAAATAGACCATAAGACAAACAATTACAGTGCAGAGTGTGAGGAGTGACTTAGCCCTCGAAGCACAGGATGGTAAGGCAGTCGGGAGGGTCGGGAAGGCTCCCTGGAACAATGACACTTAACCTGAGCCCTGGAATGTAGGTAGGAATAGGCCAGGCAAAGAGTGGACTGTAAGAGTGTTGCACGGAGAGGCAGCAGCACATCCAGCTCCTAGAGGCAGGGAGACCTGGTCGGGCGCATCCTGGCAAGAGGGGATGGAGAGGGGCACAGACCTAAGGGGAAGGGCAGTTTCCTGTACTGAAAAGGAGATGAATGAAGGAAAAGGAAAAGAATAGAGTGGAGACTTGAGTTTGGCTTTATAGACATACCTACAAACCATGCAGCCATTTAAAATAATTCTGAGGAAGACAAACAGCATGGGAATGTGTTTGGTATGTTAAGTGAAGAAGAAGGTGTATAAAGCCGCACATTTGCCATGGTTTTGGCTGCATAGAAATGACAAAGACGTAGAAGTTAAGTAGAAGAAGGAAAATAACGCTTGTGTTAAGGCAATACATTTTAAAAATTTTGTTGTTGTTGACACAATTGCAAATGTCCCCCATTCCCCCCCACTTTGCCTACCTCCACCCAGCCCCTGCCCCCCTCCCTTGGCCCTCACCACACTATTGTCTGTGTCATGGGCTATGCATATATGTTCTTTAGCTAATCCCTTCACCTTCCTTTTTCCAGGCCCCCCACCTCCCTCTTCTCTGACATTTGTCAGTCTGTTCCATGTATCCATGCCTCTGGATCTATTTTGTTTGTCAGCTTATTTTGTTCATTAGATTCCACATATTAGTGAGAACATATGGTATTTGTCTTTCTCTGACTTAGTTCGCTTAACATAATACTCTACAGGTCTCTTCATGCTGTCACAAAGGGTGAGAACTTCTTTTCTACAGCCACATAGAAGTATTCCATTGTGTAAATGTACTACAGCTTTTTTTCCACTCATCTGACTGGCAAGGTGATACATTTTTTAAACTCATTTTAATGTGTTATTTGGTGAGTTTTTTGTTAGCTGTTTATTGCTCTAAATTCATCATCTGGGCAGTCAGGGTTTCAGCATTCCACTGGCCCTCCAGCCTCTGTAGTGCTGTCATTCATTCATTTGTCCATTTCATGCTAGCCTTCCAGGCACTGCTTGAGCAAGTATCTGTGTGTCCACTCTCAGAGAGCTCAGACCCCTGGCACTGGAGCCCTCCTCCCACTATGGCAGCGGTTCTCAACCTGTGGGTCGCGACCCCTTTGGGGGTCGAACGACCCTTTCACAAGGGTCGCCTAAGACCACCGGAAAACACATATATAATTACATATTATTTTTGTGAGTAATCACTATGCTTTAATTATGTTCAATTTGTAACAATGAAAATACATCCTGCATATCAGATATTTATATTACGATTCATAACAGCAGCAAAATTACAGTTATGAAGTAGCAACGAAAATAATTTTATGGTTGGGGGTCACCACAACATGAGGAACTGTATTAAAGGGTCGCAGCATTAGGAAGGTTGAGAACCACTGCTCTATGGCTAAATGTCACATTGCTTTCTCATTAGCTCTCAGAAACTCCTCTAATTAATACCCCCCCTTTGTTTATGTGAGGAGCAAGAAAAGGCAGTGCCAGTCAGTGAACAAGGCTCCTCCCAGGATCTAGAAGGAGTGAAGCAGGGAAATTAAATCATCAGAGGGGAGACAACTGAAATAACTGGGTATCAGGCAGAAATGGCCACTTGACGGCTTGTTACTGTTTGAAGCCTGGTGCTTTGGAAAGATGCCTGGCTCCTTCTAAGTTCTCCACCAGGATCAAAGGCTTTGCTTTGCTCTGAATGTGTTTTTAAGCGGTTTGTGGGAAACTTGCCCTTTCATGCAGGTCAGTGAGAAAGAACGCAGCATGCTGCCATCACATTGGGTGTCGGGAAACAGCCTTACTTGCTCCTCTGTGTGTACTGTGCTTTCTAAGGTTCTGTCCCTTCTGTCGGCAGCCCCAGGCAGGACACAGGTCCGGTTAGACATTGTGTTTAAAGTATGATGTATGGTATGTGCTTTCAAATGCTCCAACAATGTTTGGGAGGAACCGAAATAAGAAGGGTAATGGATATATGAGGTTCTTTATACTATTCCCTTTACCTTGTTTATGTTTGAAATTTTTCACAAGAAAAATATTCTTAATTAACGTTTAAAAGACTGATAACAAAACACCAGAAACAAATGAGTAAAGCCCTACCTGACAGTACGCCCTCTGATAGATAGCTTGGGGGACAGCCGAGCCCAGATGCCACGCCCCTCTTTGGACCCTAGAGTTCAGTGGAATGGGAGCTGATGAGCCCGAGGAACAGAGGGGGCAGCTGTCTGGACGTTGGGCTTCCCTCAGCTCCCAGAGTGCTATGTGAAGAGCTGCAAATTTATTAGCTCCCCAGAGCAGTTAGTTCATCCACTGCTTTCCATGATGCTCTCTGGTTATGTGTTGGGTTAGCAGTGGTTCTCAACCTTCTGGCCCTTTAAATACAGTTCCTCATGTTGTGACCCAACCATAAAATTATTTTCGTTGCTACTTCATAACTGTAATGTTGCTACTGTTATGAATTGTAATGTAAATATCTGATATGCAGGATGGTCTTAGGCAACCCCTGTGAAAGGGTCGTTCGACAGCCAAAGGGGTTGCGACCCACAGGTTGAGAACCACTGGGTTAGAGGTTAGGAAACTGTTTCCTCATTCATTCATTTTTCAGTCATTCAGCAGATATTGACTGAGCACCCAGCAAGTGAGGTTACATGCAGGTGGAGGATATTCTCCACTGTGGGGGGACTACCGGTCGTACATACACATGTAAGTAAGCATGTTCAGTCCAGGTGGCCTCCATGAGCACCATGAGGAAACACACAGGGTGATATGGAGGTCAGGGAAGAGACACCAGAGCCACATTAGGTTGGCCGATTAGAGAAGGCCCCTCTGAGGAGGTGCTATTTGAGCTGAGTCCTGAGTGATGAGAAAGCCAGCTGCTAATATCTAGGGCAGTGGTTCTGAACCTTCCTAATGCCGCGACCCTTTAATACAGTTCCTCATGTTGTGGTGACCCCCAACCATAAAATTATTTTCGTTGCTACTTCATAACTGTAATTTTGCTGCTGTTATGAATCGTAATATAAATATCTGATATGCAGGATGTATTTTCATTGTTACAAATTGAACATAATTAAAGCATAGTGATTAATCACAAAAACAATATGTAATTATATATGTGTTTTCCGATGGTCTTAGGCGACCCCTGTGAAAGAACTGCGGCTCTTGAGCCACACGCGGCTCTTTGGCCCCTTGAGTGAGGCTCTTTGGCCCCTTGAGTGTGGCTCTTCCACAAAATACCGACTTCTGCGCATGGGCCACGAAGTTTCAATCGCACTGTACGTGTGCGCCCACACGTGGTATTTTGTGGAAGAGCCACACTCAAGGGGCCAAAGAGCCTCACTCAAGGGGCCAAAGAGCCGCGTGTGGCTCAAGAGCCGCAGTTTGCCGACCACTGACTAGGGGAACAGCTGTCCAAACAGAGGGGAGCAGCCTTGACTTGGTGGAAAACAATGTGAGCACCCTGCAGGCGAGGTGTGGGCTCTGCCTCTGGTAGCTTTCTTCCTTTCCTTTACTCCTCTCTTCTCTCCTTTTCCTTTTAAACTTTGCTCCTCCCATAGACCAGCCCACTTTTGTTTTCCAGTCATTTCTTTTTGTGGGTCCTCTCTGAGTGCCCACAGGTGTTCCACATTGACTTTTGGGTGGGGAGCCCTGTACGGCTGAACCCAGACCAGGCTTACCGTGTGGGAAGCTGTGTATGGATTAAGTTGTAGCTCACTGCCAGCAATGTTATCATTGCTTGTAAGTGAATTGCAAGTCTGAATTCAGCCGTCAGTCCTTTAAAACCCACCTTCAAATCTCTTATTTCTCACCAGTTGAATCAGAGATGTTTAGTTTTAAAAGAAACCTTAGACATTATGTAGTAATGAAGTATTTTCTATTTTAAAAATGAATTTTAATTTTAAAAAATGGCAGTTCCCCATATTGGGGAGGTGAGCATTATCATATACTGCTGGTTAGAATAAAAATTGGTATTGGCATAAAAATGTAGGTGCCCTTTGACCAAGAAATTCCATCTCTGAGTTTTTTTTCTAGAGAGATATGTGCAAAGATTTGTCTATAAAAATCTGCATTATAATGTGTTAAGCGGGAAATGATCTACTAGTAAATGTCGACCAATAGAAAATTGGTTAAATTGTGGCACATCTCTGATAGAATACCATGTAGCCATTTTTTAAAATATATTTTTAGTGATTTCAGAGAGGAAGGGAGAGGGAGAGAGAGAAAGAAATATCAATGATGAGGGAGAAACATCAGTTTGGCTGCCTCCTGCATGCCCCCCACTGGGGACTGAGCCCGCAACCCAGGCATGTGCCTTGACTAGGAATTGGACTGGGAATCGAACCATGACCTCCTGGTTCATAGGTCAGCACTCAACCACTGAGCCATGCCGGCTGAGCCATGTAGCCATTTAAAGTGTTATTGAAGAAGAGTCAATTCAGTCACATGCAAAGCTGTTTACATTATATTTTATGTCAGGAATGCTTTTGGCTGCAACTAATAAAACACTAATTATGTGCAGTATCTGAAGGAAGCAGGGATTTACTTTTCTCACATAAGAAGTTGGACTATAGGCAGATGCTAGCCTTGGTTCAGTGGTTCAGCACCTCAGGACTACATTTCTGCAATATCTGAACTTGCTCATGCTGGATACCTCATGGTCACAAAAGGGCTGCTGCGGCTTCAGGCACTGAGTCTACCTCCCGAGCAGAGAGGGAGTGGAGGTGGCAACTGCTACTTATCTGCTTTTATCAGGAGAGTAAAAACTTTCCTGGAAGCCCCTAGCTGATGTCTCTTTACATCTATTGACTAAAAACATGTAATATGGATCCCTGCTTGCAAGGGATGTTAATAAAGTGAGTATTGAGCTTTTCAAAGCAGTAGAGAATAGGCAGAGAGAGACGAGGGTTGGAAATGAGTACTGAGTTACCCAACCCACACAATATTAAGTGAAAAATGAGGTTGGCAGAATAACATTTACAACATGGTCCCTTTAGGATATATAAAGTAAAATGGATAATTGTATGCACTTTTTACACTAGAAGAAATATTCCAAAATTTTATTCCTGATTGATTCATTTTCTTGTTTTATATTGTCCACGTTTTCTATAATAATACAGAGTTAAAAATAACTGTCTCTTTAACTCTCTCTGAGCCACCTTGAAAGCCCTGGGGGATAGGATGACATGTAGAGTGAAATTCAAGTGATGAGGAGCTGCTCCCAAGTGCTACATACTGTTAGAGGGAGGCTGGCCAGGCCCAGGTGGGGCCTGAATAGGGATTTGCACCCTACTAAACAAACAAACAACAAAAAAAGCCATTGCTTTAGTTCTGGACCCTTTTCATAATGATCATGGACTTATCAAGCCTCCCAACCAATCACATCCCACTTCCTCTTCTTCCTTCTCTATTGTGCTCAGCATTTCCTGACCGATAACTGTCTTCCCAAATTCAAACTGTTGATGCCTAAGGCTGTCCTTGGTCAATGGAGGGTCATCAGTCACTTGTCAATCAGCACTGAACAAGTATTTATTGTTCTACTGTTTTAGGCACTAGGGATATCATGGTGAACAAGACAGTCCTTGACTTGAAGAAGTTTACATAGGAGTGGCAGGCAGACGAGTAAATCAGCACTTACAACCCAGAAGGACCCCTGCTTTAGCAAAGGTAGGCTTGGGAACAGAGAGGGGCACTAACCTGGCCTTGGATCTTTGGGGAGGTGTATTCCATGGAATATTTTCATGAGGAAGCCACTCCCAGCAGAGATCTGAGAAAGAAATAGGTACCAACTAGGAAGAGGGGTATAGAAAGATGAGGGGGAAGCTTTCTAGGCAAAGGAACATAATTACCTTCCCAAAGCCCATCCGAGGGCTAGGGGATATTAATATCTTCCCTGGAAAAGAGATATTATGGGTAAGTAGGTTACGGAAGCTTAACAGGTTTTTGCATGTCCCAAACTGTTCAACTCTTTTTTTCACACACCATGGAACCAGACAGCTTTTCTCAGAGCTCTGGGGGTTTACAATGTTCATTCTACTGGGTGCCACTGAATCGCATGAACAGGTGAATTCATTTTTTTTTTAATTTAAAAACATCACCAGTTCCCCTTTTCTCAGTATTACTTTTTATCACATGTAGCAGATTATAAATTGGGAATGTGGGGAGGGTGTGGTTCTGAGGACATGTTCTGGATCTGACTCTCAGCGTTGCCTTAGGTTCATTTAGAAGGAATGATGTGAAGACAAGGGATAAGAAGGTGAACTGGTTTTTAAATTTTAGTCAATGTGGATTTGAAAGAATTTTTAATAATCCTGGGCGTGTCTGTCTGTCTCTTTTTTGTCTGCATGTTTAGCGTATACTTCCAGATTGCAGAGCATACTTGGTCAGTGGGGAGTTGTTTAAACCCAACACAAGGGCAGCATACCCCGGTCTCAAGTTGCTCGATAGGAGTATTCAGAGAAATTAGTGATGGCTGCATCTCCTTAAATCTGTTCTGTCTGGTGAGGAGGGTTAGTTGAGTAATTAGCAGCACCTCAAAGAAGCGAAGCAGGAATGCTGGGAACACCTGCCCCCTGCTCACCCTGGATGGGCCAGGACCCGGACCTTTCGTGTCCCCGGGTTCACCCCTTCCAGTGCCCGAACCATGTGCAGAGGAGCATTTCACCCCGACAGCCCTCCATGGCCTTTCTCAAGGGGCTCTTCTGGGCTTCAAATGGTCCCCCCTTTCCTTCCAAAGCAGCTGTCTAGGGGTGGGAAGGCAGGGTACTTGGAGCCAGGCAGGGTTTGAACCTGGCTTATCACTCAGGAAATGTTACTTAACGTCTCTCAGATTCCATCTGATCTCCTAGAAAATGGGGATTGTTAGTGTCTGTCTTCTAGGATTATTGAGGTTGAAACGTAACGTACAAAGTAGCGTGTAAACCTGGTGCGCTAGGTGTTCAGTGACTGCTTACGGCTTCATCTGCTCCCCTTTGCCTATGAAATAAAGTCCAAGCCCTCAAGATCAAAACCCTGGGTGTTGGGTCCTGGGCTCTTAGTGACCCACCCTCTCCCTGTCTTCCCTCTCACTTCCTGCTCAATTCTCCAGACTCAGCCCCATCCCCAGGCTGCTTCTCACCTCTGCTCCTGCTTTGCTGCCCCTTTGTTCTACCCAAGTTCCGTTCATCATTTAAGACTCAGTTCAGCGGAAGAAGCCAGAATAAAGCCAACATACAGATCCGTGATTCTATTTTGATGAAGTCCAAGAACACTCACAACCAATCAATGGTGATAGAAGTCAGAAACTGGGAAGGGGGAGGGGTTGGCTGGAAAGGGGCAGGAAAATTTGGGGCATTTGGAAATGCTCTAGAGCTTGTTTTCGATTAGTGGCTACACAATTATGCAATTGTCAAAACTTATCAAGCTGAATATTTAACATCTGTGCGTTTTGTTGTATATTAATAATACCTTAAACAAAAGCCTTATCTTCATTATCCTCTCTGAGACACTTCCCTGGGCTGCCCGGGCTGTTGTGAGCCTCCCTTTAGGGGCCCTAGCTCCCTGCACACATCCCTGCCACTGCGCTCAGCACACACATATCTGCTCTTTCTGTGTTTTGCACTGCGTGAGTCTCTAAGCTCCTATAGGAGACCAGACTTTTGCCCTCTGTGTAACCTTGGGAAAGCTGCATAACCTTAACCTCTTTGTGTTAGTATCTCCTAACATAGTTACTGTGATGAGGAAATGAGAATATTTATGTAAAGGATCCAGCACATAGGAGGAATTCAATGACCCTACTTCAGTGGTTGGCAAACTGCAGCTCGCGAGCCACATGCGGCTCTTTGGCCCCTTGAGTGTGGCTCTTCCACAAAATACTGACTTCTGTGCATGGGCCACGAAGTTTCAATTGCACTGTACATGCGTGCGCACGTGGTATTTTGTGGAAGAGCCACACTCAAGGGGCCAAAGAGCCGCATGTGGCTCGCGAGCTGCAGTTTGCTGAGCCGCAGTTTGCCGACCACTGGATAGCTCAACTAGGTGTCTCTGGATCAAGGTTTCTCACAGGGGTATAGTTAAGCTGTTGACTGGGGCTGCAGTGTCATGTGAAGGCTCAACTGATGCGTGCCCACACATGGTATTTTGTGGAAGAGCCACACTCAAGGGGCCAAAGAGCCGCATGTGGCTCGCGAGCCGCAGTTTGCCGACCACTGCCCTAGTCCATCAACAGGGCAGAACACCTACACTACACTCGTATTTGCAAAGAAAGTGCAGCTTGTTTTTCCATCGCTAACTCAATCTTCATTGGAGCCCCTCTTCTCCCCCAAGCTGGATAGCAGAGGTGAACCAAGGGTTAGTCCAGTCTGATGACTTTGTCCCATTCAACAACCGAAATAGGCCCTTTAGGTAAGTTTGTTTTTTGTTTGTATGTCTCAGCCTTTCAGAGCCCTGCCCCTGCTCCAGTTCCTCTTTAAGGTATAGCAGGGAAATGCAATTTCTTTACAATGTGCCTTTGAGCCAAGATGTGTCTTCTGGGTCCCTGTTTGTGCCTGGTCTGGGCTGCTCCCTGGAGGGCAGCGGCTGAAATGCACCCGGTGCTGCCAGGCTTTGCAGAGCATCATGTCAGCAACACCCAGTGGAGGTGAGGGCTGGGCATTCACCACCAGCGTCCCCGTCCCTGCACACCGCCAACCCCTGGGCCCTCAAATACAAGGGGAGGGGGTGGGGAGAGCATAGTGATATATTTGAACATTTTTCCTATTTATTATCTTTGTGCATCTGGCATAGTCTCTGGCTGTAAATGTTTAGTGCCTCAATTAATAATATTAGCTCCCCATCCTCTTCCTTCTGGTCCAGCTTCTCTCTTCCCTTGAAGAAGGGATAGAAAAGAGGCAGACCCTTATGGGCACAAAGCAGCATTTGGGAGAGAAAACACTTAGTAGTCAAACAACATAGGATTTTAAACTTTATAAATAAAATAGTAAGGTAGACGAAACCTGCCCGTATTCTCTACAGTGTAGTGAAGCCCTGGGAAGTTTCAGTAAGCAACAACAATAATGAAATTCTTATTACCACTAACATCTGTAAAGCGCCTCACAGTCATTTGGGCGCAGGGTGGTGCCTGGCTCGTGGTAGGCACTCCGTGGATGGCTGCTGCTGTCACAGCTTTTGCTTTATTTCCTCTCTGTGCTGCTGTTCCTCTCTGGTAGATAAAGCTATGACTTTCTTTATAACTTTCACAAATGAGGAAGCTGAGGCTCAGATAAAGTGACTTGCTCAAAAGCACTGTGGAATAGGCAGCAGAGGCAGGTTGTGGGCCTAGGTCTTCCTGGAAATCGAGTGAACGCTCACACTGCTCACCACACAGCAGCCAGTAAGTCAAGGGACAGGGAGGCGGGGCAGAAGAGCAACTTTATTCAGAAAGCCAGCAAGCCGAGGGGATGGTGGACTGTCGTCCTAAAGCAGTGATGGCGAACCTTTTGAGCTTGGCATGTCAGCATTTTGAAAAACCCTAACTTAACTCTGGTGCCATGTCACATATAGAAATTTTTTGATATTTGCAACCATAGTAAAACAAAGACTTGTATTTTTGATATTTATTTTATATATTTAAATGCCATTTAACAAAGAAAAATCAACCAAAAAAATGACTTCGAGTGTCACCTCTGACCCGCGTGTCATAGGTTCGCCATCACTGTCCTAAAGAGCCATCTTGATTAAGTACAGGATTCAGGTTTCCTCTATGTCAAGGGGAGGGAGAAAGGGGGAGAGGTTTGAGGTAAGGAGGTGATTGATGACCGCAGACATCTGCACACCAGCAAGGGTTCGAGGGGGATGGAATTTCTGTGCCCTTTGTCCACAAACCCGTTGCAGTGGTCTCAGTCCCGAGGTCCCTATAAAAGTTTGATAATCATTATTTTTGTATCCTTATCTTTTTAGGAAGGTAGTTTCGAGCAGGGAGATTGTTTCAGTAATTCCTAGGTACAGGTTAGAATCAGGGGTGGGCAAACTTTTTGACTTGAGGGCCACAATGGGTTCTTAAACTGGACCGGAGGGCCAGAACAAAAGCATGGATGGAGTGTTTGTGTGAACTAATATAAATTCAAAGTAAACATCATTACATAAAAGGGTACGGTCTTTTTTTTTTTTTAGTTTTATTCATTTCAAACGGGCCGGATCCGGCCCGCGGGCCTTAGTTTGCCCACGGCTGGGTTAGATTCCTTTAATGATTAGTATATCTATGGGCAGGACTAAGCAGAAGTTGCTAATCGACGTCATGGGAACTGGGCAAGGTGGAGCCAGAAGGACTGATTGTTTTATTCTAGTACAGTGGGGCCTTGACTTACGAGTTTAATTCGTTCCGTGATGGAGCTCATAACTCAAATTACTCGTATGTCAAATCATAAAGTGAACGAGTGAGACACGTGATGCTGGGCTGATGTTGTGGCGTTCACTGTGACGTTCGCTGCGCCAACTAGCGGTGGGGTATCTGAAGCTGGCTCGTAACCCGAATTTTAGCTCGCAACTCAAAGCAAAAAATCGGCCGAGAGACTGCTCGCATCTTTTAAAACTCGTTAGTCGGGACACTCGTAAGTCAAGGCCCCACGGTACATTCAGCTCCCAGGCTCTTTTCACTTCCTTAGTTTGCTTGGTTCCTCCTCCATACCTGACTTGCAGCCACTCCAGTTCGCTTACAGAGTCTCAAGGTAAGACAGGATTCCACCTTTAAGCCAGCAAAAGGGGAATTAAATTCTAAGACATAATCTTCTTAGGGCTTAAGCACAACTGAGCCAGATGGGGTCAAACCAATTAGCTTTTGATTCTGTCTAGCAGGTAAATCTAGAGGTAAAGAAAATGTAAGAGCATGTTTAACAATTGCTTAACATCTCCTGGTTCTAACATTAGATTGTATACATACTAGAGGCCCTGCGGGGAGTGGGCCTAAGCCAGTCTGGCCTCCGCCTGCAGGAGGCCACCAGTGGGGCGATCAGGGGACGGGGCCGCCCCTATCAACCTGCAGCTGGCCACTGTCGCCCTCTGCGGGAGGCGACCCAGCAGCCAATCAGGCGACGATGCGCTGGTCGCTGCCGCCTCCCCAACCCCCTCTCCCCACTACCACCCCCATTGCAGTCCCCTCCTCTGCCCACTGGCATGCACCTTGGCTGGCCTGGTACTGCCTGCTTGCCAGCCCTGCCCCCCTGCCCCCTCCCACTGGTCGTTCCACCGTTCAGTCAATGTGCATATTACACTTTATTATATAGGATACCTGATAAATTATGTCCATAGGTATTGATGAGAACAAAATGCATTAGACTCATTATCTTTAGGTTCACTAAGAGCTTTTTACTTTGATTTAGAAGATAATGCAGTTTGAACCATTTCTAATTCCAGCAAACAAACCTAAAGAAACCCCAGAGTCTCTTGGCACTTTGCAGATAGGGCCTTGGGTTGACCATTACTTTGCAGGAAACTAAAGTGAGCAAACCTTTTGGCGTGTGGGAAGCGCGGCCTTCCTCCTGGTGTTGCATAGAAAGAGCCGGCCAGGAGCTGGCGCCTCGGGCAGGAGGAGAACGAATCCTTTAGCAGCTCCCGCTGTGACTGCTGCACGGCCTGCTCCAGTGGACTCTGAACAAGTGTGCAGATTGATGGTTCGTGCTGGCAACGGCCTCTCTGAGCAGAGGGAGCGCACCATAGAGACACACCTGGCCTCTGCTGAGCTTCCAGGAGGTTCTGCTTGCTTGGCTGCACCCTCCTACAGTGGGTACTTCCTGTCCCGATGCTAAGCCATAGGGAAGTGCACAGGAAGGCCACCTTGGCGGGGGGTTGGGAGGGAGGATGAGGTAATGGCTCTGCAGCAGTCTGATTCTGAAGAGGCTCCATGGAGTGTGTGGGAGGGTCAGCAGCGCCTGGTACCTCTTGTAGCTTGGGCACTTGGGATGGCTTGAAGCTGAGCCTGGACAAATTTAACTTCACCTTCCTCAGTCCTTGCCCTGCCCGCCTCACTGGGAGGAAGTGATAGCACCTGGCAACGGTTTATGGTTTAAAGCACATAGAAATGTAAGTTGTTTTCAAAAGGTCAAGTACTATATGATTCCACTTACTGAGGTACCTAGAGTAATCACATTTATAGAGACAGAAAGTGGCATGGTGGTCACCAGGGGCTTGGAGAGGCGGGACTGGGTACAGTTGCAGTTTGAGAAGCTGAAAAACTTCTGGAGATGGATAGATCATGGTTGCACAACAATATGAATTCATTTAATGCCACTGAACTGTACACTGAAAAATGGTTTAAACAAATTTTACGTTATGTATATTTTACCACACTTAAAAGGAACCTAAGTGTTTTAATGTTCCCACACCCAGAAGTCATTACAAGCCAGCCCTGCCTATCAGCCTTCCTGCTACTACAGGTCCTTAGAACGGGACCCCAGCCTCCCCTCAGTCTTGCATGGCCCCGCCTCTAAGTGCCCGGCTGAGCGGTGGTTGCAGAGCATCCTCAAGCCTTTATTGCACCCGGCCCTGGTGCGAGGCTCGGCGCCAGGCACAGGACATGCAAAGATAAATGAATAGATGCCTGTGAGGGACAGACCCACAGACAGAGCATTTTCACCGGGTGCAGAGCGGGAAGGGCTGTGCTGGGCGCGGAGGAGGTGGGAAGGCTTCCTAAGGTTCCGAGGATGAGCCAGTGCCAGAGTCCGCCAGACCAGGAGCCTGGCTGAGGCATGGCCACCGCCTGCACTTCTTGTGCTCCATTTACTTTCACGCTTCTCTGCGTTTGCTGGTCCTGTTTCTTCAGCTAGAGTGCACTCTTTCCCTTCTTTCCCTGAAACCCTCCTAATCCTCAAAGCGCCGGCTCAGATGCCTCCTCCCTCTGGAAGCTTTCCCTCAGCCCAGCCAAAGTGAGTCTCCCCTCCCCCAGAACTCCCACAGCCACTGCTTATATCTCGGGCCAGCACATATTTCTTCCTGTCAGTTAAGGCAGCTGTTTGTTTTTCTGCCTCTCTTGTTGGACATATAGTGGATTTTTACAGTTCCAAGGGACAGAAACCAGCTGGAACCAGCCTTAGCATAAAAGGCACTGATTAGAAAACAGGGTGTCTTCCCAGACCAGGACAGTGCCTGCTCTCAGTGCTGCTTCCCTCTTCTCTGCCTGCTTCCTCGCCCACGTCCCGGGGCAGATGGCACTCCACGGCTCCCACGGCTGGTTTCTATCTCGCCCGGGTCAGTGATCACCTCTTGACTGGTTTACCATGGGCTGGGGAGCAGGGTACACACGGTGTGAGCTGAGCCCACAGACGCTGGGGAGGAGCAGCCCTGGAGGGTCAGGGTGAGCTGAGCTCTGGTGCAGGCGACCACCACAGACCACTCTGTCCTTCCTCTTTCTCCCTCCTCGTGGTTTTCTTCCTGCCTCTCTGCCCATTTCTTCCTTTTATTGTTTGTTGACCTACTTCTTTCTTTCACCCTTGATAGTGTTCTGTATGATTTACTCATGCGCCTTCCCGTTTTGTTCGTTTTTTTTAGATGATCTCACTAAGTCCCATGACCTCAGTTGCTATCTATTTGCATGCAAATTACCGATAGTGCTCAGTTCTGAGTGTCTGGCCCATATATTCTGTTGTCTAGTGGTCATCTCCAAGAGATGCCTCACAGTGCACAAAACTGCATGTACCATCTCCTGTCACCTCTCTGTGCTACCCCATGGACCTAACCCCCCTCCCCGTATTCTCTGTCTCTGTGAATGGTCTCACTAACCACCCCTGTCAAATCTGGGAGTTACCTGAACACCTTCCTGTCCTGTACTGCACAAACCCAATCTGGCACCAAGCCCTTTCCCTTTTACCTGCTAAGCACCTCCCACACCCGTTCAGGGCCGTGGTCTTCATTCAGGCCTGCGTCATCTCTTACTGTCATGTAACTGGCCACTCTGTGCCACCTTACAATTTGCTTCCCCAAAGTGAAACCCATGTGATCTTTCTAAATAAAAATCCTGGTTATGTTAGCCCTTTGCTTAAAATCCTTTACTCCTCATTCCCATTGGAATAAAAGTCATATTTCAGTGTGTGATACACAAACTCCCTCACCTGCCTGCCTGTCTGTGCAGCCTCACCTCTTGCCTTCTCTCTGGCCCTCAAGCTCCTGACTGTGCCCTGCTTTCAAAGACTCCCCTTTGTGCCTTCTTTTTAAGAAAAAATAAACAAGGTTCTATAATGTACAAATGAAATGTTAACGAAACAGTGAACTAAAAGGTATGGACTAGTTCTCAAATTACAAAAGGGGAAAGATGAAGTCATTAGGTTCAGAGGAAATATATCTACCCCTATCGTGTCTATATTAAAAGCTGCCATTGTGCCCTAATCGGTTTGGCTCAGTGGATAGAGCGTCGGCCTGCGGACTGAAGGGTCCTGGGTTCAATTCTGGTCAAGGGCAGGTACCTTGGTTGCGGGCACATCCCCAGTAGGGGGTGTGCAGGAGGGAGCTGATCGATGTTTCTCTCTCATCGATGTTTCTAACTCTCTATCCCTCTCCCTTCCTCTCTGTAAAAAAATCAATAAAATATATATTTTTTTAAAAAGCTGACATTGAGTCCAAGAACAATAATAACCCTGTATCAAATGTACAAGAAACCTAGATGACTGGCTTACAAAAACCAAAAAGGCTGCGGGTTCTGACAGTATAACTAGACGGGCCCTAAAGTAAACCACGTCAAACCCGCATTGCACATTGAAATCTCATGCGTCTAAGGTGCAGGTCAGAAGATGCTTACCTGTCTCCACAGCTGGCCGAGCACGGCCCCTGAACTGACTGACTGTGTCGTCTCTGTTAGGCTTCGTGTAGCAGTCACTGTAGGTGACTGGATGGGACTTGCGCTGGGGCTGGGAAAGGACATGTTGAGTGAGAAAGAAGATGGGAATATATGGTGAATAAACAACCAGTAGCCTCTGCCACAATCCCGGCTTGATGCCCCGTGATGATCCTTGTTTTATGCTGCTGCACGCCAGACTGGTTATGTCCCGGTATCTGCACGGAGTCACTAATTATCGAGAATTCTCCGTTGTTATAGCTACAGTTGCCCGAGGTTCAAACTTTTAAGTACAGCCTTCTGTCTTGTACTATTCTGTTATTAATACTTGGTCACAAGTAACAGAAAATTCAAAGAACAGGGGTTTGAACAAATAAGGGCGTATTTTTCTCACATCGTCTGAAGTCTGTAGGGAAGCTGGTTCTTCCTGCTGCTCATCAGAGCCCCTTGCATGTTGGCTTTTGTCCTCATGGTGACAACATGGTGCCGAGCTCCAGGGTCAGGTCTACATCTAGGGGGTGAAGAAGGATGGGAAGAGGGTTTCTTTCGCCAACTGTCTTATTTTATTAGGAACCAGAAACAGACTTTTACTTAGGTACTTAGGTTTTATTTACCAGAACCATAATGCATGGCCATCTGTGACTTCAAGGGAAACTGGGAAAGAGTATATTTAACAAGGCATGTTAAAGTATGAACAAAATTGGGGGGATATTAACAAGGAAGGAGGCAGGGTCAGCGTATTCACAGCTAACAGGGTCTGTCATGGATTGCATCAAGTGTGTTTGTATGCTGTAGCTACTCATCATATTTACTACTAAAGGCCCGGTGCACAAAATTTGTGCACGGGGTTGGGGGGGGTCCCTCAGCCCAGCCTGCACGCTCTCCAATCCAGGACCCCTCGGGAGATGTCCAACTGCCTTTCCCAATCCGGAACTGCTGACTCCTAACCGCTAGTCTGCCTGCCTGATCGCCCCTAACCCCTCTGCCTGCCTGCCTGATCGCCCCTAACCACCTCTGCCTGCCTGCCTGATCGCCCCTAACTGCTCCCCTACCGGCCTGATCACCCCTAACCACTCCCCTGATGGCCTGATCACCCCTAACCACCTCTGCCTAGCCTCACATCCAGGACCCAGGATTCCCTCCTCCAGGTGGTCACAGGCATCCAGGACCCGGCTTCCCTCCCTCTGGCCGGCCGCAGGCACCCAGGACCCAGGCTGGCCACAGCCGCAGGGGACTGTGGGTGGGCAGCTTTGCCTGGACTACAGGCGCTGGTGCCCAGGACCGCAGGGTAGGCAGCTTGTCCCTCTCCTGGGCCACAGCCTGGCTGGTCCCCATTCCTCTCTTGTGAGCTCATTTGTGCCTGGCTGGTCCCCATTTCTCTCTTGCAAGCTCATTTATGCCTGGCTGGTCCCCATTCCTCTCTCCCCAGTGTTGAGTGCCTGAGCCTTTCCAGCATGATGGTGTGAGGGCATGATGACCATTTGCATATTAGCTCTTTATTATATAGGATTGCTGAAATCCCTTTAGTGTTATTCTTTTAACTCTTCAAATGTCTTAATACTTTTGCAGTGCTTTCTAACACAATCCAGTTTTACATTGGATAAACCCGGCCTTAAATGGGCAAGAGATTGGTTGGACTGTTTTCTGGCAACCACATTCCCAAATTATGTTAGTTTTTCCATTATCAAGCTACTTAAGCAAACATTCCTAATAGGTATGCAAATTTTGTCAGTCTTCTGTTAATAACAACAGTGAGTCTGGGTGATTGGCGCTTGGCATGGGAGCACGAGAACGACTCCGTGTGCACATGGAGACTTCATTCCCACCTCCCCTGCTCGTGTCAGTAATTCTTCACAACCGTTTCATTTTATGATCTAAATTTGCTGGAATTACACTTGAACAGCTCATAAATAGTATAATTAATTTTTGTTCCACCTCAGCTCCAACTACTAATTGATTTAAACCTACTGCTGTGTATCCTCTCTGTTCCCCTTATATTCCTGGATCGTGAGACTCACACGGTCGTTATTTTACTTTCCACTGCAGTTGTATGATCTTGGAGGATAGGAACTGTACCTTCTTGTTTATCACCTGGGTAGCAAAATGCCTGGCCCGTGGTAGGGACACGGTGAACCTGGGCTGAATAACTGAATTGCCAAATGACTCTTGCCCACAATCAGTTACAGAGCAGCAGCAGAGGCAGTCCCAACTGGCCTATAGTTCCTGTACGCCAACCAATGGTTTCTTTAAAAAGAAAAAGTGCAACACACAGGCTGCACACTAGAATATGCCGGGCTACATGGTTGTCCCATTTCTCTGAACCGTGTTTATGCTATGCCGGGCTATGTTTGGATTTTTAGGCGCTACATGGTTGTCCCATTTCTCTGAACCGTGTTTATGGTTTAGTCCAGGCGCCCAGGAAGAGAATGACTTGGTGATGCCAGTCCCCCAAGTCCCAGGGCAACCTTACCAGCGCCCTGGTTTCCCTCAGGAGCCTATCCCTGAGCCGGGCACCGTGTCCAGGAGGAGGCGCCACTTGTAATGCTCTTTTTGTAAACATTTCAGTTGGGACGGAAGCAACGCCTAGAAGAGAGGTTTGGGGCAGACAATCGCACAGAAATGGCAAGGCCACCTCAGCGGTTTTGCTGTGTGATTGCTTCAGCCTACCTCTCTATGCACAGCACCCGCACACTTGTGCTGACCTGAGCTCAACTCAGTGACTTGCGAAGCCTGACCTCAGGGATGCGAAGATATTTTGAGGCTTATTTAGCCACTGAGTATGAGTATTCACATATTTTGCTGCAAAAAATATCAGTGCAGCAGGTTACAGGGCACTGCCCAGCTCCACTGGCCATATTACATAATATCACTCTAAAATGAAAAATTCTGACTTCCAAAATGCATCTGGCCCTCAACTCTGTCATCCTCATCGGCCGCCCTACGCCTAGGCTAGGGGTGGGCAAACTTTTTGACTCAAGGGCCACAATGGGTTCTTAAACTGGACCAGAGGGCCGGAACAAAAGCATGGATGGAGTGTTTGTGTGAACTAATATAAATTCAAAGTAAACATCATTACAAAAAAGGGTACGGTCTTTTTTTTTTTAGTTTTATTCATTTCAAACAGGAAAGATATTTTGAGGCTTATTTAGCCACTGAGTATGAGTATTCACATATTTTGCTGCAAAAAATATCAGTGCAGCAGGTTACAGGGCACTGTCCAGCTCCACTGGCCATATTACATAATATCACTCTCAAATGAAAAATTCTGACTTCCAAAATGCATCTGGTCCTCAACTCTGTCATCCTCATCAGCCGCCCTGCACCTAGGCGAATGGACCCCAGTCTCTGCCTTGCAGGGACTGTCCGAGCCCTGGTTGGGCCTGTGTCTGTGGTGTGTCAGGGGCCAGCCGAAAGGCAGCCTGGGGCCCAGGAGCACTCGGGATAACCCTCAACTCACATGATACGGGGAAGGTGGGGGGAGGGGTAAGGAAGGTGTCTCAAGGGGGATCCCTGAGCGGAGACTGGAAGAATCCAGCACCTCCTCGCACCAGGCACAGTGCAAGGGACTGAGGATGAGGCAGTCAGCAAACCAGCATTGTCCCAGCCCAGAGGTGGAACACTGCGTTGTGGAAGGCAGCAGCAACCACTAAATTAGAGACCACAGATGTGATGAGGGGTGTTCTGGATGGTGTGGGAGCCTTAAGAGGGAGCCAACCTTGTTTCAGGGGTCAGAGGAGGCCGCCCTGTCCATGTTACATCTGGGTTGAGACCCGAAGAAGGGGTGAGCAGGAGTGAGCCAGGTGAAGAGCCGAGAAGTCATGGAACAGGGAGAGCAAAGTCGAGGGTCCTGAGGCTCGGCCAAGCTGCCCCTTTCAAACACTGAGAGAAGTCAGCGTGGCTAGAGGAGAGATGGTGAGAGAGAAGAGGCTGGATCACAGGGCTAAGTCAGATCACCTAAGGGCAGAGCACCCACAGTCTAGCCCAGTGATGGCGAACCTATGACACGCGTGTCAGAGGTGACACGCGAACTCATTTTTTTGGTTGATTTTTCTTTGTTAAATGGCATTTAAATATATAAAATAAATATCAAAAATATAAGTCTTTGTTTTACTATGGTTGCAAATATCAAAAAATTCCTATATGTGACACAGCACCAGAGCTATGTTAGGGTTTTTCAAAACGCTGACATGCCGAGCTCAAAAGGTTCGCCATCACTGCTCTAGCCCCTCAGTGTAGACAGCCCTGATTTATGGCAATTGTCTCGGTATTATTATTAATAGCACTGTCTTTCACTCTCAAAAGTGCCCTTATTTGGACCATTAAAGTATATGGTCCACCCTACTTACGGGTCAACTGAGAGATCTGAGAATGTCTCCGTAGGGAAGTGGGAATCCATTGAAAAATTTAAATGCACATTTTGAAGTTACTTGGGGTGATTGGACCACTGGGCTTTGCAGAATAATAAGGTCTGCTGTCTTACTCTGCTTATCATTCTGTTGGTCTCAAGGATTGTATCAGGAGTAGATATCAGGCCGGGAAAGTGAACTAGACTAACTGGTCAGCAGACTGACCTTTGCTGTCACAGGGCCGCAGAATTATTTGTGAGCCTCTGTGTGTACAGTCTCTGATGATCCTGTGACGTGAAAATGTTCTCTGCCCTCAGTTGAACCCTCAGGAGTTCCTGTGTTGCCCGGGCTGTCGATAGGTCTGTTTCTGAAAATTCAGGAAGGGTGGTGCCTTTCCTTTCCTTTCGCGCCACGTCTGGGGCACGTGTGTTTGCCCGAGTGCAGGACCATGCTCGGGCTCCCCCCTTCCCAGCGGGATTTTCTTTGCTGGTCAGAACTATCAGTTGGCAGACACTTGTTTATCTTGCTTTCACTCAAGAAAACACAGAGGAGACATCAGGAAAGCCCGAGACTCTTGTTTTGCATTGGTGTGGGATGCTTTCGGTGCCTCTGAGAGACTCAGATCCACACCTTTGGGAATTCCTTACTCTCGGTTCTTATTTCTGTCACATTTTGAGCACTCCTGTCTGCTGCTGGGTAGGTGGAAAGATAAAAGCTACATGACAGCTGGTAATCCCCTTTAGGCCTCACAGCGAGTTATAGCTTAAGGAGATTTAGCGTTAAGAAGCAGATTAGTCCTCTATAATATGAAGGAATTGGAACTGTCCGCAGCTGCTGAAAAGGCTGCAGTCTGGGCAGGTGTCCTCAGCCTGGTGTCCGTGGAGATGGGGGGAGGTTAACAGAGCTCCCCTGGGGTAGCTGCCTGGGGACGCAAAGGTTAGCTCTTACCTGGGTGAGTTCAACTCAGTTTGTAAACCAGGAAATGGTACCTAGAGAGCATGGGTGATTCATCTCTCAGGGGCAGGCTCACATAAACACACACGTACACACCACTTACACATACGAATGCGCGCACACACACACACACATTAGAATACCAAAATTTATTAATTTACTCTCACATCAATCACTTGCATTCTCTCCCCAAAGACAAGCTAAGTTATCATTTGAAAGCCAAGAAAACCTTTTTAAATTTTATCCTAAAAACTCCCTGGTCTGCAGTTCAGTGCATACTACATCTGGGACACATTCCACAGGTGGTGAGACTGTGAGAACATTGTTATCTAGGCTGTCTCTACTACACGCCTGCAGGTACACTCACTCAGTGTAGTAACATTTTACACTTGGGGTCCCTGGCTGTGCACCAGGAGTGGAGTCCGAGCATGGGGTTGTGTATGTGCATGTGTGTATTTCCCTGGGAAAGATCCACAGCTTTCATGAGATCCTTACAAAAGAGAAGAAAGTCTGCTGAGACTTGTGGACGTCCACACCTAGCTTATAATGGGACACCCTTTGAAGTGACACTTTTAATACTCGTGCAGCATGTGCTTAAAGGGGTAGCATGAGAAGATGGCACTCAGCTTTTCCACATTTCCCAAGAAATTCACCTCTGACCCCTGCTTGTGTTTGCTGGTTAGCATAACGAAGGCCCTGCAGATATCCAGGTCTATCATGACCCCACACCCACTTCCCTTCTGTAGTGTCAAAATAGCTCTTAGAGCAGAAGTCATTCCGTGAAAAGGAAAGCATTTCCATTCATGAAGGCTGAGGGAGTTGGGCAGAGCTTGAACAACTGAGCCTCTAGAGTTGGAGTTATTAAAAAAACACACACACAAAAAAACATCTTTTTCAAGGGCATCTCCAGTTCGTATTCGCATAATGTAAACGCTACTGTAGTGTTCCCAGAAGAATAGCCCTGCACTTTATTGGCCAAGAGGGAGCGAGCACACTTTGCATTCTGGGATATGACCCAAGGTGATTTTAAGGTGCCATGCACCTGGCCAGCCCAGGCCTGCATAGTGTGTGCTGGCTCAGGTTCTGCCCCTCTGCATCAACACACCCCTCCCCCCCCCACAAGGACCTCTGCTTCCTGTTTGGGATGCCTGATTTTAAGTCTAGGCCCACGTGAATTGGACATTTAATCCAATGTTGCTCTGAGAATTTGTTTGCTCTCTCCTTTACTTTCACAGGTGAGCCGTGGGCACTCGCCCTACCTTTTCCTCTGACTGTGGCCTGTTCCTATTTGTAGGCTTGCGACTCCTGTTTCAATAATAAGACAACTTAGTGCTGCCGACTCTCATACGAACATGGTACAGGACAATAACAATTAGATGCTAGTTGTCACTTAGCTTCCGTTTCCTTTGAAAAAGAAAGTGTTTTCATGTCTTAGTGTAGAGTGCTCTCACTAAGAGCTGGACTTAGGAGAGACTCTCACTTTCCACGTGATGCATTTTGATAATATTTAGCCTTTTATGAACATGTATGATGTTATGTGTGGTTTGTAAGAACGGAATGAATGGAATTAAAACAGCACCTAGTTCTCACTATTAGCCCAGCACTTGGGTCCGTGTGTGCTGGTGATGGAGGCAGGTTTCCCACGCAGGGATTGGCAGACCAGTTCTGCAGTGGGCCGGGCAGGAGACACTGGATGCTTCGTCCCGGCTTCTCAGCTCTGCAGCTGCAGCGCCAAGCAGCCACAGCCCACATGTAAACAGGTGGGGTGGCTGCACCAATCAAACTTGATTAGAGGCACTGAAATGTGAATTTCACAAAGTTTTCAGGCATCATGAATTATTCCTCTTTTGATTTTTCTTAAAACTGTTTAAAAATGTAAAAACTATGGCTAGCTCATGAGTCATACCAAACAGGCACGGAGGGTTGGATTTGGCTGATCCCCGCTCTTCATCAACTTACCACAAAACTGGCCATAGTGACGGACGTCATTAAAACAAGCTGTGATGATAGAAATCAGTCAGTGTTTGCTTCTGCAGGTGAGGTGGGGATTTACTTAAAAGAGCCAGCAGGTAACTTCCCAGGGTGATGGCAGTGTTCATGTCTGACTAAGGGTGGGTGACACAAGTGAATATAGTTGTCAAAATTGATTGAAGGTATGGTTAAGATGTGAACTTTTTGTTGTATATAAACCATACTTCAATCGAAAGAAAAGGACCAAATGTTCATAATAATCACAAATCTCAGTGCATGTGACAGGCAGGAATGTATTTCTCATTCTCATGTTTGTGGGCCCACAGGGGTGGCTCTGCCCCCACTCATGTGCCTGCGCTGGGGCCCAGACTGGACAAGGGTAGTTCTTCTCTTCGCAATGGCAGGGGCACAAGACAGCACAGTGAACAGTGCATGCATAGTCCAGCCTCTGTTTGTGATATCGCCCAAACACAGCCTGACTACAACTGGCCACATACTGTAATCTAAGAAAATGTGACTAAAATGCAAAAAATCTGTGTCTCATGTATAAGACTTGCCAAACCTCCACCTTTGCAAGAATGGCAGTGTTACAGGACAGCAGGACATACACATATGAAATAACAGAAAAGCAAACCAGGACTGAATACAACCAAGTGCCAAACTTTGTCTACAGATAAAAACGGGTTTCTAGCAGGTCAGAAAGGGCAAGTCCTCTGTCGTCCACGCGATGGTGATGACACCTGAGGTGGTCCATCCTCTGCCCATTTCTCAGGAGAGTGATGCTGTCATTCTGCTCATGCAGCAGCGTCTCCCTGAGCAAACTCATCTTGCCCATGGCTTCTGTGGCCCCCTTTTGCTGCAGCTGACCTCTCTCCTGAACTCTCGGCCTCATTTCCATCTGCCCGCTACTTTTCCTAGATACCATGAATGCACTCAAAGGTGAATTCATGAACTGACTCTTTATGTTCCTATCTCAGCAAAAGAGTACCATTATCAAGGCAGGCCTGTAGGAGTCACCCCAAACTCTTCACTCTCTTTCATCCCCAAATTCAAGCACTGGCAATATCTAACTAAGCCGTCCCCCTAAATATTTCACAAATCTTCGTGTTGTCATGGTCTGTTTTACAATCTCATCATGATTCATCAGTACCATCGCCTCTATGCTGCTCTCCTAGCATTTAGCCTCTCCTGCACTAACCCTCTGTCTACTGTATCCAGAGGGACCCACATCTGATCTTATCACTCCCTTCCTCGTGTGTGTGTGTGTGTGTGTGGGTGTGTGTGTCTCTATGAACAACAGTTGTGTCCAGAAAAGGGCACTTGGGGTCTAGAATGGGAAGGCACTTACTTTTTAATCATATACTATCTTTTTATAGTGTTATACTGTCTTACCATGAGTATATATTCTTATTCCTTAAATACGATAATTATAAAAAGAAGTATTAGAAGAATCGGTGGCTGGACTTTATGACTCACTGGAGACAGAGAATGAAGTAGAAGGAAGAGTCAGTGATTTTGAAATGTGAAGCCTGAATTACTGGGAGATGATAGTGTATGGGGGGGGGGGGGTTGGGGGCTAACCAACAAGTTGACATTCTGCAGTTGCAACTTAAGGGCTTCATCTCCCAGCTCATGGGTCGTAAGCCTCACCAGCAGCACAGGGCTGCTCAGATTCCTAAATCCCACAGCTTCTCAAGAACAGGTTAGTGTTTTCTTATCGACAATAGTTGCTTCCAGCATACCAGTAATCGATGAAAGTGGATGCAGTAGAGAGTGTTAAGTTTGAAAACAGCTTTGGGATCTTGAATCTGGACTCTAATGTAATGCTGTAAATCTGGGCAAATTCCCTGACTTCTTTGAACTATATACTCTCATCTGTGAATGAGAAGTACTAACAGTGCCCCCTCCGCAGCAATATTTTGGGGATTAAATGAGATATTTCATGTAAAGCTCCCACTACAGTGTCTATTTCATGTTATACTCATGGTAAATGCTAGCTGTTTGTGTTAATAAACTGTGTCTAAGAATTAGTTTTCCTCTTTTTGCCTGGAAACCTGCAGTGCACAGACAGTCATGTTTTTGGTAGCTGCATCACACTGATGAATCATATTGAGTCAAAGAGTCAACTACAGCTGACGGACCGACGGACGGGCCGGAGCGACAGCAGGCGAGCAAGATGGCGCAGACTCAGGGCACCCGGATTCTTACCTCTGGGTCTTCTTTACATGTTGTTATTCACACCTCTCCCCTCTCCCCCACCCCACCCCCATATTTCTTAGGCTTTACGGTTGTCAGTTGTTTTTATTACATTTCATCATGTTTAGTCTTAGTGAGAAGTGATCTAAGATGAAAATGTTAGTGAGTTGAAAAGCATTTGTATAAACCTATGGATTATAAAACCAGAATGGATTATGAAGGCATGTTATGAGGAAACCACTAACATTTTAAAGTCATATAGTTCATTCCTTCAACAAATAGTAAGTTGTTACAGTGACTAACACATGCAGCAAGACAGGCAAGGACTCTATTCTTAGTGTGTACTTATTGACAGGGAGAATATATGTCAACAAGGTTATCTCTATGGTGATAAGTGAGGAGCTGAATCTGAGCTCTCAGGCATGAGCCAGCTGTGTGACTTCTGGAGGAAGAATGCTCCAGGAGGAGGGAACCACAGGGCCAAGAGCAAGGTTGGCATTTGAAGGAGCAGACAGAAGGCTAGTGGAGGAGAATGTAAGTGAGGGGAGAGCGAGGTGGGAGACAAGGGTGAGAGAGATGGGCAGGGCTGGGTCACAGAGGGCTGTTCTTTGTGTTGCATTTAGGTTGGGTTTTGTGGTAGGTTGAATAAGGACGACCCCAGAATGGCCATGTCCTATTCCTGGAACCTGCAAATATGTTACCTTCATAGTAAGAGGAACTTTGCTGATGAGATTGAGGATCTTAAAATGGGGAGGTGATCCTGGATTACCGGATAGGTTTACCAGTTGGCACTATGCCTAATAAGACTAATGAGTGCACACACATTTGGTTTATGTTGCCTTGCCCTGTGATTACATAAACCAAGGCATGCAAGCAGCCTCTAGAACAGTGGTTCTCAACCTTCTGGCCCTTTAAATACAGTTCCTCATGTTGAGACCCAACCATAAAATTATTTTTGTTGGTACTTCATAACTGTAATGTTGCTACTGTTATGAATCATAATGTAAATATCTGATATGCAGGATGGTCTTAGGCAACCCCTGTGAAAGGGTCATGACCCACAGGTTAAGAACCACTGCTCTAGAAGCTAAAAAAGGCAAGGAAACGTTCTCCTCTGCCTCCAGAAGGATCCCAGCCCTGCTGACACCTTGATCTTAGACTCCGCATCTCCAGAACTGTGAGAGAACACATCTGTGTTATAAGTCACTAAATTGCCGTTATTCATTATAGCAGCAATAGGAAACTAATGCAAGTTACTAATTCCAAAATGCAGTAGGAAGCTATTGGAGGGTGTTGACTAGAGAAGTGATGGGATCTTCCTTAGTTTCTTAAAGATTGGGTTATTGGGGGTGAGGGGTGCAGGCGGGGCAGCAGGGAGCCAGATAGGAGGCTGTGGCAGTAATCTCAGGAGAGAAATAACAGAGGTCCAGCTTGAGGTGTGGCAGCTAGATGGAGGGGACTGAGCAGATTTTGGATACAAAGTCAATAGGAATTACCTATTGATGGTTGTGGGACACGGAAAAAAGAAATCCAGGGTGATGCTGAATTTGGACTTACACATTTGGGTACATTTATCGAAACGGGGAAGATAGGACAAGGACAGGTTTAGGGAGAATTGTGCATTCTGTTTTGGACATGGTAAGAGTGGAGTTGCCTATTAGACAAAAGCAGATGCATATCTGGGTTGAGGTCTCAAAGAGAAACCAGCTGCCTGTCCCTCACCCCCGGGCAGTGCTTGCCCTCCCACAGGATGTCTCTTGTGCCACCATCACAAAGAGTCTCCCCTGGCTGGCCAAACCTGTGGCATTTCATTCCATGTTTCTATCCTTTGTCCTGGGCTCGGTTTTCATTGCCTACTCGGTGGGAGCTGAATGAGCAATGGACAGAGTCTAAAATGAGGCCCAGTGTGTTTGATAACTAAAGAGCGATAAAAGGCAATTTAGATTCATTTGTGCCCCAAATGTATCTAGTTATTCAGTACCTTTTCAGAGTGCTAAGTGGATTTCATAAATTTTAATTGCTGTTTAACTTTTAATTGTGTTCATGTGGGGTGGCCAGTTGGCACTGTGCCTAATAAGGCTGATGCGTGCACACACATTTGCATACAGAACGCCTCGTAGGGGCCAGGCAGTAAGGAAAGGCTTAGAATAAGAGGAGAAAAGGGACAGTGAGTGAATAATTGAAACACATTTACTTTCAGGAAAAGGAAAAATTGTCCAAAACTTTTGTTTTCTATTCTTCTTAAATAATATAAGGCTTACTGTTATTTCCTCGCATTTGGTGTCGTGGCTTCTTTTTTGAGGAATGTGACCTTGTACTATAAGAGGAGCTAGGTTGTTATTTACAATGGAAAGAATTCTGATCTTCAAATGTTTATGGTTCAGCTTGAGCAACGCCAAAAACTGTTGTTTACTGAACAACTTTGCTCTAGAAAGTACTTTGCTGAGTGCCGAAGTGGGTACAAGAATGAGCATGCTTTTGGCCAAGTCCGTGGTTTAAGCATTAAGGAAATCTGTTCTGACATGGGAAGAAATAGGGCACCTTCCCCGTCACAGTCTGTCCAGCTGCCGCTCTCCCCTGTGATTGCTATCGCTCTGCCCTGTGTTTGATGGCTGCATTTTAGGATAAGAGCAAAGTGGCTGTAGGGACTCCAGGCATCACATCCAGATCTGATAACATTCAAGGGAAACAGAAGGGTTGTCTCTCCTTTGTGTGTCTTAAATGTGAAATATCTTCCCTAGAAGCCTCTCAGCAGACTTCTCACGTGCCATGTGCCAGGATTGGGTCACATGTCCATTTGTGTGGAGAGCAGCTACAGCGTTTGGACAGGTTCAAGCTTCGGACAAATGAGAGGGCACGGTTCGCTTGTGGCAAAGCCACGTGCAAGTCCCAGGTTGGAGGGCAAAGCCCTCCCAGCACAATTAGCACAATTATAGCCAAAGGCTATGGTTGTAAGTTTGACCTTATGGTCCGAACCTGTGGTCCCAGGTGGCTCAGTGATATAGGCTGCAGGAGGTGCAAGTGCTACCAAAACAAAGCAGGTGCATGTAATTGAGTAGATTCGAAACACGCGAGAACATTGTAAACATTTGACCACGCCCTTACTTTGCCTCGCGGAATCTGGCTATAAAATAAAGACTCGGCTTGCAGGCTGAGGCACTGTCTCTCCATCCGAGAGCAGTGTCCCACCTAGCACCAGCTTTATTCTCATGTCTGTCTTCTTTAATCCTTCACCACTTCCACTCAAGTTCACCCCTGGCCTTGCTGAGCGCAGCACACATGTGTAAACCAATCACTGGCTGAGGAAATGGAATTAGTATGATTGAGTTAGACCAGGTGCTGGCAAACTACTGCTCACTACCTGTTTTTATCAATAGTCTTATTGGTACAAGCCACACCCATTCATTCACATATTGCCTGTGTGTACATTTATACTATAAGCAGCAGAGTTGAGTAGTTGTGACCTAGGTGCTTTGTCCACAAAGCCTGAAATATTTACTCTGACCCTTTATGGAAAAGGATGTGATCCTTGGCTTAGACCCGTGGTCGGCAAACTGCGGCTTGCGAGCCACATGCGGCTCTTTGGCCCCTTCAGTGTGGCTCTTCCACAAAATACCACGTGCGGGCGTGCACGTACAGTGCGATTGAAACTTCATGGCCCATGCGCAGAAGTCGGTATTTTGTGGAAGAGCCTGTATTTTGTGGAAGAGCAGCAGTCAAGGGGCCAAAGAGCCGCACGTGGCTCGAGAGCCACAGTTTGCCGACCACTGGCTTAGACTAATCATCCGGGATGTTTGGGTATCGGAGAGTCAATTAGCAGCTGTAAATTACATAAGAAGTGTAGGATGTGGTCCTGTTCCTCTAAGTTACTGGAAGAAATCAGATGTAAGATGCCCCATAAATACTTATAATTAGAAACTTTCTTTCCTTTCACTCCAAAGAAGAGAAAGAGAAACAGTTTCATGGCAGTTCAAATGGGGGGAACATCAGAGGGATTTAATTGATGCAGATATTGACTGGTCCTTGCCTCACAGCGTGCAGACAACTGGGAGTAAACCAGGAATGCGTCTGGGAGAAAATGATCCGTTGGATAGTGTGTGTGGGGGCGGGGGGGG
>NW_005369217.1:2643317-2649559 GCF_000412655.1 Myotis brandtii
GCAACAGGATAGTGGCCAGAGGGAGTTGACTGGAATTTGGGGTGTCCAAGCCATAATGGACAGAGTTCCTTCAAGGTGAAGAAAATGTTACCAGAGAAAATAGGTGAGACGGGCTGGTAGGAACTAAGCAGGGGTTCGGGGTTGGACTCCAATCCCCTCTGAGAACTGAGGGGAGCCCCCACCCCCCGCCCCTCAGAGCTCTGGAAGGAAGTGCTAAGCCCTTCAACAAGGCCAAGGACTGGGGCTACACTGCCGAATGTGTACTAGGTGAGGACACTGTCTTTGGGGTCTGCCGGCATAGCCTCTGCCACGCCTTTCTTTCTGTGTGTCCTGGGACAGGTTACTTGGCATTTCTGAGACTGGGTTTTTGCATCTGTTCAATGGGGATAATAATAATATCTGCATTCCAGAATTGCTGGGAGAATTAACTGTGGTGAAGTAAATGCTTAGTGTCGTTCTCAAATTGTACAGAAGTTCTGGCTGGCACCTTGGGCTCATTTACAGACAGTGAGCAGCTAGAAGTTATCTGTTAGGAAGGATTCCTATTGCAGTGACTCTGAATCCTGGCTCTATGTTAGAATCACTTCAGGAGTGTTTTTAAAAGTACTGATTTTTAAAAGGATATTGAATCAGAATCTCTGGAGCTAAAGAACAAGGCACTGATCATTTTTAAAAGCTCCTGGATGATTCTAATGTGCACTGAGAGCCACGTCTTACTGTCATCAGTCCTGGTTGTCATTGGCTCAGGGCCTCACTAAATCTGCCCAGGGCCACCTCACTGGAGACAGCTTGGAGGTTTGGGGGGTGGAGGGCTGTGGCCATTGGAAACTGTCAACTCTGAGCTTAAGATAAGTTGACAGAGAAGAGAAGTTGCTCAAACCCAAACCCACGCACACATTCACAGATAACATTCATCTGATGAAAAGAAGCCCTGCCTGGAGCGGGGAATGAACAGGCCCCCTGGACTCCGAGCGGATCCAGGCACACCGTTTGAGGAGAGATACAGTTGAGAGTGAGCCCTGTCTTTCCCAGGCCTTTGGACAGCTCTGGGGAGAGTGGCAGTGTCCAGACAGGCAGCCTATGCCCAGGCACCACCATCTGCTGGAGCAGATCACAGATGGAAGACGTTAGCCAGGAGTGAGCAGTCTGGGGAGAGCACCGTGCAGGGAGGGGAGAAGGTACTTCAATCCAGGAGGTAGAGCCTCGGGTCAGTAGCTGAGTTTTAATGAGCATTCTCGCAGGCTGCTGAATGGTAGGAACAGGGTTGGCTGACAGGTAGAACATGCATGTGTTATTAAAGCCAATTTAAAAATTCCATAGATAGTGAGCAGTTCTCACACTTCCTGGGGTCAAAGGCATATTCTTAAAGCCCCAACAAAACACCCACTGGAAGGTGGGCAGGATGATACACAGAGCAGAGACCATTCCAGGTAGCAGAAGTCACAGAACTAGAACGTGGAACCTGGAGAAGGTGGAGAGCTGAGCACAATGAGAGCATCTTAGGGTACGTGACCTATCAGCTGCAGAAGAGTGTTCGGGACCACTGAGTAGACATTGCAGGGAATCAGGCTTTTGTTAAATAGTAAGAAGTTGTTTTAACATCAGGAATTGAAATTAGAGTAAGGTTATGTGTTGTGAGATGGTAATGATCCTGACACTAGACATATCCAAGCCGACATGTGAGAGATTACTAGTGTTAAGAGGGAAGTGGAGTAGATCAGTGTGAGGGCTCCGCTCAACTCATATCGATTCAGGTGTTGTGGTGACTAGTAGGATTTTATTTTTTAAAGAGTTATGCTACCCCTCCAATCCCCCTCCCCCCAAAACGTGAGAAACTTAGATTGTCATGATTCCTTGATTTCTATTACAAGGAAAGAAACCATGGCAACTATTTGAACAACTGAGTGCTACTTGTCTGCATAACAAACCCAAGAGATTCAAATATTTATTTAAATAAGGACTATGTTTTATTTTCTTTTTTTAAGACTTTTAAAAATTAATTTCTAGAGAGAGAGAGAGAGAGAAACATCAATGTGTGAGGGAAACATCCATCGGTTGCCTCCTGCATGCCCATTCCCAGGGATCGAACCCACAACCCAGGCATGTGCCCTGACCAGGAATCAAACCAGCAACCTTTCAGCGTTCAGGACGATACCCAGCCACTGAGCCACACTGTCCAGGGCAGGACTATGTTTTCTTAATGCAGGCATAGTGCCATGGAAACTGTAAGTTTACTTTTCTTGGTCTTGTACTTTGGGAAGCATCTTTGGAAAACCTTGTAAGTTGAAATATTTTATATTCAGGTCAACAAATGTTTTTGGTACCTACCAAATGTGAAGCATCATTTTGTCTATTGAAAACTTTCTCTCCCGAAACTTACAGATACTGGAAATTAATCTCAGCATTGGCAGCATCGTCCACATTTAAAAACAGAGTCACAGCACGACAAATATAAACAGTGATGGCAGTGGACTTCTATTGGTGCTTCCTGGACATGATTTCTGCCTTCCATCTTCCTAAAGCCCCTGTTTCCATTTGGGGATCTATGAGTTTCTGGAGAAGCTGACTGTGCCTTGGTTGGAGGTAGAGCCTGTGTGTTAGGCTAAGCCAGTGGTCGGCAAACTGCGGCTCGCGAGCCACATGCGGCTCTTTGGTCCCTTGAGTGTGGCCACGAAGTTTCAATCGCACTGTATGTGCGCGCCCACACGTGGTATTTTGTGGAAGAGCCACACTCAAGGGGCCGCAGTTTGCTGACCACTGGGCTAAGCTAATTTATACTGGTACATTATATCCCCCTTGCCACTGTGAGGTCGAGTGTGATCTAATCTGGACTAAACAGAGTGTATATCAGGATTGTCACTGAACAGGCTGGGACAAAGACATACATTCATGAGCTGCATAACAATGTGTCAGTCACCAACAAACCACATGTATGATGGTGGTCCCATCTATATATATAAAAGCCTAAGCAACTGTTACAACGGAACAACCAGTCACTATGACATCCACTGACCACCAGGGGGCAGACGCTCAATGCAGGAGCTGCCCCCTGGTGGTCAGTGCACTCCCACAGCCAACTCCCATGGTCTTCCTCACCCCCCACCAGCCAGCCCCAATGGCCCCGATGGGGCGGGGGGGCGGCTGGTCAACCTCCCATAGTCCCTCCCCCTGGCTGGCCCACCACAATCAGCCCCGATTGGCCCCAATCACCGGCCAGGCTTAGGGACCCCACCCATGCATGAATTCATGCACCGGGACTCTAGTAAATTATAATGGAGCTGAAAAATTCCTGTCCCTAGTGACATACAAGCCGTTGGCCTTAACATCACTGCACAGTGCATTACTCACATGTCTGTGGTGATGTTGGTGTAAACCTACTGTCCTGGCAGTTGTATAAAAATATAGCATGGACAAGTATGTATAGTACATAACACTTGATAATGACAATAAATGATTATGTTATAGGTCTGTTATTTACTTTTTAGAGTGTACTATTTCTACTTATAAAAACAATAGCTTGCTGTAAAACAGTGCATGTTATCCACCTCATACATCTCATGTTTACTGTGTTTTTTGTATTGTATCATTTTCTCTTCTTCTTGACTTAATCTCTTATTGTTTAGTACAGCAAGGTGCTGTGCAGGCTTGTGCCTAGGAGCAATGGACTATACCATACAGCTTAGATGTATAGAAGGCTATGCCATCTAGGTTTAGTATAAGTGCCTCTGTGATGTTCACACAACGACAAAATCGCCTAATGGTGCATTTTTCAGAATGTATCCCATTGTTAACTGGTCCATGACTGTACTCTTTCTTGCTTGACTTGAGCAAGAAATGTGTTGGCCTGGAGCTGTAGGTAGTAACTATCACGCACCTGTGATAAGGCTAGTTTCAGAATGAGCTGACACCCAGCCAGGCAGAGTGGAGAAAGGGAGAGAATCAGGTCTCTGTGACATAACCCAGCTGCCAGATTAAACTTTGGTGGGAGCCAAAACTACTGGCCTTTCCAAGCATGGAAGTTCCCTTTATATGTAAGCCAGTAGGTCTTCTTTGATTTAGAGACAAAGATTCCTTAATGATTATTATCATGGTTATTTTTGACTAGTGGAGTTACAGGTTACATTTTATCTATTATTTAACTGTATTTGCTACATAGTGAGCATGGATTCATCTTATAATGCCAAAAACAACACAAAAATCTATTAACATGTCATCATAGCATCTGCATTGCCTGGAAGTTATTGACCTAGGAAAGTAGACATTCTTAACTAGGACTCAACTAAGACACACTTACAGCTAAGTTACCTCTTGCCTCAGATAGGTCTCTGATGATGTCACACTGCCATCTGTGTTATTGTACTGCTGACAATTTACTAGTTTTGTAAATTTTGTTTCTAAACAATTTTTATGTATTGGTGCATCTTGACTAGTTGCTTTTGGGGGAGGCAGAGAAGTACCACCTAATGAAACTACCTTTTACCACAGCTTCCTCTTCTGATTTTTGTGAGCGAAGAAACTCAGTGCTGTGCTGTCAGCCATTTAATTTTTCTTCCTCCTGACTTATAAAAAATACATATTTGTGGTCAATTTTAAATTAATAGGTATATAAATTTTTAAATGTAACATAAATTATGAGAAGACAGTAGGATGAAAGGATGGATTGAGAGACTTAAAAGATGCATCTATCAATCACTACATGTGAACTTTATTTGAGAACTGATTCAAACAAATTTTAAAAAATACAAGATTTATAAGAAATTTAAGCATTGGTTATTTGAAGCATTAAGGTGTTATTGTTGATTTTTAAGATATAATGATGGTATTGTTGTTACGTTTTTAAAGAAAGAGTCTTTGTCTTTTAGCAATACATACTGAAATATTTGCAGGTGAAATAATACGATACCTGGGATTTGTTCCAAATGTATACAGAAGAAATGAAGTGGGTAGGAATACAGATGAAACAAAACTGGTCATGAATCCAGGCTGAGGCTGAGTAATGGGTGCTGAGGGTTCATTAATCTGTTTATTTTTTCTGTAATAAAAAAGTTAAATAGCTATAGAAGTCTGCCCTGATTACTTTCCAGTGGTAATCAATATTAACAATTTGATATATTTTTCCCAGAAATTTTTCTACGTATAAATTACAGAAAGGAGTAGTGGAGAAGGCTTGGTCTTGATTTTATTTAATTAAATGGACTCACTAGATATCCTGCTCTACAACTTTCTTTGGGGGAGGAATATGTGGGAGCTCAATATATTATGAACATTTTGGCATTTAATTTCATATTGGGGCCACTGATGATTTTTTTCCCCTAAAGAGAACAGAACCCTTTTCTTCTTTTGTAACAGTGCAGCCTCTGCATCCCAGGGAATAATTTTCGCTTTTTGTGGGAAATACTTGTGTCTGAAGCCTGGAGTTTCTGCGGCTTTGACCAGAGCTCTAATTCCAAGTCTTGGACAGGAATATTTACAGGAATATTTCACCTGGAAATATTCCTCCCTCATCTGATTATGGATCTTTCCTGGCACAGGATCCCCATAGGAAGCATCAACTCCCACCTCCCCCACCGGATTTGCTGTCAGTGGGCAGTTGTAAACCTGTCATCCTTGGAAGGTCAGCACTCTGTTGCCTACGGTTTGGGGGAGGGGAGGGCAAATGTCTGTGAAAGCTAGAAAAGCATTGTTGAATTCCTGTTGCTTTTTTGTGTGTGATTTTATATAATGTGAATTCTTAGGAACTCATGTCTATTAGTGAGAGAGAATTTGTGTGAGAGAGTGGTTTGTTTTTTAAAAGAATAGGGTAGATGAATAGGTGACCAGCCTTGGCTCCTTGATGGAGCTTTCTGTTATTGCTGGGGAATTGATGCAGTTTAATCCCAGCACACCTTTCAGTATCTGCTCCTGTTCATTTCCCTGTTACCCCAATGGGAGAAAGACAAGCTAAGCTTAGGATACCTTCTTCCTCCCTTACCCTTGAGGATCACAGTGAATATCGTGCTTTTCATGACATACTTGCAGCGTGCTTTCAAACACTGCTGTCATCATTTTATTCTTATCACATATTTTCAGAGTAACTGCCTGTGCCAGTCACAGTACCAGGCCTTTGAAAGCAGGGACTGCAAGATAAATGAGTTTTCACATCTTCGTTGTCTAGGTGGGAATACTGAGGTTGGGCATTGAGGAAGGTTGGACCTATGGACCTATGATTACTGTGGGGAGCATTTGTTAAAAAAAAAAATATA
>NW_005369217.1:2649623-2659590 GCF_000412655.1 Myotis brandtii
AATGTGCATTTGTGTGTGTGTGTGTGTGTGTGTGTGTGTGTGTGTGTGTGTGTGAGACAAAGGAGACAAGAATATACCATGGGTAAAGACAGTGTATTCAATAAAACATGTTGGAAAAATTGGACAGATGCATGCAAAAGAAATGAAATTAAACTACCTTCTTACACCATATACAAGAATAAACTCAAAGTGGATTAAAGAATTAAATGTAAGACCTAAAACCATAAAATTTCTGGAATAAAAAAATAGTAAACTCTCTAACATTGCTCTTAGTATTATTTTTTCTGGTGTATCTCCTCTGGCAGGGAAACAAAAAATTAAAAAATGGGACTATATCAAACTGAAAGTTTTTGCACAGCAAATGAAACCATCAACAAAACAAAAAGACAACCTACTGAATGGAAGAAGGTATTCGCCAATGATACATTTTATAAGGGGTTAATATCCAAAATTTATAAAGAACTCCTACAACTTAACACCAAAAAACCCCAAACAATCCAATGTTAAAAATGGGCAGAAGTCCTGAATAGACACTTCTCCAGAGAGGACATACAGATGGCTGTCACTAATCATCAGAGAAATGCAAATTCAAACCACAATGAGATATCACCTCACACCTGTCAGAATGGCTATCGTCAGTGAATCAAAAAACAAGTGTTGGCAAGAATGTAGAGAAAAGGGAACCCTCGTGCACTGTTGGTGGGATTGCAAATTGGTGCAGCCATTGTGGAAAATAGTGTGAAGGTTCCTCAAAAAATTAAAAATAGAACTACCTTATGGCCCAGCAATTCCACTTCTGGGAATATATCCAAAGAAATCCAAAACACTAATTCAAAAAGATATATGCACCCCTATGTTCATTGAAGTGTTATTTACAATAGCCAAGATGTGGAAGTAACCCAAGTGCCCATCAATAGAAAATAGGATAAAAAAGATGTGGTATGTAATACAATGGAATAATACTTAGCTATTCAAAACAATGAAATCTTACCATTTGGGACAACATGGATGGACCTAAAGGGTATTATGGTAAATGAAATAAGTCAGACAAAGACAACTATCATACAATTTCACTTATATGTTAAATCTAAAGAGCAAAATGAACAAACAAACAAAACAGAATAGACTCATAGATAAAGTGAACAAACAGGTTGCCAGAATAGAGAGGAGTGAGGGAATAGGTGAAAAGGGAGTAAGAAGTTACAAAATAGGATAAAGTACAGCATAGGGAATATAGTCAATAATGTTGTAATAACTATGTGTGGTGCCAGGTGTGTACTGGAATTATCAGGGAATCACTTTGTAAATTATGTAATTGTCTAACCACTATGCTGTACACCTGAAACAAATATAAGATTTTAAATCATTTTTGGGGATTAAAATTAGAAGCCGCCATAGATTTGGTTTAACAGATTCCTTTCAAAGGATTTAGTCTTGTGTTGTTGTTTTTTACTTCATTCATTTATTCAACAACTTTTGAGTTTCTATCTCAAGCATTGGCATTGTGGCTAGAGTTATAACAGTGACTCAAAGTTGGTTACAGACTATTTGGGGCATTTTGTTAGGAGTGTTGTCTGTAATCCAGTCTAACCCAATCACATGCTAGCTGACCACATGTCACGTGCATAGAGTCAAATTCTGTTTGTGGATGCCCAGACTGATGTGCGTAAAGAAATCTCTGGACAGATGGCCCACCGGCACCTGTTGTGACTGCATCTTGTCCTATGCCTATCGGGTAAATCAGGGACAGGGGAAGGCTTAGAATGAAACAAAGGTGAAGCTATTTCTGCAAACACGAAGGCCCCATGAGTAGTCCTCTTTGGACTTGTGTCACAATCTGCCTAAATTCAAGAGGCCGCTAGCTAGTTTGTTTAAACTGGAACTGCCCGTGTAGTTTTAAAATTCCCCACTATTTAAAGAACCGCATCTCCTCTCAGCTCACCAACAAATAACAGTCCATTTTTAATGCATTAAGGTTCTGCAAAATTTCACACTTGCACTGTTTTTTTTAATGTTTAAACTGAACACACGCGCACACACACACACACACACACACACACACACTGTCCTATAGGCAGATGGAATGGAGACAAAGGTTTCTCAATTCAGTAAGTATTTACTAAGCATTTCCTAAGACAGGCATTGTGAAAGATGAAAGCACACAAATCCAACAATAGTAATCAAAGCAACAACAAAACCTCTAGTTCTTTTAGATGCCACCTGTCCCCTTTGGGTGCTTTTTGGTCCAAGTGCTGATGGTGCAGTATAAGAAAATTTGAGATCATCCATCGAATTCCCCAGGGAGGGTGGGCAGATAAGAAATCTGCGGCCTGGAAGGGTATCAAGCCCAAAGTTTCTAAGTATTCACTAGGAAAAAGCATCAAAATTAATTCTGTGTTGATAGCAAACATGGGCCACGTTCCCCACTCACCCCCCTACCAACCCAAACATATACATGCATAAACACACATCACATCCAGAAGGCTACTAGTAATTTATTTCATAACCAGTAAAATGTGTAATTTGGGTCAGTGGGAGGGACAGGCTTTGCTGGGGAATAGGAGGAAGAGAATGAGTTTCTACCTCCAAAAGCTGGGATCGCAACTGTTGTTAAAACATCATTTAACTGAATCCATGCAGCAGAGGTTGCTTTGCAGGAGAGTTACAGCTTAATGGAAACAACAGCATCAGCACACTTAGGCTGATGATGGTAAAATGAGAGTGACCTCAAACACCGGTCTCTGGGCTTCCCCAACAGCAGCTGTCACTCTGTGTGTGGACTTGGCTCTGAGGGTCCCAGGTCACCCTGATGTGTCCCTGTGCTTGTGTTTCACTGTCATCGAGCAGCCACTGCAGAGCCTCCCAGACTCATGCCAGAGACTATCTAACTCTCCGGTAATCAGGAGAGTCAGAGCTTCAGAACCAACACACGGCCTCGCTTCCATTTCTCATTTCAACCGCTTGAAGCTTTAAATGTTTCCAGCTGTACACGTACCAGAAGAGAAGATCTTCAGAAGTTAAAGTGGTGTTCTGAGGAGGGCTCAGTAATTCTAAATGGCCAATAGGGCTGGCCAGCGGCCACTGAGGAGCTGAGGATTCCAGCTGCGTGATAGTAATCGGCAATAGGATTGCTCTAATGGACAGAGTGCCGGGAACCTTTCCTCCCCTGCGGCATGCTAGCAGCAAAAACAGATGTTTCCAAGGCCCAATCTTTGTACACTTCTGCTCCTGGGGAAAATAACTCCCATTCCTGATTCTGCAGCTCCATTCCCACTGATTACATTCAGTTCTGTCAGTGATTTTTCAAGAATTTTTGAGTGGCTATGGCATGCTTAGTTCCTGGTCTAATTAGAGAAGAGGAGGCTGCTGATGACTCAGTCTCCATACCTCTTGCCTGGGATGTGCACCCTCATCTTCTCTAGGCCAGCAGTTCTAAAGGAAGAAGGAGCAGAAAGGCCCAGCTATGCCAAGGCATTAAATATGTAACGGATGCTTATAATAGTTACACGACTTAAAGGATATAAAGTAGATTTCTTGCCCAACCCTGTCCCTTCCCCGGAAACAATCATTATTAAGTTTTGTTTATTCCTATGAAGACATTCTATTCCTAGATAAATGAGTATTCCTACTATATATACACATGTATGTACTTATTTAATTACCCTCTTTGTTTACACAAATGCTAGCATACTGTACTTATTATTCCATACCTTACATTTGTCCCTTATCTTGGGAATTGTTCCAGGGCAGCAAATGTAGAGCTGTAATGTTCTTTCTTAATAGTGACAGAATGTTTGTTCCATTGTTTAGATGGATCATTTACTTAGCTGGTCTTTTATTGTTGGACATTTTGGCTGTATAGTCCTTTGCCATCCCAACAAAATTTAATTGAATATCCTTGAATATATATCTCTGGGCACATGTGCTACTTTGTATATAGTATCAGTTTGATAAATGTGATCATAGAGGTGACTATGCTTTGCTTTGTGATATGGAGAGAAATTGGAATTAACTACTTATGGGGATTTTGTTTGTTTCATATCCTTTTTGTATGTGCTATGAAATCTTAGTTATTAGAAGGAACTTGGAGAGGTCATTGGACAGTAGCATCAGCATCTGTTAGAAAGGCAGAATCTCACCCTCAGGAGTAGAATTACTAGGCCAAATGGTATATTCTTTTAGTAGTAATAGAAAATTGCAAAATTGCCCTTCTATACAGGACTTTTTCATTTCTAGTGATGCTTAAGAATGCATACCCCTGACCACCTTCTCCTGTTCCCAACCCCAACCTAGGCCATATCAGAATCTGTCAGTCTGTCAGTCTGTCTATCAGAAGGTTTGGGGATGGATATGAACACGAATATTTTGCAAACTTCCCCCATGCGTGTTAGCAATCTTTTAGTTACAAGCTACATGAAATCTATCTCAAACTGTCGTAATCCAAACATTTTTTAAGAGGAGAAAATTATAGGCACATATAACAGAAGTCCTGTCAAAATGTGGATCAGGCAGAGCTGCATCCAGGCAGGGCTGCCTTGTTGCTGCACAGCTCCCAGGGGCACATCCACATTGTATTAACAAACAGAGTGGGTGGCCCTGTGTTCAGGGGCACAGCTGACGTCATAAGGACTTAGGCTCTCTCACTTACCAACCCTGGGGTTTGCTTCATTCGCAGGCAGGCCTTCTCCAGTGGTTTCCCTGGTAGCTCTGGTTTGTTTATCAGCCTGATAAACCTTAGAACCAAGTTTCCCCTTCTCTCTAGATACAGTAAAAGTCCCACAAATGAGTCTCATTGAACTGACTTGGGTAGATGCTCATCCCTAACAGTTTATGACATCTGGGAATATCTTGATTTGCCCTCCATCAACCATTCACTGTTCTTCTGATAATATTCCTCCACATGGTCTGGGACCCTGCCTTCCTTTAGGGGTGAGCATGCTACCCAGGCACCCATCCTACCAGTGGCCAAAGCAATTCTGATTTTCAGATACCACCACTAACCATCTATAGGTTAAATGAGTGCTTCTCAAACTCAACAAAAGTTACAACTGAAGAAAAGGGGATGCAAATGTGCATACAAATCCCAGGGCATGTTGCAATAGTGCAGATTCTAATTCATGAGATCTGGGGCAAAGGTGAGATGCTGCCTTTCTAATAGGCCTTTAATTGATGTTGATGCTATTGTCAAAAACCACACTTTGAAGCAAGGGGATATGGTGTGGATCCAATGAGCTCTCCAAGTTCCTTCTAGCCTAATAACTGAGATTTCATAGCATATACAGAAGGATATGAAACAAACAAAGCCCCATAAGTAATTAATTCCAATTTCTCTCCATTCATAAAGAAAGTAAAGTCACCTCTATTATCAAAAACCATAAACATTGCCGAGCCAATGTGGCTCAGTGGTTGAGCCTTGACCTATGGTCCAGGAAATCACGGTTTGATTCCAGGTCAGGGCACATACCCAAATTGCAGTCTCTGTCCCCAGTAAGGAGCATGCAGGGGGCAGCCAATCTATGATTCTCTCTCATCATTGATGCTTCTATCTCTCCCCCTTCCTCTCTGAAATCAATAAAAATATATTTTTTAAAATATATAAGTATTATTAAAACATTGATTCATTTTGGAAAAATAATTCCATTCCTGCCTTGGTGGAATGGGGGTTGGGAGAGGAAGCCTTTGCTGGATTGTTCCTTAAAAGTTGTCCTTTCGACCAATGTTGGCAAGAAAATAACTTTTCCTTCCGGGGACTGTGAGCTCTCTGTTGTCTTGTTAAAAAAAAACAAACTGTCGCTGCTTTTCCCACCATCAAGCCAATGACTTATTAGTGCTTTGCCTGAGGAACCAATGTGCCCTTGGCAGATACCAGGCTTTATATACCTAGTTATCCCATCATAGCTGGGTGGCCTGGTAGCAAATTCTGGGGACAATGTACCTGGTTCTTGGGAATTACAAAATCAGTCTTTCGCTTGTGACTACCTACTCTTTGGGTTTTCCTTTTAAATACATTATTTCCACATCATCTTTCAGAACCAATATCTCATTTTAATAGCATTAAAATTTCCTTTGCTCTACCTAATTCAGATCAGGTATTGAATGGGCCTCACCCCCAGCACCACTTATTGAATCAGAAAAATGATTTATTTTGCAAAGCAATTTAATGCCTTGTTATTCTCAGTTTGTTTCTAAAATGCAGTTGGATGGCATAACCAGGAAGTTCCAATTTATTCCAGAGATTGAAAGGAGAAAAAATTTTAAGGGGCCTAGAAAACCCCTCACATTGTTCACTCAGTATCCTCATGCCTTGTGTAGCATTGAGATGGTATTTGCTTTTAAACCAGGCCTCCTGCAAGGAAAATTGTGACCTCAAATAGTTGCATCATTATGTAAATAGGGGTTAATGAGCGGATTGTACAAAACGTACTGTGATTGAGAGGTTGGCTGTTTTTATGAAAAAATAATGAAAAGACAGCTGGATTTTTGTTCGGCTTTTTGATGCATCCTCTTTCTTCTGTTTTACAGATACGGCTTTGGCCAAGAGGCTAATGTAGAGAATTCTGCAGAATTCTGATCTTGTACTTCATTTTCTTATTGCTAAACTGATAAGTAAACCCAGTCCTATCTGTAAGCTTGGGAAGCAGTTTTAAGACTTAACTTTTTGAAAGGTAGCATCTCCTCTATAAACACTGATCCTCTATGAACACTGTGGTGTCTACATTTGCCTTTTGAGATGAGTATAATCCATCCCCTGAACTAGAATTAATTTAAAATGCTCAAGAAATGGATGTTGAGTCCCTCTCCTGGTTCTCTTTGTCCACAGCTGACTCACTGAGGGGCAGACCTGCCCTCGATGATGCCCAGGCTGGCAAGTCATGAATCAACAAATGGCACTCTGAAGGTGGACTAGAGGGGAGAGGGCCATTTATTGCAGCGAGGGCCATCTTCATCCATTAGCAATGTAAATAGCAGGAGGCAGAAGATTTGGGGGATTTATCATCTGGCCAAATGACATTTTTCCAGCAACTCCTTATTGAACACCTGCTGTGTTCCAAGGCATGAGGCCAGGTTCTGGGAGTATACTCATGATGAATCTGACATGCTGTGTCTTCATGGAGTAACTTAAATGAACCATTCAATTTCTGTGGGCTTAACTTAAAATTCCTAACCACACAGCATTGCTATGGTAAACACATTTAGAAAAGTATAAAGTCTGAAACAATTGTAGAGTTCTTTAGGTCAACGTGGTTACAGCCTCAGCAATGTCCTTAACCTTGAACTTTCCAAGGTTAGCTGTTTTGCTTGTTATCTACTTTCATGAAGTTATCCTCAGGGCCCTCCCTTTGTCCTTTGTCTTTTTTGTGACAGTTGCATTTTTCTCTCCAAAGATGATTCCATTTTCCTGATTCTTGATCAATGTCAGCTTCTTTTCTACTTTGCAAAATCCTCTTCAAAAGGAGGGGCCTCCTAACTAAGAAATTTCATCAGCATTTGAGATGAGCATGGAAAGAAAAATGACTATTCACAAAAGATATTGAGAAAAAATCAGAAGTAATTTTCTGTACTTTATACATAATTAAAATCAGATAACTTAACACCCCTGCATATAGCTATCATGAGACATCTCTGTTCTTTCCTCGGTTAAAAATAAACTGAGAGCAGTTTTGGAGTTGGGCGAGTAGCCAGCCTTCTCGTTGGTGGAGGGGAATGAAGTGGGTCATGCTCCGAGAGAGACAGCCGGCTGGGAGGGGCTTTCTCTGGAATATGCTGGAGCAGCTGAGACTTGGAAACACGCAGTAAAGTTTCTAAGAATGCCTGTGCTGTACAAGTGGGAGGGGCACCTCAGTGCTTGCATTTACAGATCCCCTAGCGGCTAGGCCTAGCCTGTCACACAGTTGCCCAGGGTACAGTATTTTGGGCTCATTGCACACATGGTTATGTATCATCTGTTCATTGAGGAAGTCCCTCCCCACTGCTCCAGTTCTAACAGCCAGGGTATGTGTGCTTCTCTGTCTCTTACTGCTCTGTGTCCCTGTCTCTGCAAGTCTGTCTCGTTCCCACTCCCAACCCCTCTGCCCCACATATGTGATTTCATCAGCAAGGGTGGGAAAGCCACAAACCTCAGATCTGAGCCCCTAAAGAGGGCCTTATTTCACGCTTTGTAAATTGCACAATTAACAGGTCTTCTTAGGATGAAGGACTTCTTTTCTCCAGCCCCTGACCAAGACGATGCTGCTTGGGTGGGTAATTAATACCATGGTGTAGCACGGGGTTGGCAGACGTTCTTTGTAAATGGCCAGAGAGTAAATATTTTGAGCTTTGTGGGCCATTAGTTCTCTGTCACAACTACTCAATTTAGCTGATGTATCATAAAAGTGGCTAGAGCATGACTGTGTTCCAGTCAACTTCATTCATGGACACTGAAGCTTGAATTTCATGTATTACCTGTCATGAAATATTATTCTTTTAATTTTTTTACCTTTTGAAAATATGAAAAACCGTGTCTAGCTTATGGAAACAGGCAGTGGGTAGGAGGTGGCCCACAAACCATCACCGTTTGCTGAACCCTGTGAAAGAACGGCAGACCTAGGAGCAAGAAGCCTTAAATTCCAATTTCAGCTTACTACCTTTCAGCCTTGATTTAGTCATTTAACTTCCAACCTCACTTTCCTCATCTGCAAAATGAGTATGGAAGGGGCAGGAGTAGAGGGGGTAACTTAAGATGGAGAAATTTGGCAAACACTACCTCAGCCAGGCAATCAGTGGAAAGTCGTGTTGACAGCATGTACCCTTGATATTTGTGATGAAAATGATACTTTGCCTCTATGACCATCCTCCCCCCCTCCCCCCCAAAAAAACCAATGACCCCAGTCTAAACATGAGAAAAATATCAGACAAACCCAAGTTCTGCAAAATACCTGACCAGGACTCCTCCTCAAAACTGTGCAGGTCATCAGAAACCAGGAAAATGTGAAGAAACTGTCCCAGATCAGAGGAGACTACGGAGACAAGAGGACTCAGTGTAGCCTGGAGATGGGGTCCTGGGACAGAAAAGGGGCCATAGGGCAAATGAGCGACATCTGAATAAAGCGTGGAGGTTAGTCATAGTATTGGATCAGTGTTGGTTCCTTAGTTGTGACAGGTGTACCTGGCAGTGTAAGGTGTTAACATTGGGGGGATCTAGGTCAGGAGAATACAGAAATTCTGTATTATCATTACAATTTTGCTATTCTAAAATTAATAGTTTATTTTGAAAAAATACTAAGAGAAGAATCTCCAGGATTTGGTGATTAGGTGTATAGGGCAAAGAAGAAGGAGAGAGAAAGACTATGTCAAAGTCTTTAGCCACTCTGTGTACCTTGGAAGATAACACGCCATTGGGCAGGAATTATGAATATAGGAGGCAAATCAGGCCTAAAATAGGAAATGATGAACTTGGGATATCAGGGACACACCCATGAATATGAGGTACCAGTTAACACTTAAAGCAGCAAAATACTCAGAAAGGACTTTTGGATTTCAGACATTTTATTAAAAATCTCCATCTCTGCAGTATTTGACATTTAAGTCCTAATTTAAGAAAGAAAGATTAACTGGATTAAATCATAGCATATATATGTCATATATATATCTACACTAATAAAAGAGAAACATGGTAATTGGCATACGACCGCTACCCTTCCCATTGGCTAATCAGGGAGATATGTAAATTAACTGACAGCCAAGATGGCGGCTGGCAGCCAGGCAGCTTAAAGCGAACATGAGGCTTGCTTCCTTCAGTGAAGTAGGACTCCAACGTTCCCCGCCTGCGCTGCCGGCCTCTGAGCTGGCAGTTTGAAACTTTGTAACACTTTCAGCCGGCCGGGATCTCAAAGCTGGACTTATACATTGTTTAGATTATAGAACCAGCAGCGGAAGCCTCAGAGCTAGAGCCAGAGCTAAAGCTGGCCCAGAATAAAAAAAAAAAAAA
>NW_005369217.1:2660599-2678310 GCF_000412655.1 Myotis brandtii
GATTTGTCTTAGGATTTTCAACCTCACAATGCTACAAAAACAGTATGCATTCAGTAGAAACCATACTTTGCATTTTGAATTTTGATGTTTTCCTGGGCCAGCGGCATGCGGTAGGATATTCTATCATGCTGGATAGCCACACAGCTCCCAACCAGCCATGCGATCACAAGGGTAAACAACCCAGGCTCAACTGTGTAACATTAAATGCATTTTCAACTTAACAATATTTACATTTTACCATGGGAATCTTAAGTCGTAACCACATAAAAACTCGAGAAGCATTGTCTATGTGGATATATTCACCCCGTTGTCATAAAGCATTGCTTGGAGCTTGGGGTAGCTATAAGCCCTTCTTCATTTGCAAAAGGCATTAAAGTCCTATTGCCAAGTGGAACATTATTTCTTTAAGTGACTCAGCAGCCAGAGCCAGCTCTTTGTCTTCAGCATGAAGTGCTAGTTGTGTTGACCCACACTCAAGAGAATGTGCTGTTTGCTTCAGACAACACTAAGCTTTGTTTGAGTCATTCCTTTTTCTGTCTCATCCTATTTATATTTTGCAGCCAGAATTGCTTCAAAAGTGCACAAAGGCCTCTGGAGGCCTGTGATGTCGGCTGTACACTAACAGTGCACATGATAAAACCATAGTCAAAAAGACCCACACCTGCACAGGTCATGAACAAGCAGTTCACAACAGAAGAGATTCAGATGGCAATAAATGTATGGGAAAAAATCTCACAACTGCCTGGCCAGCGTGGCTCAGTGGTTGGGTGTCGGCCATGGTTCATTTCCCTGTCGGGGCACATGCCTGGGTTGCGGGCTCCAACCCCAGTGTGGGGCATGCAGGAGGCAGCCAAACATCTCATCATTGATGTTTTTATCTCTCCCTCCCTTCCTCTCTGAAATCAATACAAAAAATATATATTTTTAAATCTCACAACTAAACAATGTCAATGAGGTGGTAAAATAGTAAAGGAATAGAGGTTCTTGTGCTGGCACGGCTGTGGTGGGAATAAAAATCAAAATGATCTTTTGGGAGAGAAGTTTGAAATCTGTATTCCCAAGCTTTAAAATGTGTAATAGTCTTTATTCCAGTAATCCCACTTCTAGGAGACTGTCCTAAAAATATTTTAAAACCTAAACCCAAGTGTAGACTCTCAATGCTAAATTCTGAGTGGTATAAACTGCCCTTGTCTCATAAGTTACTATTATTTGTAGAGCCTTAAAGGTGTTCCCATCACCACCCATACTCTCCTCCTAAAAAATGCCAACTTTCTTAAGTGAAAGTTACAGCCATCCTCAATTTTTGAGTGAGGGCTTTTATTCAAAGTGTGAAGAATCTAGAGTTGTCTTAACCAAAGAGAAGCCAATATATAGTTATCATTCCTTCATTGTATTTCATACTATACTACCTAAAATATTCAAGGCAAGGCTTGGTACAAAGCACGAAAGGATACAGAGTGGGGAAAAAATGAGATTTAAGGGAAAACTCTTTCTTCACTTTGATTTTATTAATCTATATCTGCATCTTCCAGATGTATTTAAAGTTCCTAGATCTCTCAGTAGAATGTGTGCTGAACATAAAAAAAGTGTTCACATACATGGAAAACCAGCTTTACCAGTATACTGGTAAAGGTAATGATGATTTATAAGACATATAGCATTTCCAGAAACACTCAAGATCTCTTACACACATGAATGAAATGATTCAAAATCATCTTTCTTCCCAGGTCAGTAGAAAATCATTGTAGCCCTAGCCAGGTGGCTCATTTGGTTGGAGTGTCATCCTCTAGTCAAAAGAGTACGGGTTTGATCCTTGGTCATGGCCCATATGGGAAGCAACCAATCGATGTTTCTCACATTGATGTTTCTTTCTCTCTCTCCCCCTCCCCCACTCTCTAAAAATCAATTTAAAAAAACATATCCTCAGGTGAGGATTAAAAAGAAAGCAAACAATGGTAGCCGTGTAGTTCAGATCAGTCAGGACGCAGAGCTTGAGAAAAACAGCTGATGGTAACCTGCAGGACTCTTAGATACATAAAGCTTCATGTAATCATACCCAGCCTGACAGAGCAATAGAAGAGAGGAAAAGGGTGGGGAGGGGGTAGTTTACAGATCACCTACTCTTTGCCAGGCAACTAAGCTTTAAATGCACATTGTGCACTGTCTCACTTAGTCAGCTGCAGACATATACAGGGTGGGGCAAAAGTGGATTTAAGTTGTGAGCATGCAAAACACAGAATTTATCCTTGTATTATTTATTCATTATTGTATTATGTTCCATATGATCAACTGTAAACCTACTATTGCCCCACCCTGTATATAATGTTCAGATGGTAATTTGATCTAAATATTACTGAATAAAGCAGAAATATTCCTGATGTTGCTCTTACCAGCTGCACCCCGTGGGCAGCCATTCCCTAGATCTGCCAGTTGTGCAGTTAGATGCTAATGATCCCTGATTTCCCCTCCTCCCACCCCTACTCAGAATTCCATTAGCCAGCTGAGGAGGCCTTGAGATTATTTGAAGAGGTCTACCAGATGCCTCAAATTTCATAGACAGAGTAGTGAATAGGATTTTGTTTTCATTTGTTTCTACCTCTTTCCAAAAAGCATTTGAAGTGCCGAAATTTTCCAATAGGGTGTGTGTGCTATGAGAGAGAACCTTAGGAACTCCATACAAAGGTCAATATACAGAAAAGCAAGGTAAGACAGTGAGGAAAGTAGAAAAAGCAAGTCTCACTCTGTGTAAAGGAGTGGGAGAGAAAGATTTAGGACAGTTGGTCATGGGAGTGGAGCTCTTTAAGATACTTTAGTGATTAAAATAGGCGGCAGTGTGAAAGGTGAGCACTTGGCTTTGTGGTACGTTTGTCTCTGAATCTTTCTCAACATCAGGAAGCCTCCTTCCTGTGCAAGGACACCTTCAGACCAGGCTTCCTTCCAGAATGTTGAGCCCAGTTGAGTCTATATTCATTATCCCTACCATGCTTAGCTACAGCGAAAATGTCCACCTCGGTTATGCTGACATCCCTTTTTGTTCTGTCCTCTTTCATTTTTCCATCCCCTTGTCATCATTCCAAACCTTTCTCTAGAGTCCCAGACAGGGACGCACACTCCACCCTTATCTCCACATGGCAAACACTGGCAGGAGCCATGGGTCTGCTTTCTCCGTGCCCTCATCTTGGCCAAAGTCCCTATCCCTATTGTTTCCCCAGTCCTGTCACTTTTCCTTGTTTTGGTCAGATGAGTGTGTTCAGTTTGTGAAAATTCATAGAGCACTTATTATTTTGTGTTTTTCTGTCCTTATGTTATTTGTTAGATTTTTAATGTTTTAAAGTTATTTAAAAAACAGAACCTTGATTTCCCTCAGACAAACCGTACTCACAGTTTATAGATGATGATATGGGGCCATGGAAAGTTCAAGCAATTTTGTCCATGGTCAGGGAGCTGGTATAGGACATTGGGTTATGTCTAGGAGTCACACCCAGACAGCCTGTGCTCTTGACATCTATGGCTTACTTCCTCTGAGGAGAGCTGGTTCAGTCATGGCATACTCTAATTCTATTCTTGGCTTCTCTTTGCTGCCACTTTAATATCCAGAACATGATTTTCAGAGACACATGTACGTCGTTTCTTTTATGTGCTGTGGCAGATTAAAGATGGCCATACATTCTTTACAACTCCTCCTTTTGAGATGTGGATGGCATTCCCCTCCCCTTGAATTTGAGTTGGTCTCAATGATTTGCTTAATTGGTGGGATGCAGTGGAAATGAAATGATGCCCTGTGACATATAAGGTGAACTACAAGAAGACTTGTAGCATCTGCCTTGGCTTCTTTAAATACCAACTCTTAGAACCCAATTGCCATGCTGTGAAGAAGCCCAAGGGCCCCCATGGAAAGGCCCACCAGGAAAGGAAATAAGGATGCTGAGCTCCCAGCCTGCAGCCAGCACCAACTTGCCATGTGAGTGAGCCATCTTGCCAGTGGGCCCTCCAGCCTCAGTTGAGCAGAGATGAGCTGCCCCACTAAACACTGCCAGAACTGCAGATCTCATGAGCAAAACAAAAGATGGTTATTGTTTTAAGCCATTAAAAGTTGGCAGGGTGTGTTATGTAGCAGTAGGTAACTGGAACACCTGCCAACTTTGCCTAACAAATAAAAACTCAAATAAAATATAAGGTCCAAGTCAAAAAAGTTTTACCTTTTAAAATATTAGTGCTATTACAGAAAATTTCCTCTAGAGAAAAAAATCAACTCTTAATTCAAGCCATCCCTGAAAATCATCCCAGAAATCATTTTTGCATAGCTGTTTTTTTTTCATTATCCTCACTAAAGCAAATATCAAAGACCACCTACATGAGTACAGATTTACTGACTAAATTGGAATCTTTAAAGAAAAAAAACACATTTGCTATTAGAATGTCAACAAAGTGCCATCAAAATAATTGCAGAAACTAAATTAATGTAAAATCCGATTTATATGACTTGGTGAGTCACTGGAAATTAGGTGTATAAACTGCACAGTCTAAAGTTTGTTCCTCACATTAGCTAAAGGGCAGAAGACTAAAATCTAATAACATTTTTATTTGACACTGCCCACTCACTCAAGACATTTGCTTGGCAAATAGTTTCCCAACCACACAGCACAATTACATAGGGTCTGTTCCACCAGACCTGACCAGGCAAGTGGGAGAGGGATTGCTTACCAGGGCTGTGTGCTACCAAAAAAGGGAAGTCACAGGACCTTCGCTCCCATTTCTCCTGAACCCTTTCCAATTTGTACTCCCTGAGCTCAGTATTCCCTTCAAGGTGAGTGAGGAGGGGAAGAAATACCCTTGAATGCATGGCTGGCCGTGAAAGGGCTGATGGTGAAATACCTATTAGAGAGTTGAAGGGTTTATGAAAACATAAGATGGCAACAAATACAATTGATTGGAAAAAAGAGGATTGTCGGTCAAAAGGAGGTTTGGTGTCAAGTAATTTGTCTGATATGTAGATGGATGCTTAAGATAGTGCATTAGAAAGAGAGGTGTTTTTCAGAAAGGGTCACAGCATCTATTCTGTTAGACCAGGGGTACCACTCAACTCTGCAACTCTGGTGTGGAAGCAGCCACAAACAAATGGGTATGGCTTTGTGCCAATAAAACTTTATTTATAGACATTGAAAACAATTTCATATAACTCTCATGTGTCACAAAATATTCTTTTGATTTTTTTGTAATTATTTAAAAATGTAAAACTTACGCTTAGCTCACAGGCTGTACTTAACCTGGCTGCAGGCTGGATTGGTCCACAAGCCACATTGAATGATTGAGGAAAGAGGAAGTGGCTTGCTTTCCACTTTCTACTTACTAAACTTACGTATTTTGGGAATTTTCCACACAGCACAATTACATAGGGTCTGTTCCACCAGACCTGACCAGGCAAGTGGGAGAGGGATTGCTTACCAGGGCTGTGTGCTACCAAAAAAGGGAAGTCACAGGACCTTCACTCCCATTTCTCCTGAGCCCTTTCCAATTTGTACTCCCTGAGTTCAGTATTCCTTCACTGCAAGATGAGTGAGGAGGGGAAGAAATACCCTTGAATGTATGGCTGGCCGTGAAAGGGCTGGTGGTGAAATACCTATTAGAGAGTTGATGGGTTTATGAAAACGTAAGATGGCAACAAATATAATTGATTGGAAAAAAGAGGATTGTCAGTCAAAAGGAGGTTTTGTGTCAAGTAATTTGTCTGATAGGTAGATGGATGCTTAAGATAATGAGTTAGAAAGAGAGGTGTTTTTCAGAAAGGGTCACAGCATCTATTCTGTTAGACCAGGGGTACCACTCAACAATGCAACTCTGGTGTGGAAGCAGCCACAAACAAATGGGTATGGCTTTGTGCCAATAAAACTTTATTTATAGACATTGAAAACAATTTCATATAACTCTCATGTGTCACAAAATATTCTTTTGATTTTTTTGTAATTATTTAAAAATGTAAAACTTACGCTTAGCTCACAGGCTGTACTTAACCTGGCTGCAGGCTGGATTGGTCCACAAGCCACATTGAATGATTGAGGAAAGAGGAAGTGGCTTGCTTTCCACTTTCTACTTACTAAACTTACGTATTTTGGGAATTTTTTAGAATAAGTATACATGCTTTTTATAATAGAAAAGTTAAATAGGGTCAAAAGGAGAAAACACACAAAAAGTCTCTATACTGGGCTGTGTTAGGTTTCAGTGGGAAAGTGATAGCCCTTGGAGCTCATGTTCAAATAATTGAAGATCTCATTCATTCACACTCGTCCACTCAGACTTTGGGTTGAAGGTCCAATTTGCTCACTCTGAAAATAAGAGATTTTTTAAATCAACCTAAATTGTAAACAGTTTAAGGCAAATGATGTTGCTAATTATAAATTATTTTCATCTGATTATTAAAGTACATCCATTAGAATATCTGCTTGTGTTATCTCTTATGTAGACTGACTCTAGACCAGTGGTTCTCAACCTTGGCTGCACACTAGAATCACCTGGGAATCTTTTTAAAATCCTGATTTCTGGGCCTCATCCTCCGGAAATTCTGTTTCTTTGTTATGGGGTAGGGCCACAACATTAGTAACAAAGAACAGAATTTCCGGAGGATGAGGCCCAGAAATCAGGATTTTAAAAAGATTCCCAGGCACTGTTTCAATTAAATGTGTTTTTCCACCGAGGAAAACTGTTGGTTGACTCAAAAAGTGGCTTTAGTGGTGATGAAAACATTTGAAATATTGTATATTAAATCAAATTGGTAAATACTAGTAGGTACCTTATGACACATTATTTACATACCAGGAAGAAAAATACTATACTAGGTCTTACATTCCTTCCTTGAATCTATTTATTCCCATATTCTGTAGGTTAGCCTTAGATTTAGGGGCTGTGTGTCTGATTCAGACTCAGCAAATGAAGTCTTGTCTGTGGCCTGAAACTGCGGTTTTCCTTTTTGGCAGTTGCTGGTAAAAGGAACCCTGGCCTCTGAGTCTGCTGATGTAAGTAAGGAGGCTGGGTGCTAACCCCTAAGCCACTGAGGGGAAAGCTCTTGGATAAAGTTGAAGACTGAAAACATTCCCACATCAAAATCCTACCCTGTGTTTAGTAATTTATTGTCTTTTTGGAGTTGTCTCTAAGAAATCCACTTGGAGAATTCAGACTTTCTGAATTTTACTATTTCCTATGAAAATAACACTACAAGCTAATTAGTTGCCATGGGATAGCATTATTCAGGTTAGTAACTGTAACTTCCAAAGATGATATAAAGTTTTGATTTTTTTTGGCAAGAAAGGGATCCTCCAAAATTTATTTGTCTTTTGGCCAGAAAAAACATTAGGAATAAGCCCACCTCAGCCCTGTATCCTATAGAAATGATTTAAGAACACATTGGTTTTTTTGGCCAAAGGAAAAATTAAATCAGTCACCTCTTGTAGTTCCCCTATTTTGAACAGTGCATAAAGAGATTTTGTACTCATTTATAAAAGCATTTTTACTCAAGTTAGCCAAAAATTTTTGTAAGGGGGAAATATTTTCATTGGGAAAAGGAAGAATCACTTTGTTTGCCTTATATTCAGCCATTTTTTAAAACTTCTCAGAGCCTCAATTTTTCTTTATAAAATGGGAATAATAATGCCACAACATCTTAGGGGTATTAGAAGAATTAGTGCCTTGACTTGGGGCAAGTGCTGAATAAGTTGTAACTCTGTGTATGTATCGGTGTATATACACATGCATAATAACTCACATAAATAAATATACCTCTACATACAGTTTCTCATCTCATCATATTTGGCAAAACTAGACACCATAGTCTTTGCCTGAAGCCCCCAAAACGCTTTAGTGACTCATGTTTTATTCTCCAGCACACCAACCCAGGGTTTCAGCAGAATTATGAATATCCTATATAATAAAAGCCTAATATGCTAAGTGCCCAGCCATCCGGTCGTCCGTTCAATCAAAGCGTAATATACTAATGATATGCTAAGGCTACTCAACCGCTCGCTATGACGTGCACTGACCACCCGGGGGACGACAGCCGACAAGTCAACCAGTAGCTATGATGGGCATTGACCCCCAGAGGGCACACGCTCCAACTGGTAGGTTAGCTTGATGCTGGGGTCCAGCCAGTCAGGACTGAGTGGGATGGGCCAGACACGCCCTGGAGCCGTCCCATGTCCCTCCCCGATTATGCACCATTGGGGTCCCTTGGCCTGGCCTGCACCCTCTCACAATCCGGGACCCGTTGGGGGATGTTGGAGAGTCGGTGTTGACCTGATCCTGCAGGTCAGGCCGAGGGACCCCACTGGTGCACGAATTCGTGCACCGGGCCTCTAGTTTTGTAATAAAAGTAAACATGAAAACAGCAGCTTTAACTCTTTCAAAAAACTCTTCTTTTTATTCAAGAGGATTCTTGTGTTGCCCTGCCCTTATACCTCATTCATTCATTCCACAAATATTTACTGAACACCAGTCACAACGTGTGCACACAGCTAGGTGCTGGGGACGCAGTGAACAAAACAAGAAGAGCCCCGCATTCATGAGGTTATTGTCTGCTGGGGGTGCCCTCACGGTGTCACTTCTGCTGCTCCAGTGTTTTCTAAGCAATCCCCAGCCCCCATTCTCCTGCTGCTTTATGAGCTAGTCCTGGGGAGCAGCCACCTGCCTCAGTGGGCACAGCTGTGCTGTGAGCAGTGTGCTTCCCTCCTCCTACACTCAGGCCCTCCACCTCCCCAGCCTGGCTGGCCTTCTGAATAGGTCAGTGGTTACACACATAGCCCACACCGGCTGGAACCCTCTCTCCAGGAACTCTATTGAAACAAATTAATTGTTACACAAAATCTTGGTTGAAGACTTGAAAAATACCCCATCAACAAACAGCAGGTCATCCGAGGTTTGTTCTTGGGATTCACCAGCCTCCTTTCACAGCTTGGATATAAAGGGACGAGGAGGGAAATGTGTCGCTGCTGTTGGCAGGGAGCAGAGCCGGTTTCAGGGAAGGGTGAGGGATTCCAGCCCAGAATCTCTTCAGATTCTTGAAACAGCAAGGATTATGCAAAGATAAAAAGCAGAAGTAAACACTAAAACTGTGAACAAAGAAGGAACACAAAGGGGGGAAATCCTCCTATGGAAACAAGCTTTCCTCCAGAGGAGAAAAAACAAGAACCTGCTAAGAACCCTGTATTTGGAGTAATAAATGGAGGCTGGAGTCTGCACGGTGCCTCCTTGGTCTGTTTCTCCCCAAAACTCTGTTTTTAAATGGAAATTCATGTTTGGCAGCTCAGGGATTGACGTAGCAGGCGCCGGCTCCATTGTGGAGCGGGGACACAAACAACAAATGGGAAAATGATGCCGGCAGTGGGTTGAGCAGAAGGGGAGAGGGTACAGGAAAGAGAAAAAAACAGGCCAGTTCTGTGAAGTCTGGTGCAAAGGTAGAAGCAGCTCGACTTGAGAAGTTAGTGCTCCTGGGTTAGGCATGTTCGATAAAGTATGTCTGTGAGCCTCTGCTCTGTGCTGGGCTCTGGACATGGAGGAGGGGAGTAGAGGGAAGCCCACACCCCCTGCCAGGCTGACCCTTAGCTCTGCAGCCTCAACCCAGGTCTTTCCACCTCCCTGGCTACTGTCCCCCTATTGTTTTGGAACCTCCTTCCTGTTGTGGTCTTGTTTTTATTTTTACTTTCAGTCATGGCTAAAATCTTGATTGCTGTTGTGGAATGCCACCTTTTTCCCCCTTTTGATCCGTGGAAGCTGCTTTGGGCCACAATGCCCTTATGACCCAGAGAACCAGTCTCGGGCGACATGACTGAGTCTACCTTTCCTCTCCAGCTCCCCTTTTTCCCCCGTAGACTCTGATGGGTTTTATGTCTAAGCTCTGAATGATGCTTTCTGTTGCCAAATATTCTTTTTTGAAGTCCTCCCAAGATCTCTGCTCCCTCCCCAAGACAGACACAAAGACCTTCTCCCTCCAAACCAGACTTGGTATAAACCAAAATGCAAGCCAGGAAGGAGACTCAGGGGACTGCTGATGGCTCTCGGGAGTTTAACTCTTCTCATTCTGAAGCCACATTCTATTTGAAAGACAAAGACATGTGTACGATAGAGCATCACAGGAAGGTCCATGCATTTGATTCAGAGAACCCTCAGTGCAGAAGCCATAGAAGGATCATAAGTAAGCATGATCGTGAAAACTTTAAAAGTATACGACATTATGTCTGTGTCTGTGATGTTCATCATTCATTTATGCAGCTGATAGTTATTGAGCGCCTACTGTGTGACAAGGACTCAGTGCTGGGAATACACTCAGCAGAAAAAAAGCAATTTTAAAAATTCTTGCTCTGACGGAGCTTATATTCTAGTTCCCTGAATATCGACTGGGGAGACAGTCAATAAACCTAACAAGTAAGTACATTATGTGGCATGTTAGAAAACTGTAAGTGCTAAGAAAAATATAGCAAGGGTGAGAGCAGGAGTTTGGGGATGGGGGGAGTGGTGGCGATGCAGTTTTACTTAGGAAAGCTGCGGAAAGTCTCGCTCAAAGATGGCTTTTGATTCAGGATGTGAAGGGAGGGGGTGAGCATTCAGTCTGAGAGAACAGCAAGTGCCAAGCCCTAAGAAAGCATGCCTGGTATGGGTTCTAGGAAAAATGGAGACAGAGACGCCAGCTTGGCTAGAACACAGAGGGTCAAGTCCTAGGTGAGGTCTGACTGTGTGGGTTTTGGCCTTTCTCTGAGTGAGATGGGCGCTGTTAAAGGGTTCTGAGCAGGAGTGACAAGACAGTTTTACAGGGTTAATGACAGATTAACTTTGGGGTTTTTAAGGACTGGGAACCTAACAGCATGTTTGCCTGCTGTTGGAAACAACACATGGAGGAGAAAAGACGATGCTGCAGGAAAGGGGAGCTTGCTGGTGCAATGCCCTTGAGTAGGAAAGGGATTGGGATATGGAGCAGGATGAGAGGGACCGGCCCCAGGGTCACAGAAGTGCATCCAAAGCAACCACAGGGAAAGCTCTGTGGCTGGGAGTATACATTAGGAGTAACCACGCTGCTGAGGGGAACTCAGGGAAGTTCTCCTCAGACTGCTTGCTTTTTTTTTTCCAGAGAAGTAGAGAGCAAGATTATGAGCCAAGAGTGAGGGTGGGGAGGAGGAGGTGTTGGAGGTTTGAGGACAGAGGATATGAACTATAACCTGCTAGGAGGGAGGGAGAGTTAGTGGACCAGGGAGATGCTGTAGGATGCCCAGATCATGATCCTGGTTTCTTACTGAGAGTCTAAAATGAGACTACTGCATGGCTGTTTTTGCCTAGCCATGTTGAGCTGCATGAGTGCAGACACGGAGTTACGCGGAGAGTCTGATTAACTGAGGCAGAGGCTTTGATGGGTGAATATTATGAAGAGAAGGAGAGGCAAAGGAATTAGGGAATAAGTGAGTGAATGATGATAAGCTGTTTAAGAAGAAGTTAAGTGAAGCCCGGTCATGGTGGCTCAGTGGTTGAGCGTGGACCTATGAACAGGGAGGTCAGGGTTCGATTCCCAGTCAGGGTGTATGCCTGGGTTGTGAACTTGAGGCAGCCGATCAATGATTCTCTCTCATCATTGATGTTTCTATCTCTCTCTCTCCCTCTCCCTTCCTCTCTAAAATCAACAAAGATATATTTAAAAAAAAGAAGTGAGGATGTGGAGAATATTGATAACAGTGAAAAGATGGTAGAATCAATGCATCGTAGATCCCCTTAGATTGGGAGTATACTAAAGGGAGTGAGCTGGGTAAACACGCTGTGGTTGGAAAGATTGAAATGGATGGTGGAGGCAGGGACATGTTCTGGAGTATGACTGGGGGCGGGGGGGGGGGGGCGGGGAGCTGAAGTCAGGTGGTGGACAAGATATTTGATGGACAAGTGGTCAAGGAACACTGGGGCAGTGTTCCTATAAATCACCGAGGACTTATAGTTGAGTGATGTTGGCAAAGGTAACCAAGTCAGGGGCTAAAATCCTGGAGGAATGGGAGGAAGGTGACAGTTTAGGCGGTTCTACTGACAACTGCAGCAAAGAGGGGCAGCGGGGTGACGTCTGCTAGCACCTCTGAAAGGGGGGCAAGTGTAGAGAGAAAGGAAGGCCAGTGACACGGCGGGGGGCGGAGGGGGGCAGGAGGTCGACTGTGGAGGTCAGCAGGGTTGGGGCACAACAGGAGTGGGAGAGCACACCGCAGGGAGCAGTGTCCTCAGGGAGACCAGGTTTCAGAAAGTGGAGAAACTGTTGAAAGTTTGGGGATAGAGAGGACATCACTGAGACAGACCCTGGCTTGGAGGACAGAGAGGGAGGGTTTGGGCGTTGGGCTGTCAGCACTGTGTTGGTAGCAGCCCAGTGATGATGCTTACCTGCCTGAATCCCTGCAGGTCCCAACTTCAGTGACTGTCCTTAGACGGGTAAAGGGCGTGACAGGCTGGGTCAGAGGCTGAGAATACACGTGTTGGGAGGGAGGGTAATTCTGTGGAAGAGGGTCTTGCCAGTTGCGACTATATATACAATGAATACTTAGGAGAAAAGTAAATGAAAATGTGTCAGAGTCCTCATAGTAGTTGTACCAGGGTAGTGGAATCCTGGACAGTTTTTTTTTTCTCTTTTTCACTATTTTCCCCTTGAATTCCTCCCAAGGACCTCACCTTAAACGTAGTTTAAAAATTCGATCACCTCTTGCTTGTCATTTAAATAAAACAGCCTCTTTTACAGGCTTCATCTTGTTTTGTCTAGAGCAGTGGTCGGCAAACCGCGGCTCGCGAGCCACATGCGGCTCTTTGGCCCCTTGAGTGTGGCTCTTCCACAAAATACCACGTGCGGGAGCGCACGTACAATGCGATTGAAACTTCATGGCCCATGTGCAGAAGTCAGTTTTCGGCCTGGGCAAGTCTATTTTGAAGAAGTGGCGTTAGAAGTGGGGGGTGGACATATAGAGAGGATGAACGAAAGGTGATAGATGAAGCAAGTATACAAGAGGAGTGTGGATGGGAGAGTTGGAAGGGGTCGACCTCAGCGAATGTACCTCAATCAGATTGAGGACGTTTTTAGCAAAGGCCAGCTTAGGAGTACCCTAATTAAGTTAATAACAATATACCTACCTATATAGCTTAAGTTTAAAAAATTTGGCTCTCAAAAGAAATTTCAGTCGTTGTACTGTTGATGTTTGGCTCTGTTGACTAATGAGTTTGCCGCCCATTGGTCTAGAGTCACAAAGGAAAAAACACATTAAAAACAGCAATGACCACAAATAATATCCCTGCTGATGAGATTTCCCTGGGCCCTCGATGTGTTTTCACAGGATGTCCCAGGTAGAGCAAATGCCTTTCTGTCCTTGAATACAGCTAAGTGCAGTACTTCCTGCCCCGGCTGCATTGCCTTTCGTTGCCCAGATCCAAACCTCTCGGGTCCTTCCAGGAAATGTGTTTCTAAACATTTCCAAAGCCTGCATAGAGGGTTCTCTTGAGCCCAGATACACAGATTTGCAATTAGTAACTAAAGGGTTGTTCTGTATGTTTTTGCTAAACCCTCTGAAACCTTAAGGGCTGTTAGAAGTGAAATTATTCTCAATCTCCAGTTTGATTATCAAGTTACTTTATTGTTATTAGATGAAGAATCAGGTATTCATCCCCTTAACTGTCATCCACCCTTATCCCCAGCAGCACTTCTTTCTAATTGAACCTCCTGGTCCTGCAAACCAAGATGATTGCACAAATGTATGTAGAAACTTGCCAATCTGTTATCTGCCTGACGCTGTATACACCATAGAATATTTTTTAAGTTCGCCATTACATCCTGATTTAAGGAAAGTATATTAATTTTCTTCTAGTTTATAAGTAGAACACTTCTATCTGAAGAGAAACACTGGAATTGAACAAAAATATGGGGAATACCCATAATCACAGTGTATTTCTGGAATGAATGAATGAATGAATGAATGAGTGAATGAGTATTCGATTAGTATCACAAAGACTCTTTTAACCTCCAAGCATGTTAATGGGTTGACTTGGATCTTGAGGGTGACATGCTGCAGGACAAGTAAGAACTCCTTGAAACTAACAACAGAAAACTGAACTATGATCTTAAGTGTCTCTGACAGTGAATACCTCCGTCAACTTGGGCAGTTGGCTTGGCCTCTCTGCTCCTCAGTTTTATCATGACAAATCAGAGGATTTGACTAAAATTATAGAATTATGTACAGTATCAAGGTAACAAAGGGATTTTCTAATTTCCCTCAGAAGAAACCCAGAGCTCTGACTCCCAGTTCATTTCCTTTTCCAGCTAACTGTTGAGTCTTTAAGCCACTTGCAAATTAAAAAGTCAATGATTCCAACTTCATAGGTAGTTTCAGAATGGGGGTGACTCTGGAAGCAGATTTGCTCATGTTGTCCCCACTACCGCCCACACCCCATGCCTATGGAGCCATCTCTGAGAAGTTTTGGATCAAAACTCCTACATCATAGTGATGGTTTCACAACTCCGTGAATGTACTAAAAATCATTGAATTGTACACTTAAAATGGGTGAATTGTATGGTATGTGAATTAGATCTCAATAAAGCTAGGTCAGAAGTCTTTTGTTTGCAAGAGGTAGAAACCAAGTCAAACTGACTCGAGCAAAAAGGGAGATTTAATAGTCCATGTGGCTGAAAAGCCCCACACAGATGTGGAGGTATGGTTAGATCCCAGCCTCCAACAATAGCATTAAACCCTGGATGTCCTCTCCATCCCTCAGCTCTCTCTCCTCAGCGGGAACCTCACTCTCTGGAGGACGTTCTCCACGGGTGGCCCCTGGCAGTTCTCAGCTTACATTCTTACCAATTGAGTAACTCTGGCAGAAGCACATCCAGCAAACCTCCCAAGACTGAGAGTCATTGGCTTGGTTTGGGCCACATGATCATCCAATAATGAAAACATTCATATGAACCAACGTTATTCTTACAACATCTCATTTTATAGATGAAGAAATTAAGGCACAGAGAAGTTAAGTACCTTGCCCAGGATCACACAGTACTGAGTACAGGATCTGGATTTGAAACTTGAGCAGTCTTCCCTAAGGTTTGTGATCTTAAATGCTATGTTGCCTCCTGTCACTGGAGTCAAGGGAAAGAAATACTGTGACTGTCCAGTCCTGGAGCAGATCCAGTATTTGCAGCTACATTCTCTCCTGACACCCTGTATTGAAGACTTTTGAGGACTGATTACATATGTATGTCTATGTGGCTGGGTTAAATTGGTTAAGATCTTGACCTTGAGCCTTAAGTTGAACGAAAGGCAACATCCGTAGGAGGCAATTTCAGTTGGATAGGGAAAGAGGGGAGACTTATAATTTCAGAGGCCACCATATTTTGAGCAGTTTTAAATGTCAGACAATACCTCTACAGCATATGTCTCTTCATCCTTTAGCTTTAGAACCATGGGTGTCTAGCTTCACTGTGAGCTCCATTGAGCAGAAAAGAATAGCATTTATCAGTACACTTCAGAAGAGAGCTATGAACCATGACTGCCAAGAGTAGCATTTAATACTGATAATAGTCATCCTATATAATAAAAGGCTAATATGCAAATCGGCCAAAGAGCGGAACGACCGGTCACTATGATGCGCACTGACCACCAGGGGGCAGACGCTCAACGCAGGAGCTGCCCCCTGGTGGTCAGTGTGCTCCCACAGGCTCATGGCTGGCGGGCACAGCAGCAGTGGCGGGAGCCTCTCCCACCTCCCTGGCAGCACTAAGGATGTCCGACTGACAGCTTAGGCCCGCTCCCCAAGAGGGCATAGGCCAGGCTGAGGGACCACCTCCCCCCCAAGTGCACGAATTTTGTGCACCGGGCCTCTAGTCTATATATATAAAAGCCTAAGCGACCGTTCGACTGTTCAACTATCTGACCGGTAGCTATGATGTGCAATGACCACCAGAGGGCAGACACTCAACGTAGGAGCTGCCAAGCTGTGGTGACTTGGCAGCTGTGGATCTCAGGTGATCCACCCAGAACCTGAGAGGTTCCTGGGTGCATCACCTGAGAACCGCCCTCTTGCAATCTGGGACCCTTCGGGGGATGTCAGAGAGCCCATTTCAGCCCAATCCCCGCAGGCCAGGCTGAGGGACCCCACCAGTGCACAAATTTGTGCCCCGGGCCTCTAGTTGTTGAATAAGAAGAGCTAATGTTTATTAAGTGCACTGTACTAAGACTTCATATGTGTTATTCCATTCTGTCCTCCCAATCACATTATGAATGAGTAGGTGCTGATATTATCTCCAATATCAGACCAGGAGACTGAGGTACCGACATAAGTAACTTGTCCCAATCACAGAGATGGGACTGGTGGTGTTCAGGACATGCCATCCCAAAAATAGGGGACCTTGGCATATTGAATATTTTAAGCAGAAAGGGTTTGAGAAAACAGCAGAGGCAGAAAGGTCACTCCTACCTTCCCCTCCCTTCTCTCCTGATTAGCTTTGGAGCTGCAGGTGTCTAGCTTCACTGTGAGCTCTGTTGAGCAGAAAAGAATAGCACTTATCAGTACACTTCAGAAGACACTCTCACATGAAAAACCTGTTCCCCTATGAGCTATGAACCATGACTGCCAAGAGTACCATTTAATACTGATAATAGTCGGCATATTGAATATTTTAAGCAGAAAGGGTTTGAGAAAACAGCAGAGGCAGAAAGGTCACTCCTACCTTCCCCTCCCTTCTCTCCTGAGCCCATAACCCTCTTTCACCCAGAGGACAGGAGCATCCTAACCTCCAAAGACCAATGGACACTGAAAAGAATCCAAATATATAAGCCTTATGTCCTCCTTTGCTACCCTGAGCTCTTATCTTCTTATCACATTTTTCTGTCCACTCTTCATCAAACTTAGTATACAGTACTCAATGCTTCATGGCTTCTTTGGGTCTTCATTTCCTTATGAAGGCTCCCATGTCATGTAAAACTTAGATTAAATAAGTGTGTGTCCTTTTCCACTGTTAATGTCTTTGTCAGGTAAACTTTTTCCTCCCCTATAGGACTCATTCAGACCAAGTTTAACATTAAAGCCCATCTGCTTTTAACTTTTGAACCATACTGCCTATTCTCACAAGTAGAATTTATTATTCTCTAGAGACTAAAAACAGAGACTCTGAAGAAACATTGACGGCAACACAATATAAGTTTATTATATACCTGAGAAGGAAGGACCCCCAGACGTGCCATTCAGATACCTCACTCATGCACACAGAGGTGGTTCTTTCGTGTCTCAGGTACCTCATCACTGACACTAGGAACAATGCTGCCGACATCCCATGGCCCCTTCAGTGCCTCAAGAAAGTTTCAGGGGCCAGATTTCTCTTTTTCTCTTACTTCCCTGGGTCTTGGATTCTTAACTTTGGAAGGCCAGTTATACTTGCTGTTGACCTGTCCTGAAGCCATATATATATATATTTAAAGATAAAATAGACAGGGATAGCATGCCTGGAAAAATCTGCCACAGTGGTGGGGCACCCACTTTGAGCCAGGCTCTGAATTAATAGAATGGGATACCCAATACATAGAGCAGATGCAACAAGTGTAGAAATCATCTATATATATAAAAGCCAAGTGACTGGAACAGCAGAATGACCGGTTGCTATGATGCACACTGTGGCAGCCAACCGGCCTGATCTGGGCCCCAATCGGCCACCGCCAAACCTCCTGTGGCCCCTCCCCCAT
>NW_005369217.1:2684069-2688140 GCF_000412655.1 Myotis brandtii
ATTTGGCTCTCAAAAGAAATTTCAGTCGTTGTACTGTTGATGTTTGGCTCTGTTGACTAATGAGTTTGCCGCCCATTGGTCTAGAGTCACAAAGGAAAAAACACATTAAAAACAGCAATGACCACAAATAATATCCCTGCTGATGAGATTTCCCTGGGCCCTCGATGTGTTTTCACAGGATGTCCCAGGTAGAGCAAATGCCTTTCTGTCCTTGAATACAGCTAAGTGCAGTACTTCCTGCCCCGGCTGCATTGCCTTTCGTTGCCCAGATCCAAACCTCTCGGGTCCTTCCAGGAAATGTGTTTCTAAACATTTCCAAAGCCTGCATAGAGGGTTCTCTTGAGCCCAGATACACAGATTTGCAATTAGTAACTAAAGGGTTGTTCTGTATGTTTTTGCTAAACCCTCTGAAACCTTAAGGGCTGTTAGAAGTGAAATTATTCTCAATCTCCAGTTTGATTATCAAGTTACTTTATTGTTATTAGATGAAGAATCAGGTATTCATCCCCTTAACTGTCATCCACCCTTATCCCCAGCAGCACTTCTTTCTAATTGAACCTCCTGGTCCTGCAAACCAAGATGATTGCACAAATGTATGTAGAAACTTGCCAATCTGTTATCTGCCTGACGCTGTATACACCATAGAATATTTTTTAAGTTCGCCATTACATCCTGATTTAAGGAAAGTATATTAATTTTCTTCTAGTTTATAAGTAGAACACTTCTATCTGAAGAGAAACACTGGAATTGAACAAAAATATGGGGAATACCCATAATCACAGTGTATTTCTGGAATGAATGAATGAATGAATGAATGAGTGAATGAGTATTCGATTAGTATCACAAAGACTCTTTTAACCTCCAAGCATGTTAATGGGTTGACTTGGATCTTGAGGGTGACATGCTGCAGGACAAGTAAGAACTCCTTGAAACTAACAACAGAAAACTGAACTATGATCTTAAGTGTCTCTGACAGTGAATACCTCCGTCAACTTGGGCAGTTGGCTTGGCCTCTCTGCTCCTCAGTTTTATCATGACAAATCAGAGGATTTGACTAAAATTATAGAATTATGTACAGTATCAAGGTAACAAAGGGATTTTCTAATTTCCCTCAGAAGAAACCCAGAGCTCTGACTCCCAGTTCATTTCCTTTTCCAGCTAACTGTTGAGTCTTTAAGCCACTTGCAAATTAAAAAGTCAATGATTCCAACTTCATAGGTAGTTTCAGAATGGGGGTGACTCTGGAAGCAGATTTGCTCATGTTGTCCCCACTACCGCCCACACCCCATGCCTATGGAGCCATCTCTGAGAAGTTTTGGATCAAAACTCCTACATCATAGTGATGGTTTCACAACTCCGTGAATGTACTAAAAATCATTGAATTGTACACTTAAAATGGGTGAATTGTATGGTATGTGAATTAGATCTCAATAAAGCTAGGTCAGAATTCTTTTGTTTGCAAGAGGTAGAAACCAAGTCAAACTGACTCGAGCAAAAAGGGAGATTTAATAGTCCATGTGGCTGAAAAGCCCCACACGGATGTGGAGGTAATGTTAGATCCCAGCCTCCAACAATAGCATTAAACCCTGGATGTCCTCTCCATCCCTCAGCTCTCTCTCCTCAGCGGGAACCTCACTCTCTGGAGGACGTTCTCCACGGGTGGCCCCTGGCAGTTCTCAGCTTACATTCTTACCAATTGAGTAACTCTGGCAGAAGCACATCCAGCAAACCTCCCAAGACTGAGAGTCATTGGCTTGGTTTGGGCCACATGATCATCCAATAATGAAAACATTCATATGAACCAACGTTATTCTTACAACATCTCATTTTATAGATGAAGAAATTAAGGCACAGAGAAGTTAAGTACCTTGCCCAGGATCACACAGTACTGAGTACAGGAGCTGGATTTGAAACTTGAGCAGTCTTCCCTAGGGCTTGTGATCTGAAATGCTCTGTTGCCTCCTGTCACTGGAGTCAAGGGAAAGAAATACTGTGACTGTCCAGTCCTGGAGCAGATCCAGTATTTGCAGCTACATTCTCTCCTGACACCCTGTATTGAAGACTTTTGAGGACTGATTACATATGTATGTCTATGTGGCTGGGTTAAATTGGTTAAGATCTTGACCTTGAGCCTTAAGTTGAACGAAAGGCAACATCCGTAGGAGGCAATTTCAGTTGGATAGGGAAAGAGGGGAGACTTATAATTTCAGAGGCCACCATATTTTGAGCAGTTTTAAATGTCAGACAATACCTCTACAGCATATGTCTCTTCATCCTTTAGCTTTAGAACCATGGGTGTCTAGCTTCACTGTGAGCTCCATTGAGCAGAAAAGAATAGCATTTATCAGTACACTTCAGAAGAGAGCTATGAACCATGACTGCCAAGAGTAGCATTTAATACTGATAATAGTCATCCTATATAATAAAAGGCTAATATGCAAATCGGCCAAAGAGCGGAACGACCGGTCACTATGATGCGCACTGACCACCAGGGGGCAGACGCTCAACGCAGGAGCTGCCCCCTGGTGGTCAGTGTGCTCCCACAGGGGGAGCTCTGCTCAGCCACAAGCCGGGCTGACGACTGCAAGTGCAGCGACGGTAGTGGGAGCCTCTCCCACCTCCCTGGCAGCACTAAGGATGTCCGACTGACAGCTTAGGCCCGCTCCCCAAGAGGGCATAGGCCAGGCTGAGGGACCACCTCCCCCCCAAGTGCACGAATTTTGTGCACCGGGCCTCTAGTCTATATATATAAAAGCCTAAGCGACCGTTCGACTGTTCAACTATCTGACCGGTAGCTATGATGTGCAATGACCACCAGAGGGCAGACACTCAACGTAGGAGCTGCCAAGCTGTGGTGACTTGGCAGCTGTGGATCTCAGGTGATCCACCCAGAACCTGAGAGGTTCCTGGGTGCATCACCTGAGAACCGCCCTCTTGCAATCTGGGACCCTTCGGGGGATGTCAGAGAGCCCATTTCAGCCCAATCCCCGCAGGCCAGGCTGAGGGACCCCACCAGTGCACAAATTTGTGCACCGGGCCTCTAGTTGTTGAATAAGAAGAGCTAATGTTTATTAAGTGCACTATACTAAGACTTCATATGTGTTATTCCATTCTGTCCTCCCAATCACATTATGAATGAGTAGGTGCTGATATTATCTCCAATATCAGACCAGGAGACTGAGGTACCGACATAAGTAACTTGTCCCAATCACAGAGATGGGACTGGTGGTGTTCAGGACATGCCATCCCAAAAATAGGGGACCTTGGCATATTGAATATTTTAAGCAGAAAGGGTTTGAGAAAACAGCAGAGGCAGAAGAAAGGTCACTACCTTCCCCTCCCTTCTCTCCTGAGCCCATAACCCTCTTTCACCCAGAGGACAGGAGCATCCTAACCTCCAAAGACCAATGGACACTGAAAAGAATCCAAATATATAAGCCTTATGTCCTCCTTTGCTACCCTGAGCTCTTATCTTCTTATCACATTTTTCTGTCCACTCTTCATCAAACTTAGTATACAGTACTCAATGCTTCATGGCTTCTTTGGGTCTTCATTTCCTTATGAAGGCTCCCATGTCATGTAAAACTTGCCAACCTCCTGCCCCCACAACCAGCCCCACCCCCAATCAGCTCCCCCATCGGGGGTGGGGCTGGCCAACCTCCCATGGCCCCTCCCCCCCAGCCCGGCCCTGATTGGCCCCCATCAGGGCAGGCTGGCTGGACCCCAACCATGCACAAATTCATGCACTGGGCCTCTAGTTACAATATAAGGCAACATGGAGAGTGTGTGAGCTCCAGAATCAAACGGCCTGGCCCAGGTCCAGTGCATCCACTTCCCTTTTCAAGTGCTTAACTGTTCTGGGCTTCTGTTTGCTCATCTATAGGAGGGAATAATAGCGTGTCCACATGGAAGTCATTCTGAGAATCTACACTAATAAAAGAGAAACATGGTAATTGGCGTACGACCGCTACCCTTTTCATTGGCTAATCAGTGAGTATATGCAAATTAACTGTCAGCCAAGATGGCGGCCGGCAGCCAGGCACTGAAGCGAGCACGAGGCTTGCTTGCTGC
>NW_005369217.1:2688316-2689974 GCF_000412655.1 Myotis brandtii
TAAGGATATGCTGATTAGCCAATGGGAAGGGTAGCGGTCGTACGCCAATTACCATGTTTCTCTTTTATTAGTGTAGATATATATATATTCGACCATTCGACTGTCCAACCGGTAGCTATGACACACAATGACTACCAGGGGGCAGACGCTCAATGCAGGAGCTGCCGAGCTGTGGTGACTTGACAGCTGCGGTTCTCAGGTGATGCACCTGGAACCAGAGAGGAGGGAGCACAATTCCAGGGTGCATCACCTGAGAATCGCCCTCTTGCAATCTGGGACCCTCGGAGGATGTCAGAGAGCCTGTTTTGGCCCAATCCCCACAGGCCAGGCTGAGAGACCCCACCGGTGCACGAATTTGTGCCCCGGGCCTCTAGTTGTTGAATAAGAAGAGCTAATGTTTATTAAGTGCACTGTACTAAGACTTCATATGTGTTATTCCATTCTGTCCTCCCAATCACATTATGAATGAGTAGGTGCTGATATTATCTCCAATATCAGACCAGGAGACTGAGGAACTGACATAAGTGACTTATCCCAATCACAGAGATGGGACGTTCAGGACATGCCATCCCAAAATATGGGACCTTGGCATATTGAATATTTTAAGCGGAAAGGGTTTGAGAAAACAGCAGAGGCAAAAAGGTCACTCCTACCTTCCCCTCCCTTCTCTCCTGAGCCCATAACCCTCTTTCACCCAGAGGACAGGAGCATCCTAACCTCCAAAGACCAAGGGACACTGAGAAGAATCCAAATATATAGGCCTTATGTCCTCCAGTTTGCTACCCTGAGCTCTTACCTTTTTATCTTATCACATTTTTCTGTCCACTCTTCATCAAACTTAGTATAAAGTACTCAGTGCTTCACAGCTTTTTGGGTCTTCACTTCCTTATGAAGGCTCCCGTGTCATGTAAAACTTTGATTAAATAAGTGTGTGTCCTTTTCTCCCATTGATGTCTTTGTCAGGTAAACTTTTTTCTCCCCTATAGGCCTCATTCAGACCAAGTCCATTTAACATTAAAGCCCATCTGCTTTTAACCTTTGAACCATATTGCCTATTCTCACAAGTAGAATTTATTATTCTCTAGAGACTAAAAACAGAGAATCTGAAGAAACATTGACGGCAACACAATATAAGTTTATTATATACCTGAGAAGGAAGGACCCCCAGACGTGCCATTCAGATACCTCACTCATGCACACAGAGGTGGTTCTTTCGTGTCTCAGGTACCTCATCACTGACACTAGGAACAATGCTGCCGACATCCCATGGCCCCTTCGGTGCCTCAAGAAAGTTTCAGGGGCCAGATTTCTCTTTTTCTCTTACTTCCCTGGGTCTTGGATTCTTAACTTTGGAAGGCCAGTTATAATTGCTACTGTTGACTTTTCCTGAAGCATATATATATATATATAAACATATATCTATATATATAAAAGCCAAGCGACCAGACAGCAGAACGACTGGAACAACCAGTCGCTATGATGCATACTATGGCAGCCAACTGGCCTGATCCAGGTCCCGATTGCCCCCCCACAAACCTCCTGTGGCCCCTACCTCCCACCGGCCCGGCCCCCGATCGGCCCCCCATCACCCTGATTGGGGGTGGGGCTGGCTGGCCAACCTCCTGCACCCCCCCCCCCCCCCCCCCCCCCCCCATCGA
>NW_005369217.1:2690470-2712194 GCF_000412655.1 Myotis brandtii
ATGGTGAGCACACAGAGTGGCTGAGGTACAGAGGGTGAGAGAGCTATGAAGGGAGGAGGGAAAGGCTGGCCACAGGTAGTGTGTGGACCGTCTCATCATATTAATCTCCTGGTCCATACCTCAGTAAAGAAGAATTGCCCTATCTTTTGTTTTCTGCAATTATCATATTCATGATCCTAACTAATACTGCCTTGGAGGCAAGAATTCCCTTGCAGACTTAGGAGGCAACAGGATTACTCCTGCAGTCACCGGACTCACCCCTTTTATAAGCTTCGAATGCAGCACCCAAACCCTACTCTCCCCGCAGCCCCGCCATGCTCATGCTCATGCCTAGCCCCAGCCGCAGGGGCCTGAGCAGTTCAGGAGACAGTGCGATTGGGGTGTTTCTGTCACTGAGCAGCCTGGGCCCCCGGCCTGGGGGTCAAGGAGAGGAAGGAGAGCCAACCTTATTTTGCAGAGACACAAGAGGATGCCCGGAGAAATTGTGCTGAGAGGGTGACTTCAGCTGTTATCTGCTTGGATGTGGGATTGATTCACGCCCACGCAGAGGTTCTTGGAGCCCAGAATGTTACATAAGTGAAATGCCAGATGCATTTGGTCTCTGTAACACTTAATCCCACCTCCACCCCCGTCCAGCATCTTCAGTACTTACAATGTACAGGAATAACTAAAGGGCAGGCCTTGAATGGTTTAAAAATTAAAAGTAAATGATTTTCTTCTGTTTTTGTGCCTCTAAATTGGGTGGGGAGCATCCAGCCCACGGGCCATATAAGGCCCATGCAATCATTTGGTCTGGCCCTGCCAAGGCATTAGGGGGGAGTTAGTTAGTAAACGTTTGACCAAATATAGCAGGCTAATTATTTTTTAAAGCAGGCTAGTTTTTAAGTTGATAATTTTGTATGGCCCTAGAATGATGTTAGAAATACCCAAATGGCCCTTGGCAGAAAAAAGGTTCCCCACCCCTATTCTAAATGGAGGGGGCCATATCCATGTCTCCATGAGAAATGGGCATCGCAGGGGAATTGGCACATGGCCGGAGTCATGCGTGATCTTGCCCTAAGTGAGGCCTCATTTCGGAAGTGTTTAAGGGAGAGTCTGGAAGCGTGGCTGGTTTGTCATCACACTGGCTACACTGGTTTTTCTTTGGTTAGCACATGCCTGGCATTGCTAGGTAGCAGGACGTGGGTACAGATTGTTACATTGTCAGATCCAGAGCAAACAGAAAAGTATGTCACAGCATTCTCAGAGAGCAGACAGTGCCTCAAGCTTAGGCCTGGCTCAACCTGAATCCCAGTAAAATCAGCTTCAGCAGCACCAGTTGTAGGAATGACAGATAAATGTGCAGGTGTTTCTAAATACATACCATGTGGATTTGTTAAGCAATTATGACATTTTTCCCCTCTTGATTCAGTTAGTGAATGTCTGTGCACATATCCAAACAGGTTGCTTCCAGGCTGTGCACATTAGAATGGGAATTGGTCAGGCTTATCTTTATTTACAAGAAATACTGGGAATACCTTGCATGTGTATAAAGCACTTTTACTGGCTCCACCTCCTCTGACTGTGCTCAGAACCAAGAGAGGTACAATAAACATCGTCCTGACACTGAAGTTGCGCGACTTGCACAGGTGACAAACTGGCTAAATCAGAAGGAGCAGCCAGCAGCACAGTGTGTGGCCTCTCCTCCACGTCGTCACAGAATATAGCCTGTGGATTGATTTTTCTAAAGCCCTGATTTTTCATCTTCCCAAGAGGACCGCAGTAGGTCATCTTTTTGTTTCTTTGTTATGTTGATCCAAGTACACACCTTCTTCTCTATAGATTTCTTTGTCCTGTAGGATGTGGGAAGCAAATTTTATGCAAAGCCGAGGACTTTTTTAAACGAAATTTATAAGCAAAATCTGAATGTCTGTGGAGCAGGAAATAGGGAAAATAAATAACTCATCTATGCTGATTCATCATATACACAAGCTAACCAAAATTCTAAAGAGGGCTGGGTTTTAGAAATTCAAATTATTTCCTTTTCACCTAAAATAAAACCCACTTTCTCTTTAACCACAGGTCCAGTCCTTTCTCCAGACTCTTATTCACAGGCCAGCTTTGGCTCCCCGTCCTCGTCCTCAGTTCTTTGCCTCCCTCCCTCCTTCCCTCTCTCCCTCCCTCTCTCTCTCCCTCCTTCCCTCCCTCCCCCCCTCCCTCTCTCTTCTCCATCTGGACACTGCCCAGGTTTTTGTTAAGGTCACTAATGGGCTCCCTGCGAATCGATTCAGGGGCCATTTGTAGGACTCATTCCTCTCTTAGCAGAATTTACTACACATCCTCACGACCTAAGGACAGTTACTTATCTAAGTTTTTTATTAGGTGAGGGTAGTGCTTTCCTCATAGGACTATAGGAGGACTAACTGAATAGTCTGTGGGAGTGGTGCGCACAGCGTCTGCCCCCGGGCTGAGCAGCAGTAAATGTCATCAGTCGCTTGAATGGCACACTCCTCCTTGGTTTCTGTGACCCTGTGTTTTCTTGTTTTCCTCCCACGCCCTTGGTCCCTTCTACTCTTCTATGGTATCATGAAATGTTGGAGTTTTTCATTCAACAAATATTTTGGCAAGTGCATATTTCATGCCAGGAATTTTTCATGGCTCTAGAGATAGAGCAGTGAACAAAATTAAGTTGCTGGCTTCTTGGAGTTACATTGGGGGTGGTAACTATAAACTTGAATGTATAATATGCCAGATGATAATTGGTATATAGTAAATATAAATATGGTATATAACATGTGGATATAACACATACACATTGTATATGATGAACCATATGTCAAGTGGACATATACCATACAGATGTTAACAAGCTTTAGAAGGCCGGGGAAACGGGGTGGATGAAGGCTGCAGTTCAGCGTAGGATGCCTGGGGAAGTCCTCACTGATTGGCTGGTATTTATCAGAGACCTGAGGAAGTGAGAGCGCAGCGCATTCCTGTAGAGTATCTATAAGAAACCATTCAGGCAAAGGGAACAGCAAGTCCTGAGAGGCTGGGGGGCGGCAGGGACTTGGTGCATCTGGAGAACAGCAAGGTCAGAGCGCTGGAGCAGAGTGTGCCCTGCGGGAGGGCAGAGCGGGGAGGGGAGGACAGAGGGTAGCCTGGGGTCAAGAGGGGGGCAGAGCACATAGTGTGGCATTGTCCAAGCAGCATGAGGGCTTTGCTTTACTGTGAGTAAAATTAGAGGCCAGTGCAGGGTTTTAAGGAAAAGACCATCAGGGGACAAGTGCGGAAGCCAGCGTCCACATAGGAGGCTGTCGAAATGGTCCAGCACTTCTCTGGGTCTCTCCCAGACCCTTCCTCTCACATCCTGCTGTCTCCTGGACCATGAGGCTTCAAATAGTATCTGTGTGCCTACAGCTCCCACACTGAGCTCTCCTGCTCCTATCTCTCTTCCGGCCTCCAGCCTTATGTATCCATTTATTTACTTCCATCTACACGTGCTGACCACTCAGTACATCCAAATGTGCCCAGGCTCCTCCATGCCCCCGACCTCTCTTTAGTCCCACACTCAGTAAATGGCACCTAACCAGCTGCTCAAGCATCGTCCACCTCAAAGTCTCTCCCCTTGGCGCATCGCGTTCAGGGAACCGCCAGTCCTGTTGCTCTGTCCCACCCTCTCTCCCAGAGGGGCTCCTCACCCTGCACCAGCCGCCACCACTTCTCCTAACTGGGGCTCGGCGCCTGCTCTGCCCCTTTAGCTAACACTGGGCTGTCAAATGAATTTTCACAAAAGTGCAGGACTCCATGAGCAACAGTGAAAGTTTTTTTCTGTAAGGATGGGCCTTTCTCACAGTGGAGCAGCCTTTTAAGTTAGTGAAGCGTTTGCATTCCTGAGAGCCCAAATCACACTGCACTTACTTGCTCAGGGTCTCTCCTCCGGGATCCATGTTTTGCTCCGCGTGGCCAGGTTCTGTTGGTGGTCTCCTTCAGCCAGTCTCCCCGCAGCCTGGCTAACGCCTGACACACAGTAGGCCCTCTAAAAATGTCTACTGGCTGCTTTGCTTGGATTCTGCCGTAAATGTCAAGCTGTTTCACAAAACAGAATGTTTTCCAAGTGGAGATTGGAATCGACACTCATTAATTTGGTGATCCTTTTCGTTAAACATCAGGAAGGTTCGGTAGCAATGTGAACAGTACCTCTTAAAAAACAAAAATAGGTTTTCAAGGGAGGTGGTGAACTACAGAGATCAGGGAAGCTGAGGTGGTCCTTTGGTTGTTCCATCAGCCTTTTCATGGGCTTCATTTCTCTTGGTCCTGCTTCATAAACTGTGAGGACTTGACTTCATGTGCCTAATCCAGTAACACAGGCTTCCTCTCAATCTAGCCCTAAGGCACCCTCCCTGAGGTCAAGGGGAGTCTGGGACAATGACAGTATAGAGTGTCTTCACAAACCTCAAATAAGTCTAGTTACGTTTGCCCCTCCCCTCAGCAAGGTTGCTCTCTGAACCTGCAGACACTTCCTGTGGAGTTGGTTCATGTGGTACCAGTGTTACCTGAAAGGGGACCTGGCCCTTGTGTGGGTAGCGTGTGGGTTCTTGTCTTCGTGCAGGAAAATTTCACAACGCAAGTCCAGATGACTATGAGGGAGTGCTTATTAAAGCTGGGGCTAGGAAACAAGAAAGGGCTTAGCATAGAGGAAGCAACAGGAGAGCCGAGGCTGGGCTGCTCGAGCTCTCTGGGAAGTCAGAGAAAAGGGTCCTTGGGAACAGATTCAGGGGAGGAGCTGCTGCTGCCCATTGCTGCCTGGTTGCAAGTCGCATGGGGTCCCTTAGGGTTTAGGAGATGCATGTCTGTGGGGAAAAGTGGGGGAAGAAGAGGGGAAATGGAATGGTGGGGGTTCCCAGAGGCAGAGCACACACTAGGTCCTTTGTCTTGAAGCTTTATCTCTTTCTCAAAGGTGGGAATCTTAGGAGAGGTTGCAGGGCAGGGTTTCAGCAGAGTATTAACCAGTTTTCTAGGTGTGCTCCTCCCAGGCCGTGGTCTTCACTGATTGGTCAGTGTCAGGGCAAGGGGTCATCAGTCACTGCAGCTGCTTTTTCTGTTTTTTGGGGTCTGGAGCTGAAATACAACTGAGGCTTGCATGTTATTTCTAGGGAGGCGACCTTCTGTATCTGCTGTAAGTTGCTCTGTCAGTTTGTTCAGCTATCTGCCTCAGTTTCCCTATTCCACTTGCCCTGGCTCATTGGACTGACTCACCAGTATGTTTTATAATTTGTATAGCAGTAGCCATGAAATAAAGAACAGGTTTCTAATTTCCATTGCTATAGGCTGCACTCAAGTCCTGCCAAAGGTGGGTTTTGTTTTTGCTTTTCGTTTTGAAAAGACTTATCTGAAGCTTAAAGACTTCAACTTCCTTTGTAAAGACACGGCTCCTTGTCTTCAGGAAATGTGTGTTTATACCGGGATACAAATGGGGTTTAAAATACTGAAGGAAGTAGATGTGATTTACTGAATACACCCTTGGCAATAAGAGAAGGCTATCTGAGATTAAAAAAAGAATAATTACCAGGTTTGTCAGCGTGCTGCTTTAGATTGCAGAACTGCACAAGGTTACAAGGTTATTGTGCCTGACTTTTTGGTGGTTCTCTTTTGAAAAACACTGCCTAATTGCGGACGTGATGACATAAAAACAAAAGCAGCTCATTCCCTTCCCAGTTTCCATTCTACTGAGGGTGACCCCAGGGCAGGCTTGGATTTTCAAAGCCATCTGAAAGAAAATTGAGTATTTATTAAGGAAAAACAGCTTTGACTTTAGACTCTAACCTTGTGCATTAAATATAAGCAGAAGGACACACAAAGTCTGCCAATGAATGTTACTTGCTGTCTGTTGAAAACTAACATTATGCCACTGGGCTCCTGCAAAGGGTCAGAGTATATGCCCTTTGAGCTGTCTTCAGGGCAGTAACAATTGGTCACACTCTTACCTAATCACTCATGCAGTTCACTGTACCATATGGGACTTAAGGATGACCTTGTGTTCACTTTGAATCAATAGGTGTGAAGCATCAGGCAGGTCTCATTCGCCCTGAAGCCCAGCAGTGTTTAGCAGTGAGTTTATTTGTGGGTGAATAGTTAACAGACTATATCACATAAATATGAATGATTTCTTCTTTCAGTCAAATAAAACTGTTTATTAATGGGATCACGGAAATTGAGCACCAGTGCTCGGTTTGATAAACCATTTCCAGTTGGACTATAAGTTCTGTGAAACAAATGCAGGGTTTTAAGAAGCTTTTAGTTGTAACTTTTTTGTTTTTTAAAAAATATATTTTATTGATTTTTTACAAAGAGGAAGGGAGAGAGATAGAGAGCCAGAAACATCGATGAGAGAGAAACATTGATCAGCTGCCTCCTGCACACCCACTACTGGGGATGTGCCCGCAACCAAGGTATATGCCCTTCACCGGAATCGAACCTGGGACCCTTCAGTCCACTGGCCAACGCTCCATCCACCGAGCCAAACCGGTTAGAGCTCAGTTGTAAGTTTTAAGAACATTTAAAATAGCTTGATCTGTTTTAAACACACATTCCATACTTCCTTGGCTTGGTTTCTGATGTCAAATAGTCTTGAGTTGAATCAGTAACAAGCTGATTCTTGTACCTTTTTGTGTCTCTTAGCATGAATATTTGGTGATGGGTATGTGGTCAGTAGATTTCCTATTCGGGTTAAGACATGCTAAAGCATACTGCATTGCATTTCCCTTTTTTGTTTTTGTTTTTTGTGTTTGTTTGCTTTTTTGTAATCCTCACCAAAGGATATTTTTTCCACTGATTTTTAGAGTGGAAGGGAGGGAAGGAGAAAGAGAGAGGAGGGAGAGGGGAGAGAGAAGGGAGAGAGAGAGAGAAAGATTGATGTGAGAGAGACACATCGGTTGGTTGACTCCAGCACATACCCTGGCAGGGCTAGGGAAGAACCTGCAACCCAGGTATGTGCCCTTGACGGGAATTGAACGCTCAACCCTTTGGGGCCCAGGCCAACACTCTACCATTGAGCCTCACCAACCAGGGCCTGCATTGCATTTTCATTCAAATAATTGCTTTCAAAATAAAACCCAACAGATTATGGAATTTTTTTAATCACTGATAAATTAAGGTCAGACAGCCAGGATTTCACTTGATTTATAACCAAATAATGTCTTAATTCATGCTTTCTTAACAAAATGTCAATTATGTTGCCAAAATAGAAGCAGTAACAATCCAGAGATTGAATAGTAGGAAATAAACTCAGATACTAAGATTTTTATAAGCTATTGAATCTAATTTTGTATAATGTCATTATAAATATCAGTTTTGAACTTGATATAACTTGGTTCTGTTTATTTTCTTTGAAAGTGTAGGGAAATGGGAACGGGCCGGTATAGGGTATTACGCTCAGAGTCACAAGGGCAAGTTTCCTGAGCTGTCTCAGCCCCACTGTCCTAAGATCATGACAAGGACTCTGTGAGGGGTGTGTGTGTGTGTGTGTGTGTGTGTGTGTGTGTGTGTGTGTTTGAGAGAGAGAAAAAGAGAGAGAGAGAGAGAGCGAGAGCACACAGACTTGGATCTGGCCACCCAGCCAGTTTCCACAGTAACAGCAAAGTCTTTTCTCTCCTTTTCCTACCTCTTCCTCTGCCTCTGCCACTGCTTAGCAAGCCATTTTACACAATCCAGGTCTCAGTTTCTCATCTAAAAAAAAAAAAGAAAGCTGGACCACACACTCTTGAAGATTCTGCAAGTAGTACAGTTCTAGGCTTTATGTAAATACTTTTTAAAAGATGGTTCCTACTCGAAAAGAAAATATTGGTACCATACTTAGAAGTATGATTGAAATATAAATGAAAATATCTACAGACCATGAACTGTGCCTATTTTGTATGCTTAAAATGAATTATTCTGAGAGCAAGCTAATTGAAAAATCTGGAAGTCATCAACTGTTTTTTGCATCCACCGTAAAAGAGCAATGAAATTCCATATACTGCAGTCTTGAAATGAGTGCAGGGAAGGGTGTAAATATTTATTGGAATGAGAGTGGAGCAGAGAGATCTGCTTTGTCTACTGGTGGGTGGTAACACATCTATGGATCATTGTTTTCACTAAGCATTTAATAGTCCCATCTGTTGAAAATGTACATTCAGAAGTACTTGGAAATTACGATAAGCTACCTAGAAGTTGGCAGGGAAGTAATGCTGGAAAGATCCCAAACTCTGCAGCCGAACGGGAAATCCAATATAAATCGATATGTAATTATAAAATCTCATCTTCGGCTGCAGCTCTTTAAATATATTTATTTAGGCATGGTATAGACTTTTAACACCAGAATATGGGACTGTAGAGCCTTTGCTAATCTCAGGTTCAATTCTTTGGGGGTATTGTGTATTTGACCTGAAAAATCCACTCCTCATTTGACCCAGCAACTGCAGAACATAGTCCTGCCCCCAGTGGCTATGGTGCTGTCTCCACCGACAACTCCATGCTCTCCCTATCTCCCAAGTGGACTACATCTCATTTAAAAAATGAATCACTGAGTTTTGTAAATACTTTATACTGCTTTTTCCCTCCTGTTACCTCTTCTCCACACCAGAAGTCCACTTGGTTAGTCCTACCCCAGGGTTTCATTCAGAGAAGCACCGTTGCCATGTGTTCTTATCTCTCCATAGGGTGTTTATTTTTCTTAACTGCACTTCCTTCTTTAAAACCTCAATTCACTGGTTTCCCTTTTCTCCCACGTCTTCCGTTCCTCTCCCTACACTCTCACTTTTGGCCCATTTATCACTGGGCCCTGCACACGTGTTTGCACATAGGGCTGGCATCCTGAGAATTGTAGCTGCTCGGAAGGAGAAAAGACGGTCTTTTGCAGGAGCTGTTGAAGACAGTTAACCCCTCATTACCTCTCTAGTGGCCTCTTTCGATAAAATTCTTTACATAACTCCATCTCTCTCTCTCTCTGATGAAAGTAGGAGTTTAAGAAATTGCCTAACCAAAATGAGCAGTTTTCAACAAAAGAAATCAGGGTTTTATTTTCCCAGGGATGGAGAGTTCTCCGTCAGCTTAGAGACCCCCTCTCTTTCGCAGACGGCTGTTCCTCCTGGCCTCACTGCACAGCTGCTTACATGTGTTTGCCAAATTAATCATCACATAAATGTTGTTCTGGGCTTATTGTGCCCCTCCCCCAACATAACATGTGTTGAAGCCCTAACCCCCAGTGCCTCAGAATATGACTGTTTTTGGAGATAGTGTCCTTCACAGGGTGATTAAGTTAAAATGAGGCCCTACGGCGGGCCCTACTCCAGTCTGACTGGTGTCCTCATAAGAAGAGGGAATTTGAACACTGAGATCCCAGGATTATGTGCGCAGAGGGGTGACCAGGCAGCAAGGCGGCTGCCGTCTGCACACCGAGGAGAGGCCTCCGAGGAAAGCAGCTCTGCTCTCACCTTGATCTTGAACTTCCAGCCTCCAGAATGATGAGAAAATAAATTTATGTGATTTAAGCCAGCCAGTCTCTGGCATTTTGTTATGGTAGTCTTATAAACTCATATAAATGTTCATAGCAACAGACTGCGGGTTGCCAGAGGGGAGGAAGATTGGGGGGCTGGGTCAAAAAGGTGAAGGGATGAAGAAGTACAAATTGGTAGTCACAAATAGTTGTGGGGATGTAAAGTAAGCATAGAGAATATAGTCAATAATATTGTGATAACTAAGGTGCCAGGTGGGTGCTGGAAATATCAGGGGGACCACTTTGTAAAGTATGTGATTGTCAAACCACTATGCTGTACACCTGAAACTAGTATAAAGTAATACTGAATGTAAACTGTAATAGAAAAAAAATACTTTTTAAATGTTCATAGCAGTGTCACATCTGTGTTATGCGATCACCGCAGGATCAAACAGGAAAGTCAAGATATAAGAGCTGGAAAACAGGAAAAACAACTTCAAGCAGGAAATGCACTTACGTGAAAGTTGATCTGGGACATATGTGATCTGCAACGTGTTTAAAACCATCTTTTTCTCTCAAAGCCCAAGTTTGGGGGTTTGGCCTCCCTCTCCCTCAAAGTCAGGGAAGAAATGTCACCACAGGCTCCGAGCTACAGGTGGAAGCAACCCTGCAGCACCCAGAGGCGTTCTCTCCCTGCTGAGGCCCTGAGTGTCTGTGTGGAGACCCTGAGAGTAGCTAAGTTCCAGGCAGGTGAGGGTGAGATGAGCTTTACCTCGGTTAACAACCAAGTTTAGGTGGGTCAGAGGTGCTGTTTAGCACAGGAACACGGTCGCTGTTCAGATAGACTGTGGTTTCAGCTTTATGGCGTTAACTTCAAAGAAGTCTTCAGAAGTATGTACTTGCACCGTGACTGAGTCCTTCCATTTACTTGTTGGCCTCCACCTCAATTCTGAGATGTTGACCTCCTTAAGCCACATTGACTTCTGACTTGATTCAGTACATTAAAGCAGAAAAAAATGTTTCAGGTACCCTGTTGCATGGCACCTTTAAAGTAAGTCCTTAGAAACCATCATTTCTGTTCCTTTTTATTTCCATTGGGTACGAACAATGTATAAACAATGTATACTTCATGCATTGCACAGTCCACTTGGAATTCTCAGTGACTCACCAACAATAGGAAATATGACATAATTGTCAGCGATTAATTGCACCTGAATTTTTTTTATTTTGGCATGAGATAGTGTTCTACTTTTTTCCAGGTGAACTCCCAATGTTTTCCTTCTCCTTTGATGTGTAGTGCTGCCTCTGTCACAGACTGTGCCTCCAAATACACATTGGTCTGTTTCTGAGCTCTCTCTTCATTGGTCTACAACAGCGGTTCTCAACCTGTGGGTCGCGACCCCTTTGGGGGTCGAACGACCCTTTCACAGGGGTCGCCTAAGACCATCGGAAAACACATATATAATTACATATTGTTTTGTGATTAATCACTATGCTTTAATTATGTTCAATTTGTAACAATGAAAATACATCCTGCATATCAAATATTTACATTATGATTCATAACAGTAGCAAAATTACAGTTATGAAGTAGCAACGAAAATAATTTTATGGTTGGGGGTCACCACAACATGAGGAACTGTATTAAAGGGTCGCGGCATTAGGAAGGTTGAGAACCACTGGTCTACAGGCTTATTCTTAGTCGTGGTAACTGAATTACTGTTGCTTATAAAATGTGTTGATATCTGGTAAGGAGAATTCACCTTGCCTGCCCCAGCTCACCATATTGTTTTTCTTCAAAGTTAGGTTTTCTTCCACTGAACTTTAAAATAAGCTTATCAAGTTTAGAAAATGCCCTTTTAGATTGGGTTCTGTTTCATCTATCCACTGATTAAGGGCAAATTGACAACTGGTGGACACTGCATCTTTCACTCCCAGAGCATGGAATACTTCAATATTAGGTTTAGGCTTTCTTTCATAGAGCAATGAATTTTTTAAAATACCTCTAGTATACCTATATTCAAATACCCACACATTTATGGAAGGATTTCCACTGCAAGAACTGTGCTGGGCAGTGATGGATTTTTAAAATGAGCAAATTAGTCCTCTATTTCAAAAAGATCATACTCTAATAGAGAGGGATGTGGTAGATATATACACAATTTATATAATATAAATTAGACTTATAAATACTATGCTAAAATTATACATAATATGCTACTAGCGAAGGAAGATTAATTTTTACCTGAGAGATCACTTGGGGAAAAGAGCTATATGCATAATATGAGTGTAATGTATTTATATAATATTCACCTCACATTCCTATAAAAAGATGTAGAAAAAACTTGTTAGCCTTTGTGTTTTCATATTTTGGCAACTACATAAAAGTGGCCTTTGTTGTTTATGTTGACATCTAGTCAAAATAAGAAATATTGAGATATTTTGAATTTTTTATACAGTCTTTAAAATAATATTTAATAAAATCAAATTTAAACTTCACTTCCTCCGCCCCAGTATGCACATTTTAGTATGTACTTGCACAGTGACTGAGTCCCTCCATTTACTTGTTGGCCTCCACCTCAATTCTAAGATGTTGACCTCCATAAAGCCACAGTGACTTTCTGACCTGATTCAGTACATTAAAGAAGAAAAAAATGTTTCAGGTACCCTGTTGCATGGGCACCTTTAAAGTAAGTCCTTAGAAACCATCATTTCTGTTCCTTTTTATTTCCATTGGGTACAAACTGTCAGCTAGGAAGGTGAGTACTTCTAAATACTTGTAGGAAATTTGCTCATTGGCCACATGTGGCTAAGGCCTACTCTGTTGGACAGTATAGCTTTAGACAATCAATTTGATATCAAAATAAGGGAAATGTTTGCAGCATAGTAATATAAATAGGTATCTCTAGGCTGGGGTTTTATGAGTGATATATATTCTAATTGATCATCTATAATCTAATTGATTATATCTAAAACATTCTGATATTTTTTGATTAAAGCAAATGCAGTTCCATTTGTAAAAGATGGAAATAAGCCAGAATAGGAAAACCTCCCATTGCTAGAGTGTTGTCTAGAAAAAAAGTTTTGCAGTTATGGGTGTCAGGAGGCTATAGTGAAATATATGGACTTTCTGCTTCTTTAGCCAGTGAGCCAAACTGGCTAGGGCGAGTGATATATATTCTAATTGATCATCTGTATTCTAATTGATTATACCTAAAACATTCTGATATTTTTTTATTAAGGCAAATGCAATTCCATTTGTAAAAGATGGAAATAAGCCAGAATGGGAAAACCTCCCATTTCTAGAGTGTTGTCTAGAAAAAAAGTTTTGCAGTTATGGGTGTCAGGAGGCTATAGTGAAATATATGGACTTTCTGCTTCTTTGGGTAGAGCAGAAATTATAACTCGAGCTTTACAAGCTGTTCGGTCTCTTCTTAGATCTTTTATTTGTTTGTTTTTCCTCTTATCACCTTCAAGAGTCCCTTTTCATAGTTGAAAGGAATGTTTGTTTGTTTTTTAACTCCAAATAACCACACCCTGCTAATATTCTGAAAAACCTACATGTTGCATGCATGGTGGCTTCTGGTTACCACTCACATGAGAGAAGATCTGGGACACGTGATCTGCAACATGTTTAAAACCTTCTTTTTCTCTCAAACCCCAACATACTGTCTTTTTGTGAAAGACATCCCTTCAGTGGAATGGCAGAAATACTAACTAGGAGTGCATCAGGCACAGCTGATCTGGGAAGAAGCAATGAGAAATCATAGAACTGTAGAATACCTTTCAAAACTGTCAGCTAGGAAAGTGAGTACTTCTAAATACTTGTAGGAAATTTGACCTTTACTTCCAAAGTGAGATGAAAATTGATATCTCATTTTGTGAAACTTAAAGGGCAAAACTGAAAATCTAAAAGTGCTTGGAAGTGATTTAAAAACGAAAGATTTACAAGGAGCCTTCAGCTGGAGGATAAAGTCATAATGGTATGACTTTTAATTTCGAAAGCTCTGTTTGTTTTCTTTCTTCAGGGAAAGAACAGGAAACAAGACCTTTATTGTGGGGTTATTGGGAATCCTGTACCTTAAACTGTTTGGGAGAAGCAGAGAAAGGTCAAGCAGGAGTGGGGGCAAGTCAAGTTCATGTGAGTTAAGTATTATGTGAGGAGACATGCAACAGTGGAGTTTCCAGATGCATTGAGCTTCTTTCCCATTAATATTCTCAGTAGTGCCAGCATAGGCCTTTGATTAAGAGACTGTTACTATTTAATGGGTGAAATTATGCCCATTCTACGGGTGTGGAAACTGAAGCCTAGAACGGTTGCAGAAATTGTCCAAGGATATACACTTGGTAAATGAGCTTTTGCATAAGATAAGCCTGGAATCAGACTCAAACTCCCCTGTTGTCATTTATTAGTTGGTCAAACCACTTATTCTATTCTATTCTATTCTATTCTATTCTATTCTAATTCTATTCTACTCGGTAAAATGGGAAAATAATAGCACCTACCATCATAGAGACAGGGGCAGGAAGAGGTTTGGCATAACTCAGAGTTGATGTATTTAAGTTCTGGTGCAGATGCAGTAGGCTTAAATAAATAATAACTATTGTCATTTGCTGACTCCGTACAGAGTACTATAGAGGTGCTATAGGAAGACACAAAAGAAATGGAGAAAGATTTTTTTTTCTTATCCTTCTGTAGCAAAATATTTCAGAGCTTCTTTGATCTTTTTGCCCTGAACTTTCAAGGGATGGAGTGAGCTGGAAGTGTCAACATTTGTGATACTTCATACCAGGCATTTTGTTAGGGCCTGTGTTAATCAGCATTAGGTTCGGCTACATATACCAGAGAAATCTAACTTTGTAAAATGATTAAGATCATGGGAAATAAGCTCTGTTTAGCATTTTCATAGAGAACACTTGTTTTATTTGTTTTCCTCTTATAACCTCCAAGAGTCCCTTTTCATAGTTGAAAAGAATATTTGTTGTTTTTAACTCCAAATGACCAAACTCTGCGAATATTTTGTAAAACCTACATGTTGCATGCCTGGTGACTTCTGATCATTTCTGCAGATGTGTGTTAAATGCGTGCTCATACATGTGAGCGGGTGTGCCTGCCTGCTGGGTTTTCAGCAACAGATGACTGATGTTAATTGGAAAATAACTGCTGTGATTTATTTAGCCATTCTGTTGTTGACAATTGGTTTGTTTCCAGATGAGACTATTACCACCATGAACATCCTTGAATGGGGGTCCTGACTGACATGTGTCCTCCAGGTGTATCCTGAGGAGTGGAGAGGCTGGGGCGTAGGGTATGCATAGCTTCGAGTTTATGAGATGATGCCAACTCGTGCTTCAAAGGGACTATAACTGTTCATGTTCCCTCCTCCACGTGGGAGAGTTCCTGCTGCTGCAGATCGTTGCCAGCACTAAGTATTATAAAACTTTTTCATTTTTGTCAGGCTGGTAGGGTTATCCTGATTTCTTTTTTGTATAATATTAGTGCACAAACATTTCCCCATATGATTACAAATTCTTTCCAAATATAATTTGCGGCAATTATACTTTATTTTTTGTATGACTGTTTTCCACTTTGTATAATCCGCCCTTTAGTTTTCATAAACAATCCTTTAGATGCTTTCAAGCTTTTCAGGATGAGAAAACACTGTAATGGGCAATCTTTGTCTGTAAAACCTTTCCTGTATTGTATTATTTCTTTAGGATAGATTCCTAAAAGTGGAATCATTTGGTCAAAGTGTACAAGCAGAAAGAAACTCTGTTATATGTGGGAGCAGGTGCCCTGAGGACTGAGGGAATTGAAGGTTCGTGTAAGAGGAGGAAGTTTGCCTTTCTCAGTAGTCAGGGCCCAGAGCCTAGCCAGAGGTTCCCACTTTCTCCTAGTTCTAGCACCAGAATGCCTGATGATGCGGTGGAATGTTGGTGTGCACCCTCTTCCTTAATCGGACACGTTCCAGGATAACAGCTGTCATTGACGTCTTACTGGAAAGAAGTTATCGCATGAAGACAAACTTTAGGTCTTACCTTGTTTTCTTGGCAGATATTTGAATCCAGGCAGATTCCCCCTCCCCCACCTGTAACAGTACAAGATCGTTTATATTTAAATGTTTATGGGAGTGATGTAAGCAGCAGATACTGTCAGAATTCAGAGAAGGGAGAGATGAGTGCCGACTGCAGCGGGCAAGGAAGGCCTCAACAAGCAGCACCCTCTCTTTCAATAGGACTGTGACTTGGACTGTTTTGGGACATCACATCACATTTCTCTGGTAGTTTCATATTCCACCAACCATTCTTATCTTGCAAGTGAATTGGGGATAAAATGCAAAGTGAATTCTCGGACAATGTGTTTCTGAAGTGTAGCTAGCTCATCCTTCAGATTTAATATGTGCTTAATGAACAAGAATTTTCCTGGGCTGGCCATGCGTAGAACGGAGACAGCTAGAGTTCTCCAGAGAACCGCCTCAAGTGAAGTAGGAACCCTTAGCATCACAGCTCCATTTAAAGACTTAACAGCAAGAACACTCTGTGCCTAGCGCACAGCAAGGCATTTTCATCCTCCTTTGTTTTCCGTCATTGTTGTGGGCTTCTGGGAAACGGCAGCCAAGAGTCACGCACAGCCATCAGACAGTGAAACCCTTTCCTCGCAAACGGGCGGGTCAGGGGTCAGAAATAACAAAGCTCATGTTGTAATGTGTGTGTAACTAACATAAAACAAAGACTCGAACCAACATGGGAACCCACAACAGGAAGAAGCACACAAATCTGTAGAGTTTTACAATTTACTGACAATGTAAATTTTTACTAAACAACTCAGTATATCATGAGTCATTTTGAACCTGAACCAAATTTGTGAACTTTAACATACTCTTCCAACCAGATCCAACTTAATTGTCAATCCTTTATTCAACAAAAACCTTAAAGGATCACTGCTTTTCGCCAGGTGCTGTGCTCCACACTGGCAGACCAAGGCTGAGGGACTCTGCCCTTGGCCCTCAATTTCTCCATAGTGTCCACTGTGGTCAGGTCCTGATGGAGGGCATCACATTAATGAGCACCACCTGCCGTCTCTCCTTTGCCCCCTCACTTTCCACAGGTGGCCCCCTTCTCTGGGGCAACAAGGGGCCAGAACCTGGAAGAACTCTGTTCTGTGAACAACTTCAGAGAAAAAAATCCGTACACCACCCATTCCTACTTGCTGTGTTGTCCCCTCCCAAACAAAGTTTTTCCTGTGAAAATTACCACAATTGCACCTAAAATGTAAAATACATTTTATTTTTTAATGAGATGTATTCTCTTTTTTATTTATTTTTTTAAATCCCCACCCAAGGATATTTTTCTATTGATTTTTTAGAGAGAATGGAAGAGAGAGAGAGAGAGAAACATTGATGTGAGAAAGACACATTGATTGGTTGCCTCCTGCACACGCCCCAACCTGGGCCGGGGAGGAGCCTGCAATGGAGGTACGTGCCCTTGACCAGAATCAAACCCAGGACCCTTCAGCCCGTAGGCTGATGCTCTATCCACTGAGCCAAAGTACCCAGGGCGTAAAATACATTTTAAATTAAATTTTAATGTTGAGATTATTGTTGATTCACATGCAGTTGTAAGGAATAATACAGAGAGGTCCTGTGTACCCTTTACCTAGTTTCCAGGGGTAAGTAACATCTTGCCAAACTATGGTAGGAATATCATATTAACATTGATACAATCCACAGTCATAATCAGGTTTCTCCCGTTTTGTTTGTAGTTGTGTGTGGTGAGGGGAGGGTAAGGCGGGTGTGTTTAGTTCTCTGCAGTTTCACCACATGAGCAGGTCCTGTCCAGCACCTGCCGCTGAGACAAAGAAGAGTTCCATCACCACAGGATCCGTGGTGTTGCCCTTTGATAATAACTGCATCCACCTCCCTCCTGCAGCCCCCTCGCCTTCCCACCTAGTTTCTCACCCCTGACAGCCACTAGTCTCTTCTCCATTGCTATAACTTTGTCACATAAAGGGAATCATACCTTGGGAGTATATAACCTTGGGAGATTGGCTTCTTCACACAGCGTAATTCCCTTTACGCTTACCCAAGTTGTTGTATGTCAGTTTATTCCTTCTTACTGGTCAGTAGTATTCTACAGTATGGATGTCCCACAGTTTAACTATTCACTCATTGAAAGACATCTGGGATATTTCCAATTTGGGGCTTTTTATAAGCAAAGCTGCTATGAACATTTGTGTACAGGTTTTTGCATGAACATGTATCTCTTCTCTGGGATAAATGCCTGAGAGTGCAATTTCCGGGTCACGTGATATTTGCCAAATTGTTTCCCAGAGAGGCTGTACCATTTTACATCCCTGTCAGCAATGTATAAATTATCTACTTTCTCCGTATCCTTGCCAGCATTTAGTGCTATCACATTTTGTTTTAACCATTCTGATAGGTATATAGTAATATCTCTTTGTGGTTTTAATGTGCATTTCCCTAATGGCTAATGAGCATCTTTTCATGTGTTTATTTGCCATCTATGTTTGTCTTCAATGAAATGTCTGTTCAAGTTTTTTTGCCCATTTTTTTAAGGTGGATTGTTTATTTTTTAATATTGAGTTTTGAGAGTTCTGTATGTTTTCTAGATACTAATGCAACTAATTTGTTGGATATGTGCTTTTGCAAATATTTTCTCCCCAACTGTATTTTGTCTTTTCATACTTTTAACAGGTCTTTCATAAAGCAAATGTTTTGCATTTTGATGAGTAAAACACATGTTTGTACTTTTTAATGTAGCCTCAAGTCTGCAGGGAAGGTAAATGTTAGAGACCAGTCTCCAGAATATTGAAGGCTCCCTGTAGAATTCTCTTTAAGATTCATTGTTCTTGAGAAATCAATAGCACAAAATTGTTGCAGCTTGCTAAAAAGGAATATTAGAAGGCAAATTTACCAGCCTGCAGAGTTTGAGTCTTTCCACTTTCCTGTTTTTTTATCAAAATCTTACCAAGTGGAAGTTTTTGGCTTCTATGCCAGATGATTGCTGATGCTAAGTAAATAGTAGTCATTGTTTTCTTGTATAGAACATGGTATGTTAAAAATTAAATATAAATGTGAAGAGTAGTTCCTTTAAAAAAAAAAGAGTAGTTACTTTGAGTTGGCTGTAAACCAGGTAATTAAAATTAGAGATTCTGTTTGCATCATGCCTGGAAACTTCTGATCCTCAACATACATACATACATACTAGTACATACATACATACATACATCTGATCAGTGTGCATTCACCTCAGGCTAGTTAATACATTTTTAAAATATGATTTATTTTTTCTCTACGCTCTCTGTCCTTACATTCTCAGGGGGGGGAAAACTTACTGTACTTTTTGTCTTATAGGTCTTTCCCCCAGGGGAAACACTTTCCTGTACTATTAAATCAAAATGGAATATGAAAGGAAAAACATTTTTCTTTACTTAGTAAAAGGCTTACTTTTTCTCTATGACATGAGGCTTTCCTCCAGGTCTATTTCCTTCTCCCTACTATATTGAAATGGTAAACGTGAAACACTTCAGGAGGTGAGCCCCTAAGGAGACACCTCCCTTTGCCCTACCACTGAGCCAGGGACAGAACTGTCTTTACCTAGGTAGCAACTTATTATAGTATTTTTTTTTTACTGTCTCCCTGTCTAGATGGCATGTCTCTGCAGACTGGACCATGTGTTAGTTTTCTATACCCAGAACCAGGAACAGAGTCTATCACACCTACTGTGCTGAATAAATAATTGGGGACTGCACAAATTTCAGTAACTAGGCGGTATCTGAAAATTGGTAACACTCATCATTCAGCAAATTTTTATCCTTATATATTATTCATTTCAACCCCTTGAAGGCAAAAGCTACCTTTTGCTTATATCTTACTCATTTTTTTAAACCCCAGTGCTTGGACAATTAAGTAGACGTTTAATAACTGTTGAATTTACCCATTCATGCGGCAAGTATGTATTGAATACAAACTATGCCAGGAACTGTCAGGAATATACACATTTGCCTAGCCCTAGAAGCATGGAACAGACTGATGAATCTCAGAGGGAGGGCCAAAGAACATATATGCATATATGCATAACCCATGGACACAGACAATAATGTGGTAAAGGCCTGGGGGAGTGAGAAGAGTCAATGGAGAAAAAAGGGGGGATTCTGTAATACTTTCAACAACAAAGATACATTTTTAAAAAGTATATACTGTGAAAAATAAATCTCTCATCCCTTCCTTGTAGCTACCTAGTTCTCCTCTCCTGCTATCGGTTTCTTGTCTATCTCCCTAGTTTCTTGTTTATCCTTCTAGAAATATTCTATGCATATATAAGCACATACATAAATGGTTTGTACATAAATGATGGAATACCATACAAATTATTCTGCATATTGCTTTTTTCACTTAACCATATATGCCAGAGATATTTCTATAGCTACACATAAAAAGCTGCCTCATTCCATTACAGTTACCTAATACTCCACTGGATGGGTGTGTCATAATTTACACCCAGTCTCCTGAAAGACCTTAGGTTGTTCTCAGTCTTGGCAATGGTCTTCTAACAAGTGTCCCTTACCCATCTTCAGTCAGTGCTTCTCATGGCTATCACATAGATCTTACATTCCCGTCCTGACGTCATCCTTTCCCTGTTCAGAAACCTCCAGCTGCTTCCCAATACAGGCAGTCCTCGGGTTAAGTCGGACTCCATTTATTTATAAAAAGAAAAGTTCCATCATTTCGACATATGTACATATGTGCTTTATGTTTTTTATTATTCATTTACCACAAGTAAAGGTCAGGAATTGTTATCTTTCTTTTAATTTTTTTTTCTGTTTCACTTCATTACTGCTGTGTATGTGTTCCATGTCAGTGACGTAGGTGCTTATGTAGGTGGGTTCCGACTACAGCGAAAATTATTCTGCCATAGGAACAGATCTCCGACGTAACCTGAGGACCTACTGTACCCACATACTAAGGCTGAACTTCATAGTTTTGAAAGTGGAGCCCTGCACCACACAGTCTCCACCTACTTTTCCCAGCACATCCTTCTGTTCTTAAAGACACCCCCCTAAACTGATAACTTGAGGTTTTCCAAATGTGCCTTTGTTTTTATGCTCAGTACTGTTCTGCCTGCACTCCCCTAGCCCCTCAACCCTTTGAAGGGGGGGAGCTTATCTTTCCTTTCTTCTTCTCTGGTCCCTTTGCAATGACTCCTCTCTGAGGCGGCTGCACTTCCAGTATTTCAACTCAGTCTCCCCCTAGTCCACCCTAGGCCAGTGGTCAGCAAACTGCGGCTCGAGAGCCACATGCGGTTCTTTGGCCCCTTGAGTGTGGCTCTTCCTAAGCCTTAGGAGTACCCTAATTAAGTTAATAACAATGTACCTACCTATATAGTTTAAGTTTAAAAAATTTGGCTCTCAAAAGAAATTTCAATCGTTGTACTGTTGATATTTGGCTCTGTTGACTAATGAGTTTGCTGACCACTGGCCTAGGTAACCAGACCCTGTGTTCTGAATGTTGGTTTAGGTAACATTTAATTGTTCACTGAGCAGTCCTTTCTCTCCTAGACTCCAAATTTCTTTTTTTAAAATATATTTTATTGAGAGGAAGGGAGAGGGACAGAGTCAGAAACATTAATCAGCTGTCTCCTGCACACCCCCCACTGGGGATGTGCCCCCAACCACTGTACATGCCCTTGACTGGAATCGAACCTGGGACCCTTCAGTCTGCAGGCCGACGCTCTATCCACGGAGCCAAACCGGTTAGGGCTAGACTCCAAATTTCTTGAGGAGGGGGACTATTTATTGGAAATAGGGAATACTAAAATGAAAAGATATGTCTTGACTTTCAGGTGGCTTCCAATATAAAGGTGAGCTAGACTTGCAAAATTAAAATACACAGCACCACAGATATTTGTTCAAGTGGAAGTGTGTTTTGTGCTCAGTGAATTATAAGAAAAACAGGGGCTTTAAACACCTCTGGTCCCTGTCCCAGGGTCTGGCACATGGCAGATGCCCAATATGTGCACGTTGAATAATTAAAACAAACACCTGAAAGCAAGCATTTAAGGCAAGCGTCAACATCTTGTCAAAAATCCATCTTTTGTCATAATTATACGAATAAGTCAACAAATAGATGTCTCTCATCTTTTGAAGGAAAAGAGGGCAGTGTGGGAAGGTGTAGAATCAAGTTTCAGCGAGGGCGGGAGCAGGGGAGTCACACCTGGGGAAGGCTCCCGGGCGGCGGGCGGCCGCGCTCGGGG
>NW_005369217.1:2712882-2727376 GCF_000412655.1 Myotis brandtii
CGGGGTTTCGGGCGCGGGGCAGGTGGCGGCGGGAGCGCCACGGGCTCTGCCCAGAGAGAAGTCAGTCTTCCAGCCGCCTCTCGGAGTTTCTCGCTGAGCCGAGCAGCGCTCTCTCCATTGATTGCAGTGTAATTGGCTGTTGCTGATTTTGGCTGTGGGTGAAAATAGCTCTTCAGAGCGGGCAGCAGGGACGATTCCTCTAGCGCTTCAAAATAAAGACGGAAGAGGAAGCCTTCTCTATACCCCTCCTCGGGGATACCTTCGTCCCCCTGGGCTGCTGAATCGTCCAGGCTCTCTCTGCGCCCGGTTCCCCCCCCCCCGCCCCTGCTTGGCCCATTGAAGTGCCATTTGCAACAGCACCTCCTCCGCCTTGGCATTCGTTCTGGCAGGAGCTACCTGGATTTGTTTTTTGTTCAGCTAATTGTACTCGCTGTCGGAGACCTCAGCATTGGAGTGTCAGCTTCTCTGTGTAAAGTTCAGGGAGGAAGAGTCCTGCTCAGATTCTGACCTGCCACCTCCCAGATAGAGAGACCAGCCGGCCAGTGGGATGGGAAAAGTAGCAACAGGGACGGAAGTGCGGCGCCGCCCCACGTGCAGGAGGATTTGGGTGTGCAATCGTAATTCAGAGAAGTAATCATTCGCCCCAGAAGTGAAGTGACAACTCCCTGGTCGATTTACCTGTTTTCCCCTTTTTCTGTGTCATCTGTTAATCAATTTAACCAAATGATTTGTTTTTACAGATTAAATATATTTGGTGGAATAATAATACCTCCTGCATCAACTCCACTCAGTCCTCCCCCAAAAGAATTCTCTTACTTTTTGCACTTTCTTTAAATGTTTCATAACGATTTGTTATGAAAATAACCAGAAACTTCGTTTAGGAAGAAGCATTGACAAAGGCTATTTGTTTACCTTCACAAAAGGTTGTGGCACTTTAACAGAAAGTTCTGTTGTTTATTGGAAGGCTGGCAGCTGGCTAACACAGTCACACTATGAAGAAAGTCGACAGTCTTTATTTCTAATGCATTTGTAATTGGGGGAGTCTATATTAATGTCTCAGGTGACAAGAAATTTCACACTTGAAGAAATTTGGAAGCTTGGTTTCACTTGTCACAATTGTGATAATCTTTGTGTAAACAACAAGATTAGTAATCTTTGAGGGATGGATGGCTGACTGTAAAATCATTTAAACGTTTTGGCAAAACTCACCGAACCTACTAAAAATTCACTCTTCATAATCAGTAATATGGTGGTGATAAAGTTTGTACCTCAACTACTGTGATGAGAAGTGGTGAAGCAAATGAGTACTTTAACTGCAGACTTAATTTTTCTGCTGTATTGTTCCTTTCTACACCCTTCTTTTATGTTAAAGTGCCACACCCTTGTGTGAAGGTTTCTTATTTTTTTAAAATTATTCCCAGGATGTTTACCTACTACATTGTGTGGTGAGTTGTAGAGATAGAGTCATATGCTGCTTAACATGGTTTAGCAATAGTTTTTAGAACTGGGTCGTTAAGTGATATCATTGTTGTGGGAACATATGGGTGGGCAAAAGTAGGTTTACAGTCATTGTTATCCTATATAATAAAAGCCTAATAGGCTAAGTGTCTGGTCAACTGGTCAACCGTTCAACCAATTGAAGTGTAATATGCTAATGATATGCTAAGGCCGCTCAACCGCTCACTATGACGTGCACTGACCACCAGGGGGCAGACGGTCGACCGGTCAACCAGTCGCTATGACGTGCATTGACCACCGGGGGGCAGGCGCTCTGACTGGTAGGTTAGCTTGCTGCTGGGGTCTGGCCGATCAGGACTGGACTGAGCGAGACAGACCAGACATGCCCTGGAGCCCTCCCGTGGTCCCTCCCCAGCTGGCCAACCTCCATGTCCCTCCCTGGCCCCAATTATGCACCAGTGGGGTCTCTTGGCCTGCGCCCTCTCGCAATCCGGGACCCCTTGAGGGATGTCAGAGAGCTGGTTTCAGCCCAATCCTGCAGGCCACGCCAAGGGACCCCACTGGTGCACGTTCGTGCAACAGGCTCTAGTAGAAAATAATAATACAAGAATAAACTGGGTTTCCCATACTTGCAACTGTAAACCTACTTTTGCCCACCCCCCCTGGATAGAGTGCACTTCCACAGACCCAGATGGTATAGCCTACTACACACCTAGGCTGTATGGTATATAGCCTATTGCTCCCAGGCTACAGCATGTTACTGTACAAAACAACATGAGATTAAATCAAGAACAAGAGAAAACAATGCGGTCAAAAATGGTAAACACAAGATGGATGTCTGCCAGCGTAACAAAGCTACTGTTTTACAGCACACTTCTTTTTTTAATAAGTAGAAAGACTACACTCCAAAAGAATGATTAAAAGTATAGTATAGTAAGTACATAAACCAGTAGCAGTTACTTATTATCATTATCAAGTATTATGGACTGTACATAATTGTATGTGCTCTTCTTTTATATGCGTGGCGGTGCAGTAGGTTTGTTTACACCCGCATCTCCACAAACACATGAGTAATGTGTTGCACTGCTAAGATGTCACTAGGCGATAGAAAATTTTCAGCTCCATTATAATTTTATGGGACCGTGGTGATGTATGTGGTCTGTCATTAACCGAAATGTTGTTACCTGGTGCATGACTATACCTGATTTTTAAATAGACCGTGTATTAAAATGGAGTTAGACATTATAGTATATACTGATTATTCTAAATTATCTTATTGAGCAAACGAAATCTAGTGAGGACTAAAAGAAATCAAACCAATGAGGGCTGGAACTTTAGTGGATAAAATCACAAGTTCTGTAGCAGTGATGCTGATATCACTGTTTAAACTTCTTGATTGTCTGCTTTTAGGGTTTTTATGGTTGAGTCAGGAGGAATAGAGAGAACTAGTGGAAATTTTGTTACTGTATAAGAACTTTTCTCAAGTGGAGCTGATGTAATTTTGAGTCTGTCCTCAAAGCTGCCATAAGCCTGCTGTAATGTAGGGAAAGCAGCAATAATTTTCTTGTGAGACTCTCATTAGGTGATTCTAGCTCCTGTTTTGTGGGATTCACTTCGATGTAGTTATAAAGACATACCCATATTTTCTTTATACTCAGAAAGTATGCAAAAGGAAAAAGTCAAGTGGTATTGGGGTTTAATTTTTTATATATATTTTTATTGATTTTTAAAAAGAGAGGAAGGGAGAGGGATAGAAACATCAGTGACGAGAATTATTCATTGGCTCTCCTGCGCACCTCCTTCTGGGGGTCAAGCCTGCAACCTGGGTATGTGCCCTGACCAGGAATTGAACCTTGATCTCTTTATTCCTGGGTTGATGCTCAACCACTGAGCCACACCAGCCAGGCTAGGGTTTAATTTATTGATGTCACTCTCGCTTTGGCAATAAACCGTCTATCTAATAGAGTATTTCAAAAGAACCCTTTTGTGAACTCATTTAGTAAATTAGCTCCCCTAAAAACACTGTAACTAAGGAGAACTGGAGATGCATGGGAAGAGTTTATTAACCTTTCAGAGATGTGTGGTTTCCTCCTAGGAAGGACCCAAGACTCCATGAGATCAAATTCTTGGTTACCAAATGGTCTTTTTTTTTTTTTTTTTTTTTTTTTTCAAGTTCAAAATTGATACTTTGTGGAGAGATCAGGGAAAATACACATGTCTCTTGCTGAGCTTGGTTAAGCCTTTGAGACTAGAATAATAATGAGGCAGTTTACTATTTTCACATTGGAGAAGTCTATTTTTACAGCCAGGTGGATTAACCTAGATTTTTTTTTTGTCCCCTTCAGTGAAAATGTAATATAATTGATGAATTCTGTGATTGTCTCTAAGCTGACAAGTCAGATCATTCACATTTTTAAATTTCATCTGGGTAAAATTCAGAAATGTGCATGTTAACTTGATGCACATAATATACCCCTACTTTAAAAGAAAGAACATACATAATTAGACTCCTACTTTTTTTTTCATGCCCTACATAGTTAAAGCCTATCATTTCTTTAAGAATACAGGCAGTCTGGTTTTTTTAATCAATTATGTGTGAATTAAATTTTATGTTCTAATTTTAAATGTTCTAAAAGGCCACTTTCAGCAGCCTTTTGATCCTTATGTAAGGTGAATAATTTTTTTCTTGTTCTGTTGGTACCACCACCAGTCAGAACTCTAGTCATCCTGAGTGCTTACTCTTCCCCCATCTCTAATCTACCAGCCATTTCCACTGGACCTTTTTTTGAGTTGGTTCATTCCTCCTGTCATCTCCCATCTAGGTTAGCCACTTATGAACCTCAAGAAGAGATAATTGGTGCACTAGCTTCCTCATTGCTCTGTGATTTTGTCAACTTCCATTCTGTCTTGCCTGCAAGGACTAGAATATTCTGCCTACAGAACCACTCTCATCAGGCTGGCTCCCAGAAGACAGATCTTGCATTAGTGCTGCTGACCAGTGGTGGGATTTTGGACCCTGTAATCTTTCTAAGTATTAGTTTCTTCTTCCGTATCCTAGGGATGTTACCGGGAATAAGTGCAGTAATTTCTATGAAATGTCCAGTACACAATAAGAACTCAATAGATGGTAGCCATTTTTGTTATCCTCCTATATAATAAAAGCCTAATATGCAAATTGTTTGACTGGGAGTTCAACTGCTCGCTATGACATGTGCTGACCACCAGGGGGCGGCGGCAGTGGAGGCGCTGCTGGCCCCAATGGGCCCCGATGAGAGTAAGACTGCGGTGGGATGATGAAGCAGGTGAGCAGGCAGCACCAGGCCAAGGCGGGTTCGAGTGGGGCCCGATCACTCTGCAGACAGCCGGGGCCGCCGCCCAGCTCCCAGGCACTGAGGGAGCCGGGTGGGTTGCCCCCCCCCCCAACCTATTGCCCTGCAGACAGCAACCAGCAGACAGCAGGTCCTGATCACGTGATCGGGGCCAGGCCCCGGGCTGGGACGGGGAACTGGGGTGGGTGGCAGCGACCAACCTCCTGCGGCACCTGGGCCGGGGGCTGTGACCTCACCAGCTTTCTGGGGGCGGGGGTGATGGGGACAGAGGTGAGGTGAGAATGCGGGGTGTCCACCGAGCTTGCTCTCACTCCCCCTGTTACCCTCCCCCAGGGCGTCAGGGCTCGTGCCGGGGAAGCCCACGCATTCAAGTGCAGGGTGCCCGCAAGGGGCCTGCCCCGCAGCCACTGGGACTGCAGGGACCGGTCGGACTCCCCGTGGGTTTGCGCAGGAACCGGTCTATGAGGCCGGCCGGGAGAGAGCGCACTGCCCACCCGGCTTCCGTGCAGCGCTGCTGGGCAGCCCAGAGGCCCACACTGCGCCCCAGCCTGCGGTGTCCGGCTATACTCACCTCATCTCCGCGTGGGGACTCGGGCGCCATGGCTCACCGCGGAGGGGGTTGCGCAGGGGCCCAGGTGCTGCCCAGGGCCCAGAGGTCAGCTGGGACCTGCCGTTCCATGCCGATGCTCGCACTTCGATTGCTGACCAGGCCTAGGGACCGCACCCGTGCACGAATTTCGTGCACCGGGACTCTAGAGACTATATAAGAAGTGATCGTAAGCTTGAAAATGACAAGACTGCTAATTTTGTGAATAGTATAGTCTTTCTGGTATTTTGTTCCTCATCACATGGATTTCTCACATGCTTGTCATTTACATGTTTATAAACTACAGACACTCACACTCTGAGCACAAGAGGCTTCATTCATTCACTAAGTAACTTGCTTGAGCACCTTCTGTGTGCTAGCTGCCACTCTAGGTGTCAGTAATATAAAGGTGATTGAAACAGACAGCCTGGCCTCTCCAGAAGAGTAATGTCAGACACTTGCATTTTATTTCTACTTGTGGCCCTGGAAATACCCTTCCTTTTTACAGTAAGAAATGATGATCATAAGTACAGTCTCTAACATCTGAAGGAAAAAACTGCCAGCCATGGTGCCCCCCTGTAGTACGTCTTGTGTTCTCTGGTTTGGAAATCGATCCCGAACAGTATGATGAGTAATGGCCAAAAGCAGTCAAGGAAAAGAGGATGCCTTAGCCCTTCTCACGGTGGAAATGGCTGGGCAGAGATGCAGTAAGGCGATGATCACATGCTTACTTCCTGGGCAGGAACTGGAGAGAGTGGAAACACACTTCTATGGTAGGTTAACCTGATCTAGTGAAGTGGTGAACTGAGCATTTTGTGAATACACTTTGAATCAGTGATTTGCTTTATTCTGATGAGTTAATTAAAGGAATGGTGAATAATGATGAGTCTTCCAGGTCGGGTTTTTCTTAAATTTAGGATGGATAGATTGATGTGTGTGTATTTTGAGCTACGCTTTGCTGCAAGCGCACCAGTCCTCCCTTTAGAGAACAAATTGCCAGCCGCCACCAGCACTCCTGATTGTTGCATTCCCTGTTGCACACCACAGCAGCTGCTACCAAGTGAGGTCACAGGAGGAGTTTTGCTTCAGACCCACTGCCCCAGTCTCCAGGGCTGCTGTGAAAATCAGAAATCGACTTAGTCCTTCTGGATGGAGATTGCCTGTGTCTTGACTTCACCGAGGCTGCAGCTTTCAGCCCTGCTGTTTCTTGATTGTGTTTTTATGTTTCATTGTGTGTGTAGGAGGAGGGCAGAGGAGAGGGAAGGGAGGAGGAAGAGAACCATGAATCACTGTCCTGTGAATCAGAATGAGGACTTTACACTCCTTAGAAAGGGAACATCAGGATACGTGATCAGTGCATAATCCAACCCGTCCATTGAGTTGGGGGGAGGGGAATGCTACTTGAAGGAAAACCTAGTGTGTGTGTTGATTATTCCTCTGTAAGGATGCAAAAGAACATTAAAAGAAGAATGCAGTAGAAATTATAATAGCCAACATGTACTACCTAAATCCTTACTATACACCAGGCATAATTTTGGATGCACCATCTCCTTAATCCTCATGATATCCTATTTATAGTTCCATTTTATAGATGAGGGAGTTGAGGCCCAGGCATTCTAGTAATTTGGCCAAGGACCTGTGGCTATTAAGAAATGGTAGAGCTAGCATTTTATAAACCCAGGTCTCATTCCAGAGCCTGCATGTTAACCACTCCCCTATCTTCTGCCTCTGAAGCGAATGCTGGAGAGCAGTCTGGTCTTCATCAACCTGTGGAGTGCTTGGATGTGTTCCAGTTCTGCAGGGCACCCAGCCAAATGGTGTGCTCGAGATGCTTATGACACAGCACTCTGCCAGTCCGCTGCATATAGTCCTATATCTCCAGTAAACATTGGTGAATGAATGATTTCGAGTGATAATCTAGGAGCTTTTTATAATGCCTCGGATATAAGAATTTTGCTGATAATTTGGGGAAGTCCTAAAGGCTGTTAAATAAGCTCATATTTAATAACAGGGTTAAAAAACCATCTTCTAGCCTAATATTTGATCTCTGGAGGATGAGCAGTTGAAGGACATAACAAGGGTGGTTCTTGTCGCAGTCTGGCCTCACCAGCTCTCCCTGTAGGGCTCAGCCTCACTGGACTTAAAGTGTGTGCTTGTCGTACTTAAGGCAGAGGGTTATAAAGTTAGACTTAAAGGTTTTATTATGATAGGATTGGAAGGGAATTTAGACATTAACCCCAGACCATTCCATGTGCAGATACAGAATAGTGACATCCAGCCAGACTGTAAGCAGTAAAATTGTGTAGCTAAGACAGACGGATTAGGACTGACCAGTGTACTAGTTCTGTCTTAGAGAATTCCTGAATAGAAAACTGCTGTAAATACACACACACACACACACACACACACACTCACTCACTCACTCACACTCACACTCACTCTAACCCTCACCCTAGGATATTTTTCCATTGATTTTTAGAGAAGGGAGAGAAGGGAGAGGGAGAGAGAGAGAGAGAGAGAGAGAGAGAGAGAGAGAGACATCAATATGAGAGACACACCAATCAGTTGCCTCCTGCATGAGCCCCAACTAGGGCCAGAGATCAAACCTGCAACCCAGGTATGCGCCTTTGACCAGGGATCAAACCCTTGACTCTTCATTGTGTGGGCCAGTGCTGTAGTCCCTGAGCCACACCAGCCAGGGCATGCTTTAAATATTTTTAAATACCAAGTTAATTGCTAAGTTGTGTGGGATAAACATCTCAAAATTAAACAAGGTAGAAGGAGAGTTCAGAATTTTTTTCAATAGAGAATTAATTGAACAGATTTGAAGTTTTGTGAGTTTTCTGGGTGGGGAAAAAGTGAATTTAAATGATTTCGTGTTAAGCCCTCATCCTTCTGAATTTATTCCAGATTTTGGGGAGGCTAGGATGAAGAGAGGTGACAATTCACACGTCAAACTACTTAGCTGCACTGGATTTGCTGCCATTTTGTAAAAATTATCTTTTCTGAGTGAGGTCTCCTTTAGTCTATTTTTCTTCTTCAAAATAAAATTTTGAGAAATGAGTTCATCTTTGTGTTGACCTTCCATCTGTTGGGATAGGATGTTGGGGAAAAACATATGCCGGATGCACACGTCATGGAGTGTATCTTCTATGTGTAACTTAGAATTCAACCCGAGCCTACTCTCGCCTCTAAAGCTCTGTTCCTCTGAGTCTCTCATTGAGAGCATCTTCCAGCACCCTGTCGTTTTTTTAATTTATTTTTTATTGTTGACAGTATTACAGATGTCCCCCATTTTACCCCGCCCCCGTGTCCATGGGCTATGCATATATGCACATATGATCTTTGGTTAATCTCCTCCTGTCCCCCTAACCCCCTCCCCTCTGCCAAGTGTCTTTAGTGTATATAATTTTCATAAACACAAAAACATCATCTGGTTCTGTTCCAACACCGGGGATGGGGGTTAGGGGTGAAGACAGGGAGAGGGTTTGTTGGCCTGTTGAGAGAAGGTGCATACAGTGCCAACCCACAGTGAAGTGTCTCTGTTGGAGAAAATCTGTGATTTCTGCCTTATGCTCTGACTTGAGAGCCCAACCCTGGAGTAAGATGTGGCTTTAGTGTATAAACAAGACAATTCTACATAGATGCCCCACAGGCACCTCAAAATCTATCTGTCACACTTAATACATTCTCTCAAATGACCACCCCAATTCCTGGCTACTACTATTCCCATGTAGCCGATCCTCAAAGTAGATGCTGGGAAACTCCTTAGTCACCCCACTTACACACCACATCCAGTGTGTATTTTCTCAGTCACCTTTCTCTCATTATCCCCAACAGCACTCCCTTAGTTTATTTCTGGGTTTGTGGTTAGAGTGAAGGGTTAGGAGTGTGGACTCAGGAGTCAAACTTGAATGTCAACTCCTCCACTTGCCAGCGTGTGAGCAACCTTGACCAGTGGCGTTAGGAAACCCATGACAGCATTTGTTGCTCTGCCGCTGAGTCATTCATTGTCTTCCAGAGAGTTTCCCAAACTTCAGTCATTCCCACACCTACACATAGCTTGGTGCCACCTGTACGATTGTTTACTTAGTATTTCTAAATCAGTTCACTCCTTGAAACTTAAATTTATGTTTAAAGTATCAGTGTTACTATTCTAGCCAAATATTGTCTGGCCCTCTGAGGCCTGCAGTGCCAGATTAAAAGGATCAGTGGGTGTGGAAGCTTTGTTAGAGAGTTCTTAGCACTCGACAAACTTCCTCCTAGACTGAATCAACTGGACAGGTTGAGGATTGTTTTCAGGGTAGTTACTCGCTCCCTGTGATTCTGTTATTTGATGCTTTTCAGTTTATACCACCGAAAATAATTCAGAATCATTTGAGGACACACGGGTCTTAATGTATCATCTCTCCAAGTTCTTTTAGGTAATATTTCTTTTAGACCCCTGGCCTAGAAGTTGCTTCAAAATATTTTTTTATGGCCCTAGCTAGTTTGGCTCAGTGGATAGAGCATCAACCTTCGGACTGAAGGATCTCAGGTTCGATACCAGTCAAGGGCACATGCCTGGGTTTTGGGCTCAATCCCCAATAGGGGGCATGCAGGAGGCAGCCTATCAATGATTCTCATCATTGATGTTTCTCTCTCTCTCTCTCTCCCTCTCCCTTCTCTGAAATCCTTAAAAATAAAAATATTGAAAAAAAAGAATATTGAAAAAAAGAAAGTGGGTATTCTTACCTTTAAAAAAAATTTTTTTTATGGATTGTGAAAATTTGGGTAATTGAGTGCTGGGCTAAACAAAAGCCCATCCTGGTGAGTTAAAGGCAATCTTGTCTGGGTATGAATACTTGGGTGGATGAGGTTGGAAAAATGAGAGTTATGCCTGTTCCAGGCTGTGTCTCTGGTCTTCTGATGCTTTGAGATAAACTGAGGCAATGGAAGGTCTTAGGCTAAACAGTGGACCATTCTGGAAGACATGGAGTCTTGGGGAATTTCAGGGAAGGACAAAACGTGGTGGGTGGAGAAATTTAAGCTCTGTGGTTTTCTAAAGTAAAGTTGAATCTAATTGAGATGGGTATATAGGCTTGTTGTAATAAGAGGGAAATAAATGGTGCTGCCGCCTTTCGCTGACATTTTTTATATAAGCACTTGTCTAAAAATAAAGTATGCCCTTAGTGAAAACTGTGCCCTTAGTAAATACATTCAGCACCTCAATATATTTACTTCAGGGTGCACAGCTGTGTACTGAGGTCAAACGTTTGTTTTTTCTCTTTGTGAAGATGGTGTGATAATCCAGGCCTGGAATCCATTTCAGATAGTCAGTGTTGCACTATTTTAATCTCACTAATTGGAACAGGTGGCCTCTATTTGAGACTTGGATCACTAGTTGGCATAGATTTTAATTTATCTGAAAACATGAGGCCCATTCAGTAAAAGCTGTTCAGCTGTGTTGGCATCAAAGTATTTGAAAGCTTTGACCCTTAAAAGCACAGAAGGCTGAAGAAGATAGAACAAGTGCAGTTTAATGGTTTGCGGCTTTGATTCAATGTTGCATGTAGAGCTGGTGAAAGAACTTGATGGAGTGCAGCATGTCCAGGTGCTTGAGAGGGCTTCTTGTAAATGTTTCTCCAGATGAGGAAAATGTCTTGAGTATCTCCTTTGAATCCACCCTGTAAGATGGTTGAAGAGGACTCCATGCTGTCCTCATGTTTTTATACGCATGAGGTGAAGGGGTGTTTTGGGGTGACTCAGCTTACCACAAGTATGCAAGATGAGGTACCTAATACACCTCTGATGAAATTGGAGCTGTCTCCAGATTCTGAACTTCTCCAGCTGGATCACTCCTTCTTTTTATATGTGTATGCTTGGCATAGTGTCTTGACAGTATCTTAATTTAAATCCTTCAACCAGTTTCTTAGCCTGACACCCAGAGTCTCCGATCTGACCTTTCATCCACTCCCTGCTCGGAGCTCTGGTATCCTTGGTGGACTCCCAGGCCTGGCCTGTGGGCACCTGCTCCCTCCTTCCACATGCAGATGGCCGTATTCTTTTTATCTACATATGGAGCCTGGTAGATGGGACTTTGTAAATACTGAATGAGGATATGTCATAAAATTGCACTATGGAACTTGGGAAGCTGAAAAACATTCTACTCTTGATTTATATCAATGCAGATTAATCTACCTTGTTTTGCTGAACAGGGTTGCAGTGTATGGGTATTTCATAATTTATTTAACCATTTCCTTACTGAAGGACATGAATATTGCATCCAATCAGGTACTTCAGTGACTGCCCTTGGACATACTTCTTTTTTGCCTATGTGAAGAATATGTTAGCCCTGGCTAGTGTTGCCCAGTGGTTAGAGTGTAGGCCCATGAACCAAAGGGTTGCAGGTTCGATCCTGGCCCTGTTGGGGGAGTGTGGTAGGAAACCAATGGAAATATATATATATATATGTATGTTAATGGGTTATATAGTATTAAAAGAGAACTTTCTCAGCAAAGGGTATAGGCATTTTAAATTATGATATTGCCAAACTTAACACTCTATCTACTCTGTGTCAAACACTAGGAGCTGAGGATGCAGCAGTGAACGAAAATGATGCAGTTTATATAACCATCTGTATCCATGTATGAGCATGCCTCAGCTCAAGTCTTTCTGACACCATGTATTATAAAGTTTTTTGATCCTTGCCAGTCTGATAGGTGAAAACTGGTAGCTCATTCTAATTTATATTTTTCCTGATACAAATGAACTTGACCATATTTTTTAATTTTTATTTTGAAATAAATACAGACCCACAGGAAGTTACAAAAAAAATAGTATAGAGCTATCCATATACCCCTCACCCAGAATCTCCCAATGGTTACATCTGTAATACAGTAGGTTTATTACATTTTCACGTAATTAAAAATAACATTTGTATTGTAAACTATCTTTTTATATTCTGGTTATTTGTGTATTGAGTTATTAGTCTTTTCAATTGATTTGTAGAAGTTTTTTTTACTTATTAGATACATTGTTTTGCACGTAACATATTTCCAGGTTGTTATTTATGACTGTATTAATTTTCTACTGTTGTGTAACAAATCACCACAAATTCAGCAGCATAAAACAACACCCACTTACCATCTCACAGTTTCCATGGGCCAGGATTCCAGACACATCTTACCTGCATCCTCTTCTCAGAGTTTCATCAGCCTAAAATCAAGATGTCAGCCAGGACTACAGTATCTTCTGAGGCTTGGAATCCTTTTCCAAGTTCCATGGTTCTTTACTGAATTAAATTTCTTGCAGATGTAGGACTAAAGCCCTCAGCCTTCAAAGGCCACCCACTGCTCCCTGCCAGGTGACCCTCTTCATCACATGGTAGTTTGTTTCTTCAAGGTCAACAGGAGAGTAACTCTGTTGTATTTTGTCTGTTCCCTGTAAACCCTCTTTGAAGGGGCTCTCCTGATTAGGCCCTGCCACTCAGGTAGTCCACCTTTTGATTACCTAGTCAACTGATAGAGAACCTTGATTACATCTGCTAAATTCTTTCACCTTCACCATATAATGTGGCCTAATCTTGAGAGTGAAATCCCATCATATCCACAAGTCTTGCTCACATGAAAGGGGAAGGATTAGAACTGGGAGTGTACATCAGCAGGTAGGAATACTGAGGGCCGTCTTAGAATTCTCCCTACTACACTGACTTACTGATATGTTGTACGTGTGCTGAGGATAGAGATAGCATGCAACAAACATTGAATAAATATTAATCAGCCTTTGCCCTAAAGAAATTTAAAAGTGTTGGGTTTGTGTCATTCTTAGAATGGCCTTTCCTACTTTGAGGTTCTTTTTAAATAAAACAAAAAAACACTATGTTCTAATATATTTTATGATTTTCACTTTTATATGTGTTAACTTTGATCCAGTTAGAATTTATTTATTTTCCTTTAAGATATCTACATATAGCCAAAACCGGTTTGGCTCAGTGGATAGAGCGTCGGCCTGCGGACTGAAAGGTCCCAGGTTCGATTCCGGTCAAGGGCATGTACCTGGGTTGCGGGCACATCCCCAGTAGGAGATGTGCAGGAGGCAGCTGGTCGATGTTTCTCTCTCATCGATGTTTCTAACTCTCTATCTCTCTCCCTTCCTCTCTGTAAAAAATCAATAAAATATATTAAAAAAAAAAAAAAAGATATCTACATATAAATGACATAGTTGTCCTAGCACCATTTTCTGAATAGTTATTTTATAAATTTTTATACAAGTTATTTTTATACATTTGTTTTTGTTTCATATTTTTATACATATAAATAAATATATTAAATGCACTGAACATATATTTATGTGTTTATTTTACATATTTATTTTTATAAATGTCTACTTTTTCTTTGGGTTTTAAAACAATTCAAAAGTTATACTTTTGGTGCATTTATTCTGGATTGATATTCTCTCCCTTCCCCAAAACCAGGACTTAAAATGGGCAATTTGAGAACTCTAGCTCATGCATTTAGAAACTTTCAAACAGCTCAGATTCCAGTTTCATTTACAGTAAGGGAAGTTCAAAAGGTAGAGGGGAAGAGATGGTCAAGTTTGTTTGTTGTTTTTTTTAGTTTGCTTTCAGTTCTTTTTGTTACTTCTCAGTTTTTATTTAATATAGAACCCTGCCCTTCTACATGTTTGCAAAAGCTGTTATGGGGTAAAGACTGTGTATTGTTGCTTCCTAAACAAACCATCATTGCTGCCTTAGTCACTTGTGGTCACCCCCAGCTAGGGAGATGGACAGCAGGAACCCCGCCTAACCTTGTGTTCTGTAGAGAACAGACCACTTTCAGGCTTGTCTTCCTCTCATGCAATAAATATGTTTAGCACACTTGTGCTGTCCTCGGTACTAGGAAATTTAAGTTGATTTGTCTCTCATGTTAGAATAATGAATACAAGATTTCATGTTTGTAGGTGATAAGCTGTTTCTTTATTTGGCTGAATTATCCTTATTTGTAAGTTACCCCTGTGGTTTACTACATATCACTGGATATTTAGGAGTTGTTATATGCCCTTTATGTTGATTATTGAGAGTTTCACCTGCCTTGTAATCTGTGCATCTGACACGGGCGGGGGGGGGGGGGGGGTTTAAAAT
>NW_005369217.1:2727698-2758778 GCF_000412655.1 Myotis brandtii
GGGGTGTTAAAACTGTTGGCTGTTACCAGAAACTAACACTTAACATTTCATAACCTGACCCAAGAGCTCATTAATGTTGGAATGGCTTCATGCTTGTAAAAACATTTTGACTTAAGCATTGTCAAGTATATTGACATTTTAAATATTTGTTGCATAAAGCCAGCCAAAGTTTACCTCATATGCTGAGCAATTTAGAAGTACTCACTGAATTGGCGTTTATTGGTTATGCCTTCTTCTTCCATTAAAGTGGCTCATTTATGTCCTGGTATCACCTGAGGAGTCATGAGGGCTCGTATTTATACCAAAATCCTCATCTGTTTCTAGCAACCAGGAATGCACTGCTATTTGGGGAAGGGGTTTGTAATATTAAATTTTACTATTGAGAAATTTGACTAGCACTCTGGTCATTTTGAAGTGTTGTAAATACTGGGAACTCAAAGTAGGCTCTTACTTTTAAAGAAGGACTTACAATGAGGCCTTTCAGCCTTGTTGCTGTTTGAGGACAGTTTTGCAAAACAGCCCCCCAATCCAACCCACATACCTGGAGCTTCTGTTTCTTTAGGAAAATAGAAAATGAATGAAATAATCTTGTATTTTTGTGGCTTTCTTTCAAATTAAATGTTGATGCCTTCTCAGTCTTTATTTTTGAAATAATTTGTTGCACATTTGGGGTAATTTTAATGATAACAAATTCACTGCATCAGAATAATACATAACTTGTGAAAGACGGAGACACTGAATTTGCATACAGATTATTTTATGTTCTCTGATACTTTGCACATTTCAGAAGTCACAGTAACTTTGTTAGTAAATAATTCCTTCAAATAATTATTCCTTAGTTTATTTACGCAATGGCCTAAAAGGAGCTAGTGTTTTTGTAGGGCAGCTAGCTTATTAAATTCTCAGTGGATTTTCATTTTCTTAAGGTTATGCTTGCTTTGGATGTTGAATTAAATTTAAGGTTGAAGTTAATGTCCTGTGGACGTAAATGCAGTGACATCAGGTTCTGAAATTATAAGGTAATGAAATGGCCTGTCAGAAACAGCAACTTACTTCATATTTAAAAGTAAACCAATTCAGAGGGGAGAATGTTCTGAGCAGGAGGAAATCCCAGATCAAATCCCTAACCAAGTTGTTCTGGTTAAGTCATTAGTAGACAGATTTTTTTTTAATTACTAAATGCTTCAAACATGGAAAAAACATTTTTGAAAATATGATACCCATATACCTGTCTCCTCGATTTAACAGATGTTAACATTCTGCCATGTTTGCATCAAATTTCTGTCACTTGTTTTTAAGAAATGAATGGTCCCAGGTACACCTATCTGGATGCCTTCTCCTTCCTACTTCCTAAGAGGTCTACATAACCTAAAGTTGTGTTTCATTCCTTTGCATGTTTTTATACCTTGGATGAATCCATAAGATGATTTAAAGCAGGCTAGGCCCAAACTCAAGCTCTCAGTTGAAGATACAAAGAGAGGCTCCCTTCCTAAGTGCTTCATTGTGAGCCCAGTGCAGTGCTAGGCTCCAAAATCAGTCCTGTGTGGATGCTGCACTTGAGGAGCTTAGACCGAGAAGGACAGACCTGCAGACACATAATGGCAGTGCTCCAGGGAGCCCGGGCCTCAATTGGACCCTTCTGGAAAGAACTGACCCAGAGCCCACCCTGAGAGGCTCTAGACCAGAAGGAACAGGTGCCGACTTACCCACCTCCCTTCCTACTCACACCTCCTGCATGGTGTCTCCTGATAGTTGTTTGTGGGACATTATTGGCAGTGGAGGAGAGCTGGCAATGCTCGAGGTTTTAGTTCTCTAATTAGTCCTTTGATATGTACTATTTTGTGTGTGTGCATGTGTGTGTGTGTGTGTGTGTGTGTGTATATATATATATATATATATACACACACACATATACACACACATATACATACATATACACACACATATACATACATATATACTAGAGGCCCATTGCATGAAATTCGTGCACTGGGGTGAGTGTCCCTCAGCCCAGCCTTCACCCTCTCCAATCTGGGACCCCTCGAAGGATGTCCAACTGCCTGTTTAGGCCTGATCCCACAGGGATCAGGCCTAAACAGGCAGTCGGACATCCCTCTCACAATCAAGGACTGTTGGCTCCCAAACACTCGCCTGCCTGCCTACTGATTGCCCCTAACCACTTCTGCCTGCCAGCCTGATCACCCCTAACCACTCCCCTGCCAACCTGATGGATGCCTAACTGCTCTCCTGCCGGCCTGATTGCCCCCAACTGCCCTCCCCTGCCGGCCCGGTTGCCCCCAACTACCCTCCCCTGCCAGCCTGGTCACCCCCAACTGCCCTCCCCTGCAGGCCCGGTCCCCTCCAACGGCCCTCCCCTGCCAGCCCAGTCACCCCTTACTGCCCTCCCCTGCAGGCCTGGACCCCCCCAATGGCCCTCCCCTGCAGGCCCGGTCGCCTCAAACTGCCCTCCCCTGCAGGCCTGGTCCCCCCAAACATCCTTCCCCTGCCAGCCTGGTCGCCCCAAACTGCCCTCCCCTGCAGGCCTGGTCCCCCCCAACAGCCCTCCATTGCCAGCCTGATCACCCCAAACTGCCCTCCCCAGCAGACCTGGTCCCCCTCAACGGCCCTCCTCTGCCGGCCTGATCTCGCCCCCAACGGCCTTCCCCTGCCGGCCTGATCTCACCCCCCAATGGCCCTCTTCTGCAGGCCTGATCTCGCCCCCAACGGCCCTCCCCTGCCATCCTGATCTCCCCTAACGGCCTCTGCCTCGGCCCCCACCAAGATGGCTTTGTCCGGAAGTCAGACGTCTGGAAGATGGCCGGTCAACCTGGTCTAATTAGCATATTACCCTTTTATTAGTATAGATAGATTATATAGGATAGGATTGCTTAAATGGAGGGGGGGGAGCCTTTTTCAGCAGGAGGAGATGCTCTTGGCAGACAAAAACACATAATCCCTATATCTGTACTGATAGCCAGCCATATGCACTATACTGCCAAAGCGGTCCCATATTAGGTTCTGATTGGTCGGTTTCTATGCCAGTCAGCGTCAAAAGTTCCGCCTCCTAGGCAGCCATTGGCTCCTGGCACTTCACCCAGATTAGGTTCTGATTGGTCGGTTTCAATGCCAGTCAGAGTCTCTGGGCCTGATCAAAGAGGCAGAGCTGATCAGCAGCTCCCACGGAGGCCCGGAGAGAAACAGAGGCGGGACTGCTGGCAAAGCCAGGAGAGAAAGAGAGAGGCAATGGCTGATCAACAACTGTGAGGGAGGCTGGGGATCAGACCCTGCCTCTCTCTCTGCAGGGCTCTCTCTGGGCCTGATCCGCAGCCCCCTCCGCAGTCAGTGCTGGGTCTCTGCACCAGCACCGGCTGCAGTCAGTATTGGGTCACCTTGGCAACCCAGCACTGACTTCCAGTGTTTGGTCGAGCCTGTGGTCATTACGGACCCTGCTTCTTTATATATATAGATTTCTGATGAAAAGGAAATACTAAATCATGGGTATCACAGATGGGTACTTTGATTTGACTCGGATGGAGGAAGGATGCTACAGAAAAGGGAGGAACAGAGATGTTAAAATTGTCATGGTAACCAGCAGGTTTTTATAGTGGAACACTGCCTTTGTAACCCAAACCAGTCACCTTTTTATCTGACTGCAGAAAATAGACTGATGCAAACTCCAGAAATTATAGTGCCATCTCTCAGTGGGGTTTTATTTGCTTTTTGGAAATAGTATTTTAGTTCCTTCATAGAATTTCAGAGCTGAAAGCACCCTTTATGTGCCTTGGAACTTTACAAATCAGGTGCTAGAGCTTTCCCATTGTCGTTGTATGTCCCCCTCATTTCCACATCCCCTCCCAATCAGTCTAATCCACAGGCCAGGATTTTTTCAAGAGCATAGAATGGGGATGATGGGTGCAACCACTGTGGAAAGCAGTATGGAGTTACCTCAAAAACTTAAAAATGGAACTGCCTTATTGACCCAGTGCTTCCTCATCTGGGAATTTATCCGAAGAAACCCAAAACACTAATTCGAAAGAACATACATACCCCAATGTTCATTGCAGCATTATTTACGATAGCCAAGATTTGGAAGCAGCCCAAGTGTCCATCGGTAGATGAGTGGATAGAAAAGCTGTGGTGCCCTAGACGATTTTGCTTAGTGGTTAGAGCTTCGGCCCGAGGACTGAAGGGTGGTGAGTTTGATTCTGGTCAATGGCACATACCTCTGTTGCAGGCTCCATTCCTGGCCCGTTTCAGGGCGTGTGCAGAAGGCAACCAATCAATGTGTCTGTCTCACATGGATGTTTTTCTCTGTCTCTCCCCCTCCCTATCTCTCTCTCTCTCTCTCTCTCTCTGGAAGATCAATGGGAAAAATATCATTGGGTGAGGATTAACAACAACAACAAAAATTGTGGTATATTTACACAATGGAATACTAAGCAGCTGTAAAAAAGGAGTGTCGTGCCAGGACTTCGGGGACAAGGGACTGGTTTTTAGATCCTTAAAACTCTGTGAGGTCATCTTAGGCAGTTTGCTCAACCCATTTGAACCAGTTTCCTCATGTAAAAAATCAGTATAATTCTTAACTTAGAAGAATGTTGAGGGCTTATGTAAGAGAGTGCAGTGAAAGTTCTTTAACTCCTTTTTCTCATCACACACCGGGCTTGGGTGCTAACTGTGCCTAAGTCTGTTGGGAAAGAAGAATTGTCACTTGTGGTTCACTTGTCTCTCTCCTTACCAGAAAGTGGGCAGGGACTGTATATCTAGTGCTGGGCACAGAATGCAAAATAAATGTTTGGATGGATGGAACAATGAAAGGAAGCAGGAGGAATGAGCTAAGAATTTCACGCATAGCTATTAGTGTAGTGTTTGAGTTCACACATTCCAACAGACAGCAGGGCTTTCTCTTTTCAGAATTCAATGTTTAAAGATATCAAATGATTCATGAAGGTCTTGGCTACATTTTTCCCCCCAAAATGTATTTGCAGATGGAGAAAGTGGGTGTGGAGAAAGGACATCCCCAACCCCAGGGACCACACCCCCCTTCTACAATACCCACTCTCCCCGAGTCCTTATTTTATCTTTTTTTAAAAAAACAAAACACAAAAAAACATAAGTAAAAACAAAACAAAGAAAGCACCCTGTACAAGGACTAGACCTGGACACTATTGCTGTTCCCTTCTTCCTGGGGGCAGCGCTAGGACTCAGACACAGTCTCTGAATGGATTGTTCTTGCCCTCAACACTTCTTTTGGGCCTCTTCCCCTCCTAGGCCCAGCTCCCCCTAAGTCCCTCAGTGCCAGGGATGTGGAAGGAGAGAGCCAGGCCGGGCTGCTTCCTCAGGTGAGGAGAATGTGGCTGTGGCATCCATTGGACCCTAGAGACTGCTGGGACAGGACTCCCAATTAATGGAGACACCTTTCCGGATGCTGCCTCCTCTTCCAACCAGGCTGAGCTCCTCTGAGCCACTTGGCTACATTTTTATCTAAATAAGTCTAATTAGGAAGACGTGTACTCTTATTTCCATATTTTAAAATTTATCTCCTCCCTGCTGTTGGCTTGTGGAGAAATGTTTGTTTGTTCACAGATGCTAATTGGTGTTTTTACTTTGGTGTTCTTTAAGAATAAAGATTTTGTTAGCAGATTTCATCAACAGTCTGAAGGAAACTTTGCCCAACATTTTCATATGACATTTTTCTAACAAATACATGTGAAATATAAATATCAAAACAATTTAAATTAACATCAACTTACTATACAGATAACCTAAATCACTCCTCAGTGTCAGTGCAGTGTGGTCGTGACTACCACTGGGCAGGGTTTTGTTTTGTTTTGTTTTGTTTTATTTTGTTTTGAGTTTGGAATGCTTCCCTTACCTTCTATATTATTATTCAGAAAAGCTCAGTTCATTAACTTTTCTTAGAAAGATTGTGTGTGACACCTTTGGTCATTTAACCTTCACCTGGAATGGCTGCATCACCTGTAGTTAAAGTCAGTGTTATGGGTTGAGTTGTGTGTTTCCTCCTCCCTCCGAAAAGCTATGTTGAAGTCTGTGATATTGTGATTTATAATAAGAAAGATATATTTGATCTTAGTACCCATTTATGACACAGAGCTCCTAAAACCCTTGGACTCTCCTAAGCGATGAGAGTGGTAAAACTGAAATGGGTGTCTTGTTATTCATATAAATAAGCCGTTTTCAACCAAACCGGAGTTTTTGTAAATGAGGTGACTTTTGGAAAGCCCCTAAGGAGGGAGCTTCTTGCCGGGGGACCAACTTTCTGTCCACCCTCCACCTCAGTGGGGGGAGAGGAGCTGGAGGTTGATTACTCCCCAGCAGCCCAGGGCTTCATCTGCCACATAAAAACCCCAGAAGGATGGGGAGAGCCTCCGAGTTGGTGAGTACGTGGAGATTTGAGGAGAATGGTGCCCAGAGGTGGAAACTCGGCACCCCTTCCCACATCCTTGTCCTGTGCCTCCCTGCCAACTGGCTGTTCCTGAGTTACTGTTATATCCTTTTATAATAAAAGGATAGTTAGTAAACGTTTACCTGAGTTCTGTGAGCTGCTCTAGCAAATTAATCAACACAAAGAGAGGGTCGTAAGAACCTCCAGTTTATAGCCAGTTGGTCAGAAGCACCGGTAACAACCTGGACTTGCAATTGGTGTCTGAAGGGTGGAGGCAGGCTTCCAGATGAGCCCGTAACCTGTGGGATCCGATGCTTCTCCAGATAGTCAGAACTGCGTTACACTGCAGGACTCCCAGCTGGTGGTGTGGAATTGTTTGGTGTGGGAACCCTCCCCAAACCCCACACACACATCTGGTGACCAGAGTGTGGTATTAGCGTGAGAGGAGACACAGGAATGAGTTTTTCCTTTACAAAGACCTGACCCCCAGGCCTTGCTTGGAAATAAGGTCTTTACAGAGATAATTAGGTTAACATGAGTCCATTAGGGTGTGCCCTAATCCAGTATGACTCACTGGTGTCCTCATAAAAAGAAGGAATTGGGTGACCTGAAGACGGAGGGAGGACGCCTGCAATGTGAAGACAGAGAACTGGAGTGATGCTTCTGCAAGCCAAGGAATGACTGAGGCTGCCAGCAGCGAGGACAGGGACGGAGTGGTTCCTCCGGGCACCTCAGAGGAAGCACAGCCCCGAACACACCTTGATTTCAGACCTCCAGAACTGTGAGACAACAGAATTCTGTTATTTTAAGCACCCGTTTCTGGTACTTTGTTATGGCAGCCCTAGGAAAGTAATACTGTCAGAGTGTGTTTCTGTCGACCCACACAACTAAAGAAATACTAACATGAGAGAAAATACAAACAACCTTGAAACCCAGGAGAGTACTTGGTTAGCAGATGGTTATCACTGTGACCCACAAATGCAGTTCTATTAAAATTCTTTGCTATCTAAGTAAACATATTTAAAATTGTAGCAAACTCATGGAACCCCAAGAATATATTTATGGACCCCATTTGAAAACCCTAGGTGTAGGAGTAAGAGAAGCAACTCATATTTTGGTTCTGAGTTCAAATCCTGATGCCACTTTGCAGCTGTTGGACCCTGGTCTCCTGCATGACCTCCCTGAGTCTGTTCTGCACTGCCGAGTGGAAAGGACACCCTCTCCCCTGGGGCTTGGGGGTTGAGAACTAAAAGTAGTGAAGCTGTCTGGCATCAAGCCTTGCACATAGCAGGTGTTTAGGAATCCAGTGTGGCACAGATGCGGGGGTGAAGGGCAGAACTGCACAAGGAAAGTGTAAAAAGATTCAGCTAGAGTGGGGTGGACCCTGGCGGGGCAGACAGACTGGGTCTGACTCCCAGTTTGAACATTACACGAGAGGTTTAATCCAAGTGAGTTTTCTCCTCAGATAAAACGCTGCAGATTCCTTTGCTCAGGGGGAGCCAGGAGAGCATTTGGTTCAGGAATGAGCCCCGTTTCTTAAACGTTGTGGAGACACCAGAGACAAAGTAACTTGTCCAAGGTCAGGTGGTGGTGTCACTTGGACTTTTTTATTTAATAGGACAACCAAAAACACAACAAAACAAAAACGGTTGTGTTGGTTTTTCTTTATTCTATTTTAAAATAACAGCTTATTGATTAATTCATTTACCATAACCCATTTTAAAGTGTACAATGGAATGGTTTTTGGCATATTCACAGAGTTGTGCAGTCACCCCCACAATCAATTTTAGAACCGTTTCATCACCCCGAAAAGAAACTCCATTCCCATTAGTAGTCACTCTCCATTTCCTCCCTCCCCAAACCCCAAGGCCAAGGCAACCACTAATTTACTCTCTGTCTCTGTGGATTCGCCTGTTCAGGACATTTTCTGTAAATGGAATCAGACATGATGTGGTCTTTTATCTGGCTTCTTTAAGTCAGCATAATGTTTTCAAGGTTCATCCATGTTGTAGCATATATGAGTACTTCATTTCTTTTTATTGCCAAATACTATTCCACTGTATGGATATGCCACAATCTATCTAGTCACCTGCTCATCAGTTGATGGACATTTGAGTTGTTTCCACTTTTTGGCTGTTGTGATTAACAATGCTAGAAACATTTGTGTGCAAGTTTTTGTGTAGACATATACTTCCACTTCTCTTGGGTATATACCTGGGTGTAGAATTGCTGGGTCATAAGGTAATTCTATGTTTAACCTTTTGAGGAACCACCAGAGTGTTTTCCACAGCAGTGGCATCATTTCCTATTCCCACCAGCAGTTTTTGAGAGTCTTTATTTCTGCGTGTCTCCAGCAACATTTACTATCTGCCTTTTGATTATAGTTGTCCCTAGTGGGTATGAGGTTGTATCTCATTGTGGTTTTGTGTTGGTTTTTGAAATTTCTTTTATTGAAAGTAGTTGTATGCATTATACAAGGAAATAGGTAAGATATTTTTAGCGAGAAGTCTGGTTTGATTAATAATATAACTTCAAAGTTCCATGCTTTACCACATTCTTCCTGCCAATAATTGGTTGAAGCTGGTTATCCAAACTGGGGTTGCATAGAATAATTGTGGTGAGTTGTGTGGCTTAGGTTTGACTTCATTGCTAAAATCGCACGATCACACAAGAGCAGGCACCACGCGCTTCCTGGTTCTGCCCATTGCAGAGCCTGGGGTGGGAAGGCCTTGTCGGCAGCCAGCCTGTGAGGATGCAGTAGGTGTCTGGCTCAATGTCATCTTAGGTAAGTGCCAGGGCACTTACTCATGATTCTCCCAAGGGTTAGCTGCTGCTGTGCAGATGTGGTAGTTAGTATAGCTGGGTATAGCCAGAACTGGCACCTTGTGCCAGTAAAGATAGATTCCATGTCATCTTTACAGACAAGCTTTACAGCAGGGGTGGGAACCTTTTTCTGCCAAGGACCATTTGGATATTTATAACATCATTCTTGGGCCATACCAAATTATCAACTTAAAAATTAGCCTGCTATATTTGGTCAACATTTAATTAACTCACCCCTAATGCCTTGGCAGGGACCAATCCAACATGGCAGCTTGAGCAAGCTACTTAAGCTCTGTGAGCCTTGGTACATGATCAGCAAAACAGAGAGATGGAAATGCCTCTGTGGCAGGATTCTTGTGATGAAGGCTCATGGCACTCAGCAAATGTTCATTCTCTCTCCTTAAGCAGCTCTGCTATTTGTCTCAGATATTTGTCCCCACAGGTTTAGTCCAGCTCCAGGGATGACAGACACAGGGCCGATTGTACTGTTTCACTTATCTTTTCTTTACAGAGAAATAATGAGCTCTTGGCAAATATTAAGTATTAGTGGAAATTTGGTAGCTGCTGATTGACACGTTTACTAAACAGGCACTCAAATTTTAGGAGGCTTGCCTAGAAGAAGAGGAAAAAGGAAGAAATACTAAGCACATTTTTACCCTCTTTGGCAGGTACTTAATTTATAAAATCATATTCTTTGGAACGTCCCACCTGAAAAATTTTTACAAAACATTGGCTAGTTTTGGCTGAAAAGAGTTCAGGTTAGCCTGCATGAAAGTTTAAACATCAATGGATATAAAAGGGTTGGATTCTTTTTGGAGCCTCTGTGCCTTAGAAAACAAATGTTTTAAGAAAGAGCCATTCTCTTGGTCACTAGATCTTTTTTTAGACCTGCAGGGAAGTCATAGTAACAGGCTCCATGTCTGATTGGGTTCCATGGCAACAAAAGGTTGTGACTTTATTAGAGGAGAGTGTGCCAAGAGAGATAAAAATCAGAGTATGGAAAATGTCCAACCAGATGAATGTGTTTTTTGGATCATGTGCCCTGGAACGGAAAGGTTTCCGAATTGGCATTAGTCTCTATTACAAATTTAAGTCCCACTGGGTTATCATTGGGTCATAGGGGCCAGTGGTTATTCCCAAAAAGATCTGTCTGCCTCTTTGCTTTTATTCATTCATTCAGCCTTTTTTATATTTTGGTAAAAAAAACAAAAAACAAAATTTAATTCAAAATAATAATGGTGCCCTAGCCGATTTGGCTCAGTGGATAGAATGTCAGCCTGCAGACTGAAGGGTCCTCCTGCGTTCGGTTCCAGTCAAGGGCACATGTTTTGGTTGCAGGCTCAATCCCCAGTAGGGGGCATGCAGGAGGCAGCCAATCAGTGATTCTCTCCCATCATTGATGTTTCCATCTCTCCTCCCTCTCTCTGAAATCAATAAAAATATATATATTTAAAAAATAGTAATGGCAAGAACCTAACAAGATGAATCTGATCTCAGAGCTAGAAAAAAAATGTAGCACATTCTTTGTGAAGCTGATCACAGCTGTGGATTGTGAGACAGTGTGGGAGGGCTAAGGAGAGGCAATCATAACTGATTGGACGCTCCCTGGGTTACAGCTTGCTGTGTGCTCTCCAACCTGGGTGTTTCATTTCCCATCCACATTTCGCATTCATGGGTTCAGAGATGCTGGTTCCAGGGCAAGGTTGCAGGGTCTCTTCATATCCTCTTCTCTCTACCCAGCAGCAAGATGCAGGCTGATGCTATCACCCAAGCGGGCAACTTATTAGAGTTCTTTCACTAAAAGTCCTAATACTTGACCAAGACATCATGAGATTTGAGGACTTCAAATCACCCTCATGTGGTTATAAATGTGTGGGGCTGTATTTACTTTTCTGTGAGATGTGCTGTTTCATACTTCTCATCCTGATATTCAGAGTGAAAGACTCCAGGGGCAGGCAGATGTGGGACAGCTGACAGCACCCATCGCCCTTTAAACCAGCAGTGCATTCTGACATGCCCTCTGGGTTCAGACTTAGTCACTTACAGCCTCATCATGGTGAATCAGAAACCTCACAGATACACATGATAAACATAATAGTTGGTATTGGTTTAAGAGGCAAGAATTAGCTTGCCAGTTTCCTGTATCCCAGCTATCATTTGTCAGCTGTTAAGTCTTTGGGAAAATTGTTTAATTTCTTGGGCCACGATTCCTTATCTTAAAATGAAGAGTTTGACCTAGATTGGTGTTTCTCAAACTTCCCTGTTCTCTAAGAATAACCTTGGGTACTGGTTTAACAGATTCTGATTTGCTAGGTCACAGAACCTGATTTGCTAGGCCAGGGCTAGGATGGCAGTAGCCCCAGGTGATGTTCAGGAAATACCGAACTAGCTCAGCAGTTACCAAACTTTATTTGGTCATAAGAATGAGGGTGGGGTGGGAGGGAGAAAGGAGCTGCCTAATGAAGATCCCCAGGTTCTGCCCCAGAACCCTGAGTCTAGGCAGGGCTCAGGACACAGGTGATTGAAGCGACAACTTGGCAACACTGGTCTACACTAGTCGAGCTGCCTTCCAGCCCCAAAGGTGGCTCTTTCGCACATTGCCGCTGACCCCTTCAAATGAGCCAGGGGAGTTGCACTGGTGGAAGGACCTGAAGGGGTCTGCTAGCTCCCAGTGCTAGCTCCAAGCTCCCTGTCGGTGTTTTTTAAAAGTTACTTCTTTTAGAATCTTGGCGTTGTGCAGGAGTGAACACTTTTGTTCATAGCATTTTCTACTCTGTGCTGTCTTGTTTCCTTTGGATAAGACATGGTGTTCGCTAAGCATGTTTACTTCTGGTGTGCATGAGGCAGTACCAGCAGCGTAGGGATCACCGGGGAAGGTTGTAAAAACATGCAGAGATTGGACTCCCAAATCCAAAGATTCAGCGAGTCCTATGCAGGGCGTGGGCTTCAGTCTTTGTGTGTGTTTTTTATTGTTCTTGATGAGTTCTTTTAAAAAATTTGAAGGGTTTGTGGTGGGTTTTGGTTTTTTTTTAATGTTTTGACAAATATTGTGACTTCCCTCTCCTCACAACCTCACTCCAGCTAACAGTTAAAAACGACTTTAAGTGTAAACACACATGTTCAGCACCAGGAGATGGTTCAGTCCAGCTGTTCATATTGTAAAGGCATCTGTAACACATACCTCAGGGGCCTTAGCGGAAAAAGCTGATCTGCTGAGACTAAGGCAAGGTTTCCTAAATGGTGAACACATTTTAATATAAACCTGCCCTATAGAGTTTCCATTTGTGCCTCTTCTGTTCTATTTTCTGTTTAACAAAGATTAAATAACATTGTTAAATGAAGAGTTTAGTAGATCATCCATATAAGCCTAAATTATGAAGGTTCACATTTTTCCTAATAACTAGCTTAACTTAAAAAAGTGCAATCCCCAGAGTTAAGCACTGTTGTGTTCTTATGCATCTTTACAGAAACGTTTTCTGCACAAAACGTTTATATCAATGAGTCTCCTAGCTATCCATAGACAACTTAAGTTCCTTCTAAGGTGATTTTTTTTTTCCTTGTTTGTTTGGCTTTGTAATACTGGGCTGAATATTTTTGTACCTCTTTTTCAGTAACCATATATGGATAAATTTCTAAAAGCAAAATTGTGGGGTCAAGGTTTATGTGTCTTTAAATAAGGATAGATGGGAACAAAATATCCTTCCAAAGGCTGTACCAGTTTACTTGGGAAATCTTTGTTCTCAAAAGACCTTCCTGCGGCAGTTGATTCTGATGCAGCAGGTAAAGAGCTAATTACCTTGTCGACTTAAAACCTGAAACTCACTTCAGAGCCTCAGATGGAAGAATTAAATGGAACATTTCATAAGGAAAAGAAGAATTTAAAAGGTACCGAAAGTGTTCTGAGGGAAAGAGGATAGAGAAAGGCTAGGTAAAGCAAGTAGCTAACCCCAGATTTTCAAGGAAAGAGCTTCGAGTCACCGGAGGTCACGGAACCTGAGCTGGGTTCTGCAGAAAGTAAGACAGCCTGGAGCAGAATGTGCCAGTGAGAAAACCCTGCTCTAGATTTGGGTAAGCTGTTTCCTGGGCATGACCTCCTTTGGTAGAGGCCGTAGGGCATTTTTGGGTGAAGCACTGTGGTGGTGAGGTGCTCTTCATTTTGAACAATACCTCTGATGTGAGTCATGGGTGTCTATGTGTCTGTTTCAAAGTAATGTTTGAGTCAAAAGGATTACGTCTCAGTAGTCACTCACTTGGACTGTGTGCAGCTCCTTAGTGTCTGAGGGATTACTGTGCCGATCAGGAGCCAGGTGGCATGGGGATGCTGGTTTAGTGAGGCAGATACCATCTAATCCATCTGCCTGCCTTCATTTGCCTCCCCACTGGCAACAAGATAGGAGAGGATCTTACAGACACTGAAAATAAGTTGAGTCTATTCAAGAATGGAAAGTTCAAGTCTAGTCAAGGCAGGTATCTTGGGTCTACTTGTCAGTGGGTACCAAATCTTAAAGGTTGGCTTAAGAGGGATGGCCAGGTGTACTGTGAGTTTAAGGGAACTATCCAGAGTCCCAAAAGTCTGAGAGCAGCAAGAACCTCAAGTCAGTGCTAGGCACATTGGCAGGGAGGGTGCATGTTCTTCCTCAGCACTTAGGGACCAAGTGCCCTCTCAAACTGGTCATGCTTGAGCCACGTCACACGTGGCCAGGTTGAAGACAGCCAGGAATAAAACAAGTTCCAAAGACTATAGTTCCCAACCAAATCTTTCTCTATGTTTAATCAATATAATGAAATGAGCTAAATGAGCTTTGAGGCAATTATCAAGGAATTTTATATTAGAAACTTTGTGAATTTTTTTTTGTTTTTAGTGTGAGATATTTATGAGTGAAATAGGTATGCTGAACTGGGCTGCGATGAAAGAATGAAAATACATGGAGCTACCAGGGAAGGATCAGGTAGTAGGAAGGAAGACGTGATTGTGAATACACAGGTAAGTTGGAGATGAAATAAAATGTCCAGTGACCAAGACATTTTCAGACTGGGAAGGTAGCCATAAAAATAGGTGAGACAAATTGGAGCTCAAATTTGAAGGCAAAAACAGAAGAAAATGCACAAGCTTGTCTGTGTGGAATTGAATTCTGTATGCCTTAACCACAGTAGCGGTCAGTCTGATTTTTAAATCTTTATTGTAGTTTAAATGTTCATTTTAAATTATAAATAGAATAAGCAAAATGAACCTAACAAAAAATTATGTATTTTTTATATTAAAAGTATGCTATTGATTTAATATTTGGTTAAAGCAAGATCCATTTGCTGGAATTTGTTATTTGACATTTATTTAAACCTTTACTTAAATGGAGCTAGAGGATAGAGGCTGTGCAATAGATTAACCTTGGAACATTCTTTCTCTTAAATATTACAGTATACTTTTGCACAGAGAGTAAAGTTCTATTACTTTGTCAAGACTTTATTAGACTGACAACACTCCCTTTTCCAAACCCCACTGCCCTTTTCTCCCCCATCGTATCCCCAACACAAAATTAAATCAATATCACTTCAACCACATAACAATTTTGAGATCTTTGCATTTGCTATCTAATGTCAAGGGCAAGGAACCTCTGGTCCCCTGGACAATTCTGGTCTGAGTTTTTTATATGATTTATGGCAATTCAGATATTGGAGAATCTGTTCAGACAAGAAAGGTCAAAAGGGATTTAAAGACCAGTGACTGACAACAGAAAAGCTTGTATTCTTGCAGGGGTTAGTACTGAAATTATAATACAAAGCAGTATATGACCACAAAAGGGCAAGAGGAAACCTTTAAATATCTCTGTGTCTGGCATGACATGGGGTCCTTTTCTGATCTCATTAATTTTTAGGAGGAATGTTCTCATATGAAACTAGAGTCTTAAAAACATTAATTTAGCCCGGTCGGTGTGGCTCAGTGGTTGAGCATCAACCTGTGAACCAGGAAGTCACAGTTCGATTCCTGGTCAGGGCACATGGCCTGGGTTGTGGGCTTAATCCCCAGTAGAGAGCATGCAGGAGGCAGCTAATCAATGATGTTGCTATCTCTCCCTCTCCCTTCCTCTCTGAAATCAATGAAATATATTTTTTTAAAACTCTAATTTACTTGCCCTAGGTCGTACAGCTACTCAGTGGCAGAAATGGCAGTTGATCTGGTCTGCCTGACCTTAAAGTCCATGCATACCCTCCTAGTGAATTGCCCCAAGGCACTGTCCCTGAAGGCTCCAATTCTGTTTCTCCAGCCCCATATCTCTGAGCATTCTTCTGGACGTCTGTGCTTAAACATCCAATAGAACCTCAAATTCATTGTGTCTGAATCTGACTTCTCCTCCTCTGCTCCAACCTCCGCCTCCTCTTGGCCTCTCCTCAGTTATCTGTCTTGTGAATGGCCATGACAAGGAATGCAGAGCCAGAGTGGGGTTTTCCTTGGTTCCCCCTGTTAATCCCCACAGCCAGCTGATTGCTGCGGAGGCCTTTGACGCTATTTAGACGCTATTCTCTCCTTCCCCTGCTACCACCCTACACCCAGCCTCCACCAGCTCTTGCCTCAGAGTACTACCTCAGGCTCCAGTCTGCCCCAGCTTTCTCTGAAGGACTGGTCTAAAACAGGGATCTCATCTTTCTAATCCCTTAGGCAGCTGCCGCATGGCCTCTCAGCTGAAATCCAAATAGCTTAACATGATATAACTGGAACCCTCAAGGTTTGGTCTCTGCCTGCCAACTCAGTTCTTCCCCTGCCTCCGTCGCCGTGCACTGCATCCTCCAAATCCTTACCTGCTGTCTGTGAAACTGATTCAGAACTCACTTTACCTGAAGCACCTTCTGACTGACAAGTCTCTTTATACTAACCTTGTCCCCTCGCCCCCCATGCTACCCACCCCCCTCCAAGTGCTGCCTTATAGCACCCGTGTACCTCTCATGGCACTCACCAGTGACGGTCATTGTTTCCCTCGCCACTAGACTTGGTGGGAGGGTGCTGTGCCCCTTTGCAACTCCAGGATGCCTCGCCGTGCCTGACACGGAAAGGCACCAGTGAGCATCTGTCTCATGAATGAAGCAACAGAGAAAGGATTCTCCTGACTTCACTCACTGCCTTTGAGTCACTGCCCTTCCCTAGGCACTTGTACTACTTCTCGTTCTGCCTTCATTCATGTTGGGGATTCCTGTGCTCCGTTCACTGAATTGTATTGACTCTGCCCAACCAAAGTCTGTTGAATTGAGCCTGTTTCCTCTTTGGTAAGCCGGGGTGCCGACTGACCGTCTCTAGGGTTCTCTTGCCATCCCAGTGTTGTGTGATAACAGGACTCTGTCCTAGGCTGCGTCCCTGCAAAGATACAGAATGTGTATCTTTTCTTCTGGCCACACAAAGAGCCCATTTGTCCAGCGATGGGTTGAATACAGTGTATTATTGCTAGCAGTTATATTGATTTATGGTGCAGGGCGTGGAGTTTCTCTAAGACCAACACAGGAATACCCAGAGATATGTGAGCAGTATCTCTATAAGTCCAGGGTGAGTCATAGGAAGGTGCTGTTAGTGTCTAGCCTGCCGGCCTTGCAGAAGCGGCTGCCTGCCGGGCAGGAGGGAGCTGGTTGCTGATCCTGGTCTACTTCCTGATTGGTTGTGTGGCATTTGGTAAGTCTCTTCACCACTCTTGCATTTCAACCGGACTGTGTAAACATGTATTGTAGCGCTTTGTGGTCATTAATGTTCTATGAGATATTTGAAAGAATTACAAATTATTTTTGTGCTCTTAATATTTGTCCTCGTGCTTGCCCAAATCCCTCGCTATTTCTCATCAGGTTTCTAGGTAGTTAGCCTGCCTGGACTCCTAATGAACCGCCTTTGGTCCTTTAAAAATGTAAATCCAACATGTGTGATTTCAGATGAACAATGTCTGGGTTTGAGTGTGCCGGCGACTGGCTGGAAAGGAGCCAGTTGTCCTCCCCTTCGCTGTCAGTTTGGAAGTAATCGTAGGTCTAAACCAGGGGTCCTCAAACTTTTTAAACAGGGGTCCAGTTCACTGTCCCTCAGACCGTTGGAGGGCCGGACTATAGTTTAAAAAAAAACTATGAACAAATTCCTATGCACACTGCACATATCTTATTTTGAAGTAAAAAAACAAAACAGGAACAAATACAATATTTGTATTTGCATGTGGCCCGCGGGCCGTAGTTTGAGGACCCCTGGTCTAAACCGACTGAGTTGGAATCTAACTTTGTACTGTAATATCCGATCTGTTGGCAATTGGATATCTGAGTCCTCCCTTCCCTAGAAACTTCAGACTCCCTAGCACTGACTGTGGGTGACAGTGACAGCCACTGTGAGAAAGCAAGCTATGGAGGCTGCCCCTGAGCCTTGGGTTAGGAGCAGGAGGGGACGCGTAATGTGGGTCTGAACAGTCAGGGCTCACCGACCATTCTCAGACACCACAAGGCCCCTATGAGGCAGAGAAGGTTCCATTTCCCCTGAATCCTGCCCATGTGTGCTGCTTGATGTCATAAGAAATCCATATTTAATTTGTGGCTTTGTGTGTGCGTGTCAATATATTGCTCAGAAATAAATACAATCTTTCATTGCCTGAATATTAAAATATTTGAACACATTTATTCATTGCAGTAATTTTTTTTCAATTAGCTCTGCATCAGAGGTTTGTCTGGAATGTCACAGAGGCTGCTTTCCTGTGGGTAACGATTCTTAGCCTTTAGAAAATAAAACAAGTAGGGGTAGGAAAGTTGTAAGGATTTGCTGCCTACATTTGATCCTTTGCATCTCGGAGATTAAATTTCTGTTATTAAAAAAAAAAAAACAAGTTGTTCTAACAGCAAAGCATCTTAATAGCTGCATGGCATCTGAGTGCAACATTTGACAGAGATTGACATGCACAGTTTCAGTTGCAATGAAAGGGGGAAATTCCCACCCAAATTGCTAAAGCCCTGCTTGTTGAATAAACAAGTGTAGCTGCCTTCTTTGTGAGGCTGTTCCCACGGCTGCAGGAAAGGTCTCCTCCTGCTGGCTGCTGGCTGACAGCTCCTCTGGAGAAGCCCTCTCAGCGCTTCCCACTCCTCCTCCTCCAGGCTCCTCCCACTGACCCAGGAGTGTGTGACCTAGGAGTGTGTGACCCAGGAGTGTGTGTGCAAACTGTAGCCTGGGGGAAATTTGGGGCTCTCTCCTGACTAGATCCTTCACATTCCCAGGTGTGACCAGTGAGGATAATGTCCCAAAAAGATAGTCAGGACATATTGCAGTTGATAGCCTCAGGGCCTTCGAGTCCAGGTCACAATTTAAATAGGGCCTCAAATTTACATTTAACCTGCTACCCAGAGTTAAGTTTAGAGCTAGAGAGAGCATTAGGATTAAATATGATGTTAATATAACTTACACAGACACACACATTTAATTTATGTTACCATGTAATTTTGTCAATAGTTTTTAAGTTTAAATGTCCATAAATTGTAAAATGCTACATATAGAAAATACGTGTTTAAAAAATAACTGTGAACTGCCACTATACCTAAAACCCAGGGTAAGAAATCAAGCTTGACCCTGATTGCATATCTCTCCATCACAAGCCTCCCTACCCCTAGGACATGCTGTCCTAAGGTTTGTGTTAGCCATTCCTTGCTTTTTCTGTCATTTTACAACGTAGGTGTTCAGACCTAAACAAGGGTTTGCCTGCATTTGACCTTTATAAAGTGGAATTCATACTGCCTGTTGTCTTCTTCTTTCACTTGCTTCTTTTAAGGTTTACCCATTTTAATTCTTGTAGCTATGTTTCATTTTATTACCCTGTACAAATGCCTGTAGACTTCTGGGTTATTTCTGGGTGGCTGTTATTGTTGGTGTTTTCTGTTGTGTACATTGCTGCTATGAATATTTTCAGTGCACTCTGAACCATGGGCATTTGTTCTTAAGAATGGAATTTCTGGGCCTCTGGAGCACGTGTGTGTTCAAATGCCAAACCATTTTTAATGTTTTAAGAATTAATTAAGTGTAAGTATTCCAGATAGATCTTGTAATCCCATTTTAGCATTGCTTCATGTAAAAATAAATTCTAGAACCATCAAAACAAGTTTTTTTTGTTTTTTTAATGGAAGTAGTCCGGTCCTGTTTTGGCTTCTGAGAAACTTCAACCTTTAGGAGATGGCTTTATTGCTTTTTTATAGTTGTTGTTACAAAACCATTTTGAAGGGCAAAACAAAACTTTAAAATCTGACAATCACAAATAAAGCAATCTAGCCCCCAGGAGTCACGTGAGCTGTGTGTAGACAGTCACAAGGTGAATGAACTCTGTGACTCTCTTTGTTTGCATGGGTAGGGACAGGCCTGTCACACGCTGCCGGTGTGCTCCTGTGATGCTCTCTTAAAGGTCCCTGCTTGGGAAATACCATCGCCCACACAATACAGATTCAAAGTTGTGAGCATTTGGACACTCAGTTCTCCATAGAAATGTTTCCGTAGCATTGGTCCCTAGAGGAGATGGCGTCTTGTGAAGTTATACAAGAATGATGTAACATTAGTATACATGATTTTTTTATGTGATTTTACTTGAAAACTTACATATTTATGAATTGGCAACACCAGCTCCATTCTATAAAAATTATTTTAGAACTAACTTTTGAAGCATGGTTTTACTTCTTTGGGAAATTGGATTTAAAAACCTTTTCAGTAGGGAGCTTTTCAGAAAGTGATCTCGTATATTAAGTTAGTTTGCATTACAAAAATGCTCACTGTCCTGAATACTGAGGCCAGTTATTTTGTTATTATTAGTAAAATCATAGGTCCTAAGAGGAAACAAGAAAGTATCTTGAGTGTGCTAATGAAACCTTGCAATTATTTGCATAATAGTCTCACTTTGACAATGTGGATACTGGAGACTTTTGTTTTAATATGAAAATAAGATGAATAAAAACAAACTAAACCAGAAAGAGAATATAAAATAAAAGTTATTTCTGGTCCCAACTTCCTAGTCCTGTTCCCCAGAGATAACTACCATTCACAATTCCTAAGATACCCTCTAGAGCAGCGGTTCTCAACCTGTGGGTCGTGAACAATGAAAATACATCCTGCATATCAGATACTTACATTACGATTCATAACAGTAGCAAAATTACAGTTATGAAGTAGCAGCGAAAATAATTTTATGGTTGGGGGTCACCACAACATGAGGAACTGTATTAAAGGGTCGCGGCATTAGGAAGGTTGAGAACCACTGCTCTAGAGATTTTTATACAGAGCACATGTGTATACATTTATATAAACCCCACCACTGCCCCCTTTTCAAAGCACAAATAAGTATGTATGTAGACAGAGCTCTGCATCTTTTCTCTAGTCGTTTAGCTTGGACAGCTTCCCATGGTAGCCATTCAAGTCCACCTCCATTTAAATGGCTGCATTGTTTTTCGTTGTACTAGAATTTTTTAAAATATATTTTTATTGATTTCAAAGAGGAAGAAAGAGGGAAGAGAGAGAGAGAAACATCAATGATGAGAGAGAATCATTGACTGACTGCCTCCTGCATGCCCCCCACTGGGGGTCAAGCCCACAGCCTGGCATGTGCCCTCGACCAGAACTAAACCTGTGAACCTTCAGTCCGCAGGCTGACACTATCCACTGAGCCAAACCAGCTAGAGCTGTACTGGAATTTTTTAAAGTGGTTCCCAGTTGTTGGATATCTATGCTGATTCTCGAACTAAAAACAGGTGGTGGTGAATTGAGGCAGACTATCCTGTTGGAAGCAGCAAAAAAGAGGAGAAAAGGCAAAGGCCTGTAAATACTTTGTTCTCCATTTTTGTTCTTTAAATCTCTTTGGTATTTTTGTCTGTTTTAATGTGTTTGGAGAACTACATGGAATCTCAAGAGGGCTAGTGTTTCACCCCCACTTGCCTTTCCTTCTTTGTGATGATCATGGTGGTTGAAGAAATCGTGATATTTAACTGACGACCTTAGGATAAGGAATGTATTTACAATTTATCAGCTAAAGAGCTGGGAGATTCCATTTCTCTTCTTTCTTACCTGTATTGTAATGGATTATTTGTTATAGCGTGATTAGCAAACCTTTCTTATGACAATTCATCTATTTAGACATGGAGGAGTTTTATTATACAGAGCTTATTACTACATTAATATTTCTATAACAGTGTTTGCAAACACTGTCAGTTGCCTATCCAAGCACCATGTTCCTTCCCTTTCTATGTAGCTGGCAGAGCCAGCTCCTGCAGTAGAGGCTGAAATGTTACTGCTTCCACATCCTCCCTTGCAACTAATTCATGGACATAGGACTCAGTCCTGGCCAAAGGAGCCTAAGGGGAGCTTCTGGAAAACATTTTCCTCTCTAACAAAATATGAAAAGACAGCAATACTTGTCTATAGCCAGACAATACTTGTCCACAGTGACTCTTAGAACTGCAGTAGTTCTCTTGCCTCCATGAAGGAATGAGCAAATGTCCTGAGGATATTGGAATGTATAAATGGAAAGAGTTTAGGTCTTTGATAACATTTTTTAAGCCACCAAATTAGCCCCGTCCTCTGATCTTCTTAGTTTGTGAGCTCAAAAAGGCCCCTATAATTGAACTTACTTTGTTCAGTTACTGAAATTATCCTACCCGATATGGAATTTCACCCAAAGACAATAATATCAAAGTACAAAAGGGCTTGGTTATGACAGTCAAGTACCTACTGTGTTCAAGAGACAATGCGAGGCTCTGGGACTACAAAAAAGGGGAAGACACATAAGGTAACTAATAATACAAGGCAGTGGAGGATTTAGTGCAGCAGGAAGGACTCTAAGAGCAGCAGGAGTTGTGAGTAAGCACTGATTACTAGATGGGAGGAGATAAGAAATGACTATGTGTGGAAAAGGTTAAACTGAGCCAAACTCCTAAGGAACCCCAAGGTGTAGGTAAGTAGAAGGTTGGGGATGGTATTTCAGGAAGTGTGTATGAGATTTTAAAAAACACAGACTATGGAATCAGACATGAGTTCAGACTCTGGCTCATCACTTGCTAGTTTGTGACCTTGTTAAAGTCCTGGATTTCTGTGATGCTTATCATGATTGACTAAACATACCTTACAGAATTGGGGTAAGGATTAAAGGCAAAATGTGTCAAACATCTGTCATGCTGACGGGGCATAGCAGGCACCGAGTAGTAGATGATGGAAGTGGAAAGGGTGGTAAGACTGCATGCGTGGGCGGAGCACATGAGCAAAGGTGAGATGAGCTAGTAGAACTGATCTGGGCATGTTCTTGATCTTGTCATAGTTCACCTGGATCATACCATTTGGTCCAGGTAAGAGTTGTGAATGGAGAGATTCAGATTTGGGTCAAGACATGGAGGACTTTGACTTTCAACTATCAAAATTTAGACCTCATCCTGTATATAGCCTCTGTGGTGACCGTTGAGAAGGGCAGTCTGGAGACAGTGAGTTGAGTTAGAAAGTGTGGTCCAGATGTGCAGTATGAAAGACTTAGTCCAGGCAGGTATCAAGTGTTGGAGAGAATATCAAGAAAGAAAGAGAACTTGATATGAGAGGCAAAGGGGAAGAACGACTTAGCAATGAGTCCTAAAGACTTAATGTCTGTCAGTTGTTTATTATGAAATTCAGAACAGATTTGTAACACTTTCAGATAATCATATCCTGGGTTGGGACAAGAACATTTATCAAGATTTATTGAAATTTTTGATGAAAGATGCTATATAAGTGGAAAATAAATGATGTGCCCAGATCTGCTTGCCATTTAATTTTTGCCTAATTATTTATCACTTTCTCACTGTTTGCATAAGAAGTTTGGTTCCTTTGAAGAATGTGCCCCCTAATAAAATAAACATATCCTGGCCTCTGATTAGATAGAATTAAACACTTTAAGTCAGTCCTGTAATATGAAGTATATATTCACCGGCTGTGGTCTACATGTTTATCCAGGATGAAAAGCAATTAGACAAACTTTATCTCTGCCACAGGGATTGTGGCACTTACAGATGTTTACAATGGCCTTATTAATAAAACGTCAGTCATAACAACATCTGAGGTAATGCATGACATCAGAGGCATTATCCTGTATAGAAATCAAAGGAATTTTCGTTCATCACATTCAGGATAACATCTTGGGCTGAATGAGGTTTCATAATGTTCTCAGTGGTGAATCTTGAACAGATGGTCCTCTAACATTTTGAAATGCTGAATAATGTAGGTGGACTGAGTCAATTTAATAAAAATAAAGTACACTACATTGGAATACTATTACACAGCAGCCATCGGGGCCTTATTAAGCTCATCAGCTTTCCCCATAAAAGACAACAAAACCCCATAGTTCACATATTTTAGGGAACTATGCATGAGTAAAAGCCTCTTAAGAAGAAAGACATTCTTCTGATTGGACATTAAATTAATGTTTTCCCATGGCAGTTCTGTGCACAGGCAGCTCTGTAATAAGCTCGGAGCAGGTGTTCTATCTGAGTTCATTGGGAAGTTAGGGCTCTAAGCCAGGTACAGACCCATGATTTGGTTCATTATAGTGCCCAGTAAAGAGTTTTTAAAAGTCTGGTGTTGAAATTTTCCCAGACTGCTTTCTGTTCTTCATACACTTTCCCCCCTTTTAGTATTCTAACTTGTGTGTGTGTGGTGGTGGGGGGGGGGGGTTCAGACAGAATCAGAGTAATAAAAGTGGATAGGTGTACCTCAGTATACAGTCAGAAGGATCTGGGATATTTTCTGTAATTATGGCTTAGTTACAGTGTACAGTGAAGGATTTCTCTTTGTAATCTATAATAATAAAAGTGTAATATGCTAATTAGACTGGACAGCCGAATGACCTTCTGGAGGACCTTCTGGACAAAGCTGGGGCTGGGAGGGCTGAGCCCCTTGCACAAATTTCGTGCATCGGGCCTCTAGTCCATAAATAAAAAACGAAAGGGAAGTCATCTTTAGCTCCTACCTTTTCTTTCATCCTGGGTGAAAATTTTATCCCTTTTCATCATAGAGCTCTCTGATAAAAAGCACCAGGGCTGTGATAATCAGTTTGTTTAGCATTTCGGGTCCCCAGAAGAGAGATAGGTGGAGATAGAAGAAATCATGTTTTTATAAGGCAAAATGCCTGACTTCCCATCATGTGATGGATAATACCAGTTTAAGTGAGAACACAACTCTCCTTAGCTTCAAATGTGTGTTTTTTTTAAGTAGGTCTGCTTATATGATCCCTGCAATCCAGTCAGAGGCCCCTTAGTGTTGCTGTGCATGGCAGCATGCAGGTACAGCCACAGATAGACCAAATCCTACAGATTCGGTGCATCCTGTGTGACTGAGAGCAGCACATGGTCTGAAATTCCTGTGTGCAGTATAGGCACAGTTACATGTTTTAAAGAATTAATAAGATTCTCAACAGTGTCTGTAATTAAGGGAGGTTTTAAGGGTGATTTTTTCCTTATACTTTTTTGGATATTTCAACTTCTCTATTCCTCAATATTTTATTTTTATACTTTAAAAAATTCCCACCTATGTTTAAAACCCTGGCTTCATCTTGCCTACATGATGAAGGTTAAAGCATAGCATGGTTTACAGGGCCTGCCCCAGGCTGTCTATCTTCTTGAGGCGCTCATGCCTTCTCTCTTTTTCATCCCAGCCCCCAATCATACTCTGATTTAGAATGACCCATTTAGTCCTTCTAAATTTTAGATGCCCCAAGAAAACTTTTAGTTTCCTAAATATTTTACTTTTTGTCTGTGCTTCTTGCTAGCTCTCTTGGCTGATTTTTGAGCTCCTCTTCTACGTCTGAGCCAAATATCACCTTGGAAGCTGTATCACTGAAGCTTCTGGTTGCTCACTTCCAGCCCTTGTGCCCTCAGAGTACTTACTACATTGTTCTTCTACAGCCCTGCGTCCTGTACATCTTCCTGCCTAAGTGTCTCTCCGCCCGAGTGGGAACTCCTAGGGCAGAGTTCACCATACTCATCTTTCCGTGAGTGCTTTTAGCATCCTGCCTGGCTCACAAAAGATGCCCAGAAAAACATTTTTGAAGTGGAAATTTTGTATTGTGGGGGGCCTGGCTTGGAACCTAAATTAATCAATTCCATTAACAGTCATAAAACAGTTTGGTCTGAGTGAGTAAGCCCTACTTGTACTTTGTGTGCTTTAGTTAATTCAGCCTCTTTGAGAAACATTGGCTTTCTTAAGAACTATTATGAGTGAACCATTTGCAACCTGCATCAACATGGCATTTAGGATGTTGTTGTATTGTGCAGAATTTAAAATTAAATATTTTTGTGTGTAGATCTGAGGTACTTAATTATACCACAGATATTAATGCCTTGCTACTAGTATGCCATACACATGGCTACTCTCTGTGTTTTGTACATTTGCTCTTTTATATTCTGACTAGTGGCCTGGTGCATGAATTCATTCACATTGAAAGGAAATTATTAGAAGAAATATTTTAATATCGCTACTCGACCTTTCTCTATAATAGAAATATCAACCAAATTCACAATCAATAATGACAGATGGAAACACACACGTGCAATTGGCGTCAGCGAGAGCTTTATATCTATCGTGCATGCGTGAGTCAACTTATTAGCCTTTTATAGATATAGAATAAACTTGCTTAATTAGACCTGCTTTCATACTTAGCTAAAACTTTTTCCAGCCCAGTGAAGTATCTCAACTTCTCTTTCAGGTAATTGTCAGCAACAGAGCAGTAAATCTCAACACGAAGCAGATTGTTATTGTAGATTACTCAGGGAGAACAAAGGGTAAAATATTTAACTGCAGCAGTGTTTGACTATATTCTGTGCAGTGAGAAAACGTAAAGTCGTTTTCAAGGTCCACCGTTTCTTACTTCTTTTCAGTCGGGTCAAGTTTCTAAGCTTTCTAAATCTCTGTTTTCCGGCTAATGAAAAGAAAATAGGATTCCACCAAGTCTCCTATCTACCTACTCCAGGACTTCTGTGAGGTCAAATGAGATGAGGTATGGGAAAACGCTTCATTGACATTTAGTTACAGTGTAAAATGTTTCCACGTGGCTATAAAGCAAGTCCTGTTCCTGGGCTGAAGAAACTCCAAGGAGGCTAGTCACTAGGGAGAGGAAGCCAGGCATTGCTATGTGACCTCATTACCCAGACGGACACTTAGCATCTTAGCCGTTTATATATATAGATACTAAAACCAAATATTTATTAGGTAGTGTCATGAAAGTTTTGGGAACATTAAAAATATTAAAGAGCTGGCAGAATGCAATATGTATTGACACGCTAATGAAATTAAAGTTCTTTTTTCTGCTGGAATTGAACAACACTGTATGTTAACCAACATTTATTGAGTATCTGCAATGTTATAAGTACTGTAAAGATAAAGTTGTAATTTTAAAAGCTCCTGTATTCTCATTGATTTTTTTGGTATGTTTTATTCTTTACTTTTTTGAGGAATAACTTGTAAAGTGCATACACCTTAAATGTACAATTATACAGTTGCATGATTTTTGCCTGTGGGTGCCCCTAGTGACTATCCCTGGTATCAACATTGTCAGCACCCAGCACCCCTTTGTGCCACCTTCCCGTAGATCATTCTCCCTACCCTCCCCACAAGGGTGACCCGCTGTTCTGACCTCCAGATCCCTGAAATCAAACAGCAAGTATGCTTTGTGTGTGGTCTCTTTCATTAAGTATGACATACATGAGCTTCATCTATGTTGTTGTGTTAAGAATTATTCATTTCTTTCATTTGCTGCATATGGTTTTTAACTACTGTTTGCTTAATTTTCATTTTGGTAAGATAGACTCATTATAAGGAAGGGTTAATACATGGTAGGGCAACAGTAGGTTGACAATTTTGAGTTCGCAAAACAGTTTATTCTTGTATTATTATTATTATTTATTAATTATTGTATTATTTTCTATAAAAACAGCTATAAACCTTTTTTTGCCCCACACCATATTCAATTTATGTTCTTTGGTATGTGCGTAGGGCTACCAGCCTTACAGAATTGTTGGGTATCAGAGCTGCAGAGGCCTTGGAAGTTGAAAGTCTGACTACCTTGTTTTCTCAAATGAGGGCCCTACGCCTGGAGCCCTGGTCCCCTGCTGATCTAGTCTTGGTTTCTTTCTGCAGTCATGGTGCTACATCACAATGCAAACTTCATCATATGAGTGACCCAGTCATCAGGAAAACAGTCCTAGGAATTTAGAAATTCAGAAATATATAATCAGCAAGACTTAAAAATGTTAGCCTTTAAATGGAAAGAATTTTATTTCTCTGGAAATTTCTTTCATTCATAACACTTCCTTCTTACTGTCAGTTCAATGAGGTGTTATGGCTCTGCTCCTGGACTCCAAGGAGGCTAGTCACTAGGGAGAGGAAGCCAGGCATTGCTATGTGACCTCATTACCCAGACGGACACTTAGCATCTTAGCCGTTTATATATATAGATACTAAAACCAAATATTTATTAGGTAGTGTCATGAAAGTTTTGGGAACATTAAAAATATTAAAGAGCTGGCAGAATGCAATATGTATTGACACGCTAATGAAATTAAAGTTCTTTTTTCTGCTGGAATTGAACAACACTGTATGTTAACCAACATTTATTGAGTATCTGCAATGTTATAAGTACTGTAAAGATAAAGTTGTAATTTTAAAAGCTCCTGTATTCTCATTGATTTTTTTGGTATGTTTTATTCTTTACTTTTTTGAGGAATAACTTGTAAAGTGCATACACCTTAAATGTACAATTATACAGTTGCATGATTTTTGCCTGTGGGTGCCCCTAGTGACTATCCCTGGTATCAACATTGTCAGCACCCAGCACCCCTTTGTGCCACCTTCCCGTAGATCATTCTCCCTACCCTCCCCACAAGGGTGACCCGCTGTTCTGACCTCCAGATCCCTGAAATCAAACAGCAAGTATGCTTTGTGTGTGGTCTCTTTCATTAAGTATGACATACATGAGCTTCATCTATGTTGTTGTGTTAAGAATTATTCATTTCTTTCATTTGCTGCATATGGTTTTTAACTACTGTTTGCTTAATTTTCATTTTGGTAAGATAGACTCATTATAAGGAAGGGTTAATACATGGTAGGGCAACAGTAGGTTGACAATTTTGAGTTCGCAAAACAGTTTATTCTTGTATTATTATTATTATTTATTAATTATTGTATTATTTTCTATAAAAACAGCTATAAACCTTTTTTTGCCCCACACCATATTCAATTTATGTTCTTTGGTATGTGCGTAGGGCTACCAGCCTTACAGAATTGTTGGGTATCAGAGCTGCAGAGGCCTTGGAAGTTGAAAGTCTGACTACCTTGTTTTCTCAAATGAGGGCCCTACGCCTGGAGCCCTGGTCCCCTGCTGATCTAGTCTTGGTTTCTTTCTGCAGTCATGGTGCTACATCACAATGCAAACTTCATCATATGAGTGACCCAGTCATCAGGAAAACAGTCCTAGGAATTTAGAAATTCAGAAATATATAATCAGCAAGACTTAAAAATGTTAGCCTTTAAATGGAAAGAATTTTATTTCTCTGGAAATTTCTTTCATTCATAACACTTCCTTCTTACTGTCAGTTCAATGAGGTGTTATGGCTCTGCTCCTGGAACTTATTTTTTTAACCAGGACCCATGTTTATTATGACATTTTCAGTTTCAATACATTGTCTTGAACTTTTGCCATTCCCATATGTAGTCCTTTTACTGCAAAGATTCTTCATAGGATGAAAGGTCCCATAGGGTAAATGATGATTCTGTGATCTCTGCAAGTAAAAAACTAGTCCTTAATCTTATACTCTTCTGCTAAGGTACTAATAATTCATAGAAAGTTTCATAGAAAGGGTTTTCAAGGAGAGATTAGTGGACTCAGAGCAATGGAAAATTAAATCCTTTATTGACCCACTCCAGGAAGTAACCTCAGAACATTCTTCAGTATGTTAGCGCCTCCTTAAATATAATTAGCAAATAGGAAGGAGTGGCTTGTCTTTTTCCTATTTATAAAGCACTATTTTTCAAACAGTATTGAAGCTCATTGGTTGGCCATGAAATAAATTGAATGAGTAACAAGTATCATTTTATATTTTTATAAGGAAAAGCAGAAGAAAGAGTACAGCAGATACCCACATACTTATCCAGATTCAACAATTAAACTTTTTATATTTGTTTTGTGTGGGTGTGTATGTAATCTGTTTTAAAGTAAGTTACACACAGCTATCAAGGAACTTAGTTTCTGATCTGTATCTAAAAACAAGCACTTTTTTACATAATAAAATTAATATACCTAACAATATTCATTATAATTTCCAGGTATGCAGCTGTCCAAAATATAGGCTGTTTCTTAAAAAGACAGTTGCATTGCATGTAGTAAAGATAAGTATTATTTCATAAAACGTGTTTCAATTACATATGTGTATACATGCATACATATATATTTATGTATTGGTAAAATAGGTATTTATTACTGTGGGTCTCTTCCAAATTTTGTAATATACTGCTTTATAGCAAAGAAACCAATTACAAAAACAGGTATTTGCCATTCAGTGATACTGCTAGTTCTAAGTGTGCTGAGTTTTGTTTGGTATCATAAAAGTGGATATTTTCAGTAATAAAAAAATTCAGCAAGGAAGACAAAACAAGTAGGGTCCCACTCAACAGTATAAATAAGAGCCAAAATGGATGGACAGAGAGGAAGTAACACGGGCAGGAGTCCTATGGAAAGGCCTCATGGAGGAGGTCTTGAAGGGATGGTAGGATCTGGATAAGACAGAGGCCTCAGAAATGGTGTGTCCAGAAGGGCATGATGTAGTTATTGGGGTTAAAAAAAAAAAAAAAAGTACAGCAATGCGTTCAATAGACTACAATGCTGAGATCTGTCCAAGGAAGAAGACACTGGATAGTTGGAATGGGAAAAATTATTCAAAAATCAAGTCCTAGCAGCAGGAGGAACTCAGTTCCTTTATTAAAGGAAGAACCATTGTATATCCTGAGCAGTGATGTACCATGATGGAAGTTTAGAAGATTCGTGTAATGACTCTCTAAGGCTGGATTGAAGAAGTCAAACATTGAAAGAATTGAAAACCTGATTAAACTATTGCCTTTGTAAGTAAGGTAGGAAGTGAGGGTGTGGATGCAGGTAGATGGATCCAAGAATGGCAAGGAAAGGGCGGAGAGAAATTATTGGACAAAGAAATAACAGAATTTGGTGACCATTTGAATAAGGTTGAAGGAGAGAGAACCTGGATAAAATTACAGAATGATGCCATTGATGGATAAGGTCATGGAATTAACTCTAGCCCGGCCCATAATAACCCTGCGCATTACCTAGAGAAACAAGATTCCATGACATAATACTCTCAAGAATTAGGTTTCGGGACTTTTTAGAGGACCTAGCAAGTTATAATCATTAGATAAATTTTTCCAATGCAATTTTCCCTTGTTTTGCTTAAAGACTTGGAGATGGAAAATGTTAGACATCTGTCTTTAGGGTCTTAATATAGAGTCCTGGTTTTACTGTAAATAGCAACAGAGAAGACTAATGACACTTATTAGAAGGTTTTAAATTTTAGTCATTTGAGGTTCTATGCCTTTTTAAGTCAGGTTAAATCACTCAAATACTAGGTATTCTTCTTTTGGATATCTTTACTGTTCAGTTCAGGTACTTTGAAACTTGATCCTTAAGGGCCCTCTGGGTATGCCTTTGAGGCCCTGTGTGTCTTTTCTCCTCCCTCAGATGATACACAGGAGGATTCATGAGTGGGCGGGGTAGTGATCAGCTTCCACCAGAAGAGCTTAATCATGGTGACAGCAGCATCATTGTTCTTGTCTCTGGAATTCCTGAAGTTCCCACCTATTGGTG